>NC_134578.1:68744021-69051607 GCF_050947875.1 Dermacentor variabilis
CTATGCAAATTATGTTCGAGTTGGAGAGCGTACACATATAATTTTATTCTGATGTTGTCACCGAGTGTAGCTATGGTAACATTGCCTGCTATGCATGAAATGGTGTACAGAATCCTTTCACAACGATTTCTTCGTCTAGATGAGCTAGCGCTACTTCGTGTGCACTTACACGATGAACTTGTTGAAGAGTGATCCGCATTTACGGATGACGCGCGCAGTGCGGGATTCCTCCACCTGGGCGCGGCTGAACTCGAGGCCGTCGTCCATCTTGCCTTCTTCGGACATGATGGCCTGCGCGCAGCCAAAACACAACATCGTACAGGGACTCCTCCATAAAAACATGATAAGGCGAGAGCACGACGGTGCTGCTTGGGGATGCAGTTGTTCAGCAATACTACGCTGCGGCAACTGCAAAGTTGTGCGGTTAAAAGGCACAGACTGCATGTGCGCGCATCGTCGCTGTGGCATGCAGTGAGTTCGGAAATCCGTAAATCCCTAGAAAACTAACCGGAGGTCAAGCGCAGCCAAAGTAGGCCTGAACTCATGGCGACGTTGATTAATACAACACTGGACTTCTGCTTATTGCAACTGACGAAATAAAAAAAAATGTGATGCCAACTTAGCACTTCTTATGAGCTGTGAATGCGAAAGCGTTAATGTCCAATTGAACGGCGCTGAGCGAGGGGTCCTTCGATTTTTGCGCTGCGACTAATGTACCATAGCGGTACGTGCTGCCTTCGCCAGCAAGCAGCAGTAGCCCGTGGTGCCAACGCCGAATGCCGCCCACGCGGCGATGCCCTCACCCCTCACGCAACACCTGGCGCGCTATCGCAACAGCAGTTGTTCCCTTTCACCCGTTCTGCCAACGACTGGCTCGCTCAAGGAGCGCCCAGCCCGAGAGCGAGAGCGAGGGTAACGCGGCGACGCGGCGATGCACTCGCGCCTCACGTGACACCTGGCGTGCTGTGGTGCAGCAGGTGTGCCCTTTCGCCCGCTCGGCTGCGTCAAGGCGCGCTCGTGACCTGGCGTCGTAGTCAATGGGAAAGCGAGTTTAGGTCCAGTTTCGCTGCTGCAGATGACAGACGTTGGCTTTCTCGATCAATGTGCCATTTGACGCTTTCGCGAGAATAAAACGAAAAGAAACTGCGAGGGATGCAGGAAGGGTACAAAATGGGCGAGTTAATCTAGCTTTTGGCACACAGTGGCGATAAACGCCGTTCTCTTTAATTCTTTCTGTGCTCCTTTGAAATGCCATTTTTTTTTCTGCAATGAATTGTAACAGTGTGTAATGTTGGAAGAGGACTTGGATTCTGGTCTGAAAGACGGCGAGGTATATTTGGGACTAACGCTCTTCGGCGCGCGTTGGCTCAACCATTAGGAAGCTGTTTAAATATAATTACTCTTCCTCCCGTAAAAAGGTATGTAATGTTCCTGATATTCGTATCTCCACAGTGTCTGCCTAATGTACGAGTGTACAATTGCATAATCTGTGTACATTGCCTTGTATACATGCGTTTACTATCGCAAAATTTTGTACATATTGTAAATAAACTTTTTATAAACAGTAAGGTGCTCCAAGTTCGGTCAGTTCAGCTGGGCCTTTTTAACGTACACTTAAATCTATGCAGACGACGGTTGTTGCAGTTCGTCCTCGTCCAAATACGGTCGCATCGCCAGGAAACGAATCCGCCGACCACGTACTGAGCATACAAATGCCCTAACCACTAAACTACTGTGGCGGGACCTGCGTTCAGTGCAACTTCTGTAATGAATCTGTGTTGGTCCAGCTGAGGTTATAAAAACGAGAATGTAGAACAAAAGAAGAGGTTCTACGTTAAGCCGTAAAGATGTTTACTGCGCCTTCCAATACATTCCTAGCACTTGAATATGAGCTTCGGATCCCTACGCATGACCTTTCCTCTTTTACGTATTGTTGGCGCCGATGTGAACTAATTACGTAGTTCCTTTTTTTAGGTGGAGGCAGACCTTGTGAATGTTCAAGTGTCCAAACCTTTTTTTTTCATTCCGACAAAGAGTACATGTATATGCTAGAAAGGTGCAGAAAGGTATTTGTATGACAAAGCTGGCTCCACTGTTATGCCTGTGAGGAATACCTTCTAAACATTGTTCATGTCTGTTGAGTTATTTCGAGCCTTTGCCCACTCCGACGTGCGAAGCCTTCGCACGCACCATAACATAAAGGTCACATTGATGAGCTGGTCAATCTAAATCGTGATGGTTTCCGTCTCTGTTTTCACAGTCTTGGTAGTAAATTTTAGGTGTATTGCCTAGGAGAGATATCACGAAGCTGTAAACACAATCAGGAATAAGCTAGACTCCAAGAAACCTTTTCTTGGTAATGCACACAGAATTGGTACTGAACTACGCATGAATAAAGAGAAACATTCACTTCATGTGAAAAGTTTGCAAAGCTCACCTGTTTTTCCTCCACTTTTCCAACTCCTCGCTTTTTAGTTTCATACGTCTGAAAAAAACGAAAACACACAAAGGAATCAGCCACTAGGTTACAATGGAGGCAACCAAAGAGCGCCAATTATAGAAAACTCAAAAGTGAAGCTTCCCTTTCAAAAGTTTTATCACCTTGTACGATAGCCAGAGTCCCGTCTCGAGATGCTGCAGAAACACCGTAGTGTCGCCATATTTGATAAGGGGTGATCCAAGAACTTCTTCCTCTTTTTCGTCCAGAACGATCTTCTTGTCGTCCTGATAAGGGAGAAAAATGCAGTGGACAGAGCGAGAAATTAATGCCTCTCCCCATAATGCAATTCCTTTGAGTGGGAGTTTCAAGATTAGCGGAATAAATGATGGCAGCTGATTGGCAGTGCCGAACGACGCACTACAGCGTACTTCAGTCTCCAAAACGCGGTGATGCAATTCGTTAAAAAAAAATTAGGCAAGGTGTATCACGTTCTTTCTCGCTAGACGATGCTTGCACGTTGAAATGATGGCGAAACGCGGTAAGTACCACCATAAGTGTGAGCTAAGAATATCGCGCTATTGGAGGAACTTGTGCCCAGATAGGCAAGCAACACACAAATCACGGCCATAGTGGCGAGCGCGGGCCCCGAATCTTATCTCTCGGTACAAGTGCGCCGGCTTTTTATGAATGTCTCGCTGTACAAGTGAACTACGCGTTAACTATAGACGGTAACGCTTCTCTGAACACGGCAACGCGTTGCAGCTGTCAGACTAGCCGGCAACACTTCGCAGCGTCACACGGTAACCCTTCGTGGCAGAAAATAGTTTACTAATGCTTTTTACTAATTTACTAATGCTAAGTTTCTCCGCCTCCAGCCTATTTGCACGGGCGAGAGGCCGGTGGCATAGTTCGCCGTTTTCGTGGACCACTCCCGATGACAGCGCACTCTAATATTATGAAAGGGAGAAAGAGAAAAGGGGAAGGGGGAAAATGTCCGGGGTTGTGGTTCCCGCACAAGAAAAAATTTTCCTTCAACCGGGAAGCTACTTTTCCGATAAACCCGTAAGGGTTTTCTTTGTAGCTTCGTGCTATGCAGTCGTGTGGATGACAACTTCTCCATTTCGTATACTTTCCTTCACTTTGCAGGCTTTTGCAGAACTGATGTGCCCCTCTAAAACGATGTTGCACACCTCAGGCGGCTGCGTATGCACAGGTAGGTTTTAGTCGGCTTTCAATCTTAATATCTCGTCAGGTTGCCATTCCCAGTCTTACTCACCTATAAGTATAACCACTACAGTCCATAATCTGTACATAGCCATTCGCTACACAGCATATACATTATTCATACAATCGTTCGCTACAAGTCATGAATGCTTCGCGTTACCTATAGGCGTCAACTACAGTTGGGTGAGCCAATATATATTTAAATTATCATTTCAATGAATATCATATTTAAATATCATTTAAAGTAACACTGAAGTTCGATTTACACGGTAAGTGGTTTGAAAATACGAAATTCTGAAATTATTATTTTAGAACAAAACGAGGAAAACATTTTGGGTAGAACAGTACCGCAAACACCAGCTACAGCCCGCTTGAAATTGTTGGGATGTCTGTCTGTCTGTCCACGTGGAGCATGACAGTATTTTTGAATGCTGGTCTAACTTTATAACTTCATTTCATATCCATAAATTGAATAGAATAGGAAGCATGCAAGAAATTCTACGCAAGGTCAAGACAGAGGAAAAGGGGCGATGCTGGCAGTCTGTATGACGTCTTCCCATTTTGAACCCCGTGTACCACGTTACATAGCCAAATTTTGCTGAATACCTCCTTTGATCAAGCGTGACCTCGATATATCGCAGCGATGCATCGGTTTCGTAATACTGAGAAGACCTAAGTTTATTCACGCCGTTTAGTAATATCTTCAAGGAATGCCTAGTCAAATGCGACAATGCCACAGAATTATCGCCGCGAGACTTTGGCTTTTGATTTTTTCATTTGCCCATTTCCACCGCTACCACGAACGAATGTCACTTTTCAGTCGCCTGCAGCGTGGAACTAAATGGCACGTGACAGATCTGGAAGTCATATTTAACTTTCCCACGTCACTCGAGGACAACTGAACATCAGCAGCGTGAATACACAGGGAAGGAACAAAAAACAAACGACGCATACACGTCACCGTGTGCGTTGTTTCTGCGCTTTCATTCTGTTGATTCGCGTGGCATGGGTTCAGTTTTCTTTTTTTTTGAGCAAATGGGCTACTAGCCTGCGACGAATCGAGGGCTCTACCATTTCGCGAAACTCTTACCTTGGTCTGCCTGAGACAGAACGCCGTCGCCGCGACGGTGGCGCGCTCTCGCGGCACGAGGCAAACCTCTCGGTTCTCGCCGAAGGCCAGGTATTGGCCCGTCGTGATGTGGTGGATGCGGAGCGGGTAGCCCCAGTTCACGAAGCCGCCCGCCCACCTGCAACGGAAAGCGAACACGTTGCATTGTCAAACAGCGTTGTTAAACACCTGACAAATGTTAAGACGTGTTTCGTTTGCGACAACAACACGTGGCGGACATTCGAGGCACGCGCGATAGCCGCGCTGCCCAGGTTGCGACGGCGCATGCGCGACCCGCCTGGACCGCGCACCCCCGTAGTCTAGGTCACGTGATATGCTGCGGGTGCGAGAGCGAGCGTGGGAGCGTGACACCTCGGGCGAGTGGGCAAGGCGAGTCGGCTTGTGCCTTGATGGGCGCGCACTCAATATTCGCACTCGAGAGTGGGAGATCAAGCGACCTGCCGTGTTTTTGCAGGGACTGCACGACTATGTGGAACGTGCTTTGGAACAAGCCCGTGCGCTCTCTCGTATCGGTGTTTCTCATCGAGCCAGCGTTGTAACCCCGAGTGCTCGCGATCATCGAATGAACTGTGTTAATGCGTGTCTTTGAACGCGTAACAACACTCTTATATAGCAAGTATGCAAATATGTGATCCAACCTATGCTGCTCACATTTCTACTGGTTTTACTTCGCGTAATAATTTAGTGCCTCGTTACTGCTGTCACTGCTTCGCCTATCGAGCAAAACTATGACTTCCTTAAAACTTCTGCGAACGTTTCTAACAAAAAAAGTCTGTGGTCACCATGAAAAACCTTTCTTCGCACCGTCCTCATTTATTAAAGTGCCCATTCGGTGCGTCGATGATGAGTACTCAAACAGTTACTGACTCGATGTTTTCGTTCATATTTCAGAACTTAAACTAGTTTCTATGCCAACGCATTCCGCTGAATCGCACAAGCAAGCGTGCGCTGGGGCTGGAAGTTTCCGGCATCAAAGCCGCTTCATGCCAGATTCCATGCCATGTTACTACTACGACAATTGCCGAGTGCGCTGTTGTCAGTATCACACGAATCCGCGCCGCATCGTTTGGCTTTAGACCGAATTTCAACCAATACTTTCGAACTTCGAAGACCATTATGCTTTACCTGCCATGGCAGGTAAAGCATGTTGTGGTAAAGCTTGTTTGGACTTCGTGGTGAAAAGACAGCGTGAAAGAAATAACCCTGTAGCCACTTTCGCCGCTGTATCCTGTACTTCTGTGACATATCGCGTTCTTTTGCAGCTGTCTTGGCAAAGCGCCTGCGTGGCTGCGCATAATATATTTCCTGACCCCATGCGCGATAACGCAAGTTGCCAGCTCCATTACCCGAATTCAGATGGTGGGTGCAGTGAAGGATTCACTTAAAAGCAACAAATTACAGTTTTATGATTTTAGTTGGCAGCATAAGCTTCAACGAGAACAACAAGAAAAGAAAGAGCGATATATGTCGCGTTTCTTTGTACTTCGAGAATAGGAGGGATATAATAACCCACTGAACTTATGGAGCAAAAAAAGAAAACAGCTATACAGCGTTGTTATATTAGTGGCCAAAAGGTGCTAATCGGTTTATTTATTAAATAAACATGCGAGGTTGAGTTCCATAAGCTCTCCATTGATAAGTTGTCTTTGCCACTGGCTGGCCGCCTTTGCTAATAATATTTACAGCATCAGCTTTGGCTGAAGTTTTGTCTTACGAACAATGTCAGCGTACGAGCGTTTGGTGAATCGGGCCCTATTCACATATTGTTTGTTCCTTGGCGAATGCTCTGACGGCATAACTGCATGGGGGGCAATGTTTGTAAAACTTGGGTTCTTCTGAACAACATTGCTCAATGCATTTGTGAACAGAGAACCTCAATTAAAAAAAAATAAGAACAAAAGAACAATATAGATAGGCGGGAACACTCTTAGACAGAACACCCGCGTATATACGGTCGTGTGTCGAAGTGCCTAAGCGCGGGGATAAGACACAGAGCAACTTGATCATATTTCACCGATGAAACGTATAGCGTGCGAAAACGACAGCGCGCTGAGAGCGCGGGTGTATGCGCCACGAGGCGAATGCAGTGTAATAGATCGTTACACGAACACTTAAGCCCCTCCTGGCTAGTGTTATACTAGTGCCAAGAGCGAGACACCTGCAAGCGATGCTATGCATAGACCATTACCCAAACCTTCATTAAGTTACGACACCATAACCGTTCGCCATGGCAGTGTGTCGGCGCTCGAGGACTGGCGCAGCCAAGGAAGGTAATTCAGACGCGGCTGCAGATTAATCACTGCCACGGTCATTAGGGCCGCCTTACCGTCGGTACACAGGGTTATTACTATGCAGGCGCGGGCCATACGCGAGGGAATATCGCTGACTTTGTTTGTTTAAGTGCAAGGAAGGCGTATAGGGCCGCAATATCGGCGCTGCTGGGCAGTGTTCCGATGTTACAGAGCAGTGGAGCAGAATGCAGAAAAATACTCACTTTGTTCGCACTAACTCGAGCCTCCATAGAGAACGAGCTTGATTCAGGACTGCACCGCCTTCATAGACAATAATGCTAGGAGATAAAAAAACAATAAAGAAAGAGCAAGAGGGAGAGAGAGTTAAGTTACATAGGAGAGATCACTGTAGGCAGCCGAGCTCATGGGGATACATGCATGTCTCCGTGAACTCAGCTTATCGCGTCGCCGATCAAACGGGGAAAAGGGCCCTCACGATTGCGAAATATAGGGAAACGCTTTATCTAACAAATCAGAGCTGTAACCACACAAACTGCATCACGAAAAGCAGTAGAACGACAGTTGATCAGTTGTATTGATATCAGTTCCCTGCTTCTGGCATCTGCACGCGCAACGTGAAGTAAAGATCTAAACTGATTTGATATGATTTCAAACGCTACAATGAGATAAGCACAGAAGCTGAAGGGGAAAGAAGTTCCGTAAGAACTTGTTCTTCTCATCGGTGTTGACTTCTTAAAGAACGCATTTATCCCTAAACAACGACCACCAAGGGACCGAAGCTGTAATTATCATGGTACACACCCCTTGCGTAAAAAATAGAGAAATATTTTTAGCTAAGGGATCAGGTGGAAAGGTAGGAAGCCATGTGTCTTCTGCTGCCCAATTTCACTTCTAAATTGGAGCTATAAACAATGGCAACTACTAAAAAATGCTAAACATGAAAAAAAATGTTGTAGATGACTTAGTGCCAAACCTAAGCGGGAGGTTCTAAAGCTTAAAATTCAACTGCATGAAAAGTGTCAGTATTTTGAATAAAGATACATTCCAGCTTTATTTATATAGTTTTCGCCTATATAACATTTCTTCCCTATCATACAGCCGTGCTGTGCAGTTTTTACTGCTTTGAGGCAAAATGCACAGGTTTGGTTGCCCGTCTGGGGGAAGAGAATTCACCAAAAGTGAGCACCTACTTTTGACCAGCCTCCTGACTCCAGTTGGGCGGTATGGTGAGGCACTCGTCACCGCCGTGAAAGAACCTTAGCACTTCGCCGCCGAATACATAACCTGGAGAGTAAACAAGACCACAAAAAAGAAAAACAAGAAAAGAGATTGGGCATCCTTTCAGTTCTTCACAAATTTCCTCTTGTGCTGGAGGGCAAATAGCTGCGGCCGAATCGTTAAAGATTTTCGCGCGTAAGTGGCCTTGGCTAGTGG
This sequence comes from Dermacentor variabilis, assembly GCF_050947875.1. Taxonomy (NCBI): domain Eukaryota; kingdom Metazoa; phylum Arthropoda; class Arachnida; order Ixodida; family Ixodidae; genus Dermacentor; species Dermacentor variabilis. Next base: position 68,752,501 of record NC_134578.1, read on the forward strand.
CCGGTCACCTTCGATAATGATACGGACAGAATAAAGACTGGCTGGAATTGGCTCTTCAGAAACAGTTATACAGTGAGACTATACAGTTTGTGAAAGCGGGCCCAGATCTCTGACTGCCCAGTATTCCCGAACTTATGCTTCTTCCTTAGATCATGCTCCAGATTGCCAAAATCGAGACAGGTGTTCATATTCAAGACAGCTAACAAGTTCCACACACGGGACGGTGCTTTATCGCACTCAATATAAAAAATAAGCAAACCCGCTACTTCATACACATAAAAATAAAATTTTCATTGGGAAGCCCAAGTGACTTATCAGTATAAATGCAGCAATCCTTAATTTCAAAGTACTCAAAGCTGTTATTGTGATTTCAAAGCTGTTAGTGCCACTCTTAGCGTTAGACAATAACTTGTCCGTTATTAAGTTAGCGTATAGCCCCTAACGAACCACTTTTGAAAGAAAACTAACCCGACGCACGCTTTAAGGTCAACAGAATACGCAATAAACAAATTCGCGTCTTTAGATTAGCCTACGGATGTTTTACAAACTTTCACGTATAACGTAATTGGCGTAGAAGGCTGCTCAGATGGCGAGACACCTACGCTCAATAAAGTATGGCAGTTGCCTGTGGAGCGGAGTAGTACTCACCAACGTTCTTCGTTCTGCTGGTGCCCGTCCCGAATGGTGCCACTGACCAGTGCGTGAGATGAAAGCTGGCGTTCACGATCGTGTCGTCGCCTTCCTTGGCCGTGTGCTGCAGGCATTTAAAACCGTGTAAAATGTAGCTTTTCGTAACCACTTACTCGGCCACCAAATCAGAGAGTTAAATTGCGTTCGATGATAACATTTTACATAAGAATGTTTGAGACCGTTTTATACATGACATATGAATCTTCAATGGAACATAACACTTGCGTCGTCTGCTTCAGGCTGTTATACAAGACCAGTTGATGTTTGGTGTATGCAGTGCACAAAAAAGCGGACGAATAATTACTGAAGCGCTGGGCAGTTCCGCATGCTTTTCATGCCTCGAACTTCCCACGGTGGGGCGTACACTGCCCGAGCCAAAACTGTACGGCAACAATTCACCGCGTTCTTTTATCCGTTGAGCAGTAGCAACTGCACCATGAAGTTAAATATTAATAAGAATTATTATTATTATTATTATTATTATTATTATTATTATTATTATTATTATGTTTCCAAACGCATGTACATTGAAGAAGAAAGGGTAAGAGAGGAGCAGGCTTGTACGGGGCAGAACGCCTACATACTTTCGAGAATATGAATACGCATACTACAAGCACACCATGCAGTTTAAGGCAGATTTTAGGCAAGCACGAAAAATTAATTTTTGTCACTTGAATTATTCTTTCCGTAAAAGCAAGCTGCTACGAGCAGCTTTGAGGAACCTCCAGATGAAATATTAGATGATGGAGTCCAAAGTTTCATAAATATTCTGTTAATGAGAGACGCCCATTGCGGCGCCTCCACATATAATAATTTTCATTACATCGGGTTGGCTCTTTTGCGACATCTCCGTACAGAAGTCTTATATTGAACCGACCCGGTATACATACAGCGCCTGAGAACTATCTTCTTATGATCTGGTGCCATCAAAATGTAAGTGTCTGTCGCTCCTTTCTATAATGGTCCTTCGGTCTCGCTATAACTTGCGCTGCAATATATGTTTTAGATATGACAACAAGATATCGTTACCGTACTAAAGAATACATCACCGGCCTTACGTTATTAGTAAAAATATCAGCGCAGGGAGGATGACTGTATGTTTACCGCCCAGATGACTTTCAACGTAATGGTTCGATTTGTCATGGCGGACAGATCACGAAAGAAATTCTTGAGCTCGTTTGCCTCAACAGTGGCGCATGGAACCGCCTTGTTGAGGCTAATGGACAGACAAAACAATAACTAAATGCAAGTAATATAAACGTACGTCAGGACGCTCTGCAGCAACTAAAGGAAGCAAAGCAGCTCGTGCTAATACGGATGCTCACCAGGTATCGTTCGGTGGCTACGCTGACGAGGATGAGGTCGTCTCCGACGCGGACCTTCTCTCCTTCGGACCTCTGCTTGGAGGCCGGGTGAATGGTCCACCAGCACGCCTCGCCTGGTGTGTGTGGGAGGAGGAGGGGGGGCGGAGCAGGGTGCATGAAAGAAAACGCCCAGCATTTAGGAAACGGAGCGTCGGCGTACCGGAAAGCAAGAGCACCACATCACTTGCAAGCGTGAGTTTAGCACCTGAGCTACAGTCTTCTGCGAGTACTACAGCACGCTCGTCCCGGAATTTAATGAGCACTCAAGAAATTCGCGCTCACGTAACCGCCACGGAACCCTGTGCACGGCTGTGGGTGAGCAGTGAACGTGAATACAGTATCAGTACGCGCCAAAAAGAAACAATCATCCCAGTCGCCGCGGCGTTCGCTCACCGGCTATGTACTCGGGGAAACATCATTGCGAGCCTGCTATTCTTAACATAGCCGGAGGGTATCCTACTGCCATTTGCTCGATTTGTCCACAGTAAATATACATCAACGTTAGAACAGTTCGGAACAATGCTTGGTTTTATCTCGTTTTGTGCTTGACTTGCGCCGACGCCGCTTCAGTGTTACATGCATTCTTCATCATCGCCGTCCGTTATCGTGCTGCATAAGCGTCGAAGATGGGTGCAATATAGCAAATACTGCAAATGCTGCGGCAAAACAAGCACAAGGAGAAAGAGGAGCCGTAAATAGCCGAGTTTAGTTTCGGATTACCACAACCGCTAGCGATTGTGACAGGTGCGCGGCCCTGGCGTCCTCGCGTGCGATGACGCTGATAGTATGCATGCACGTTTGCTTGCTAATGCACTGACTGAAGCGCTATCTTAGCAGAGTCCGATGTCACAGGTCGAACGTGCTCAACACAGCCACGTATAGATTGTTGCGCGATTCCTTGCAGATTGTATGACAGCGACACAGCGATGGCGACGCTTACGTGTTCCTTTGCAGAGGAACAATGCTCCAGTACGCAAAGACCAGAAAGCATCCTGCAGCTCGCGGGTGCAGTGAGCCATTAGGCGCTTCGTTAAGTCATTTATCGACGCACTGATAAGATAGAGACCAAGGAGATCTTTTTTAATTGTAACCGAGAAATTCATTAAGCTGCAAACTATTTTACTATAGTGGTGATCTATATGTAGAACTCAACGCAATGGGTGATCGGAAATGGAAACAGAAACGTTGCATACATCATTATGCGACCCGAGACCCAAGCTTTTTCAGCATTTGGGGGTGCACAATTGCGTGGCAATTTTGTAATTGCTGATGGGTATTCGGGGGCATTGCGGTAAAATAATGCACTAAGAATTTATTAAAGTGTCAACACCGATCATGAGGTAACCTAGTCTGTACGCGAAACGATTCAACCGGGGAAACACTTGCAACTGGGAGCGGAAATGACGTAGTTCCACGTCACAACACTGTTGCGCATTTTCTTGCTTTGAAGCTACGTGCGAACAGAAGTGTGCACGCAAGTTTACCGCAAGTGCTCGTCAAGACGCAACAAAATGCTTTTTTTTTGCTTCTCACCGCGTTCAGGATTTCATTCCCGTGCTCAAACATAAACTTTACACTATCATTTCTACTTTTTTTTTGCTACACAATCCTGCAAGTGCTAAAGTGGTGCAAAAATATTCAGTGCTCATTACACTACAATTGAAAGAACCTCACCAGTAACTTACCAAGAAAGAAGAAAGAGGAACAAAAAATGTGCGAAAGAAAGAAACAACGATACTGAAAGAAAGAAAGGATATGTTGACATTGCCAGCAAATTGGACTGAGTTCATGAATTCGCGAGCTTCAAATGCGTTCATCCAAGCGAGAGAGCGACACAATGAGTCTAGGAGAATCGTTTGCTCGGAGTGCACGCCTAACGGGCCTCTGTGAACATAACGACGACATTGCGCAGAGGAACGAGGGAGGCCATTAGTGGGATTTCCGTCACAACCAGTTCATTTTTCTCTCGCATGTCTAAGTACCGGCTCGCTCAACTACGGCTCGACTGCGTCAGACGCACACACGCGCACGATACAGAAGTGCCGCATTGCAAGAGATCCGCGCGACAGCTCCTAGTGGGGAGCTTAAACACGTGCCTGGAAAAAGAGCAGCGCAACCAGGTTCATTGTTCAAGAAACTCAATGCCTGAAGCCCTCCTACAGCGGGACTCATTTGGAAGGACGTGACATTGATCGGGCGGTTGCTGCTGTTTTTTTTTTTCATATATAAACGAGAAATGTGTTGTGAAACTCCACAGGCCACGTCGAACGGTCGCGTGCCACGTTAGCTGTGTGTGAGTACTGCATGATCTTTACGAGGAGGCAGTTGCAGCAGTTTTCTGAGATAAGCTTGGAAGAATTTCACGGGCTGCCATAAAACGAGTGCCGTTAAAAAGAGCGTTGAATTCGCGTGCGATTATGCAAACTGCTGTTCCCAACGATCGAAGCGAGTGCTGGTTGGCTAAGCAAGCTTTTAGAGCGCGACATAAACGGCGCAAAGCCGTTAAGCGTGGGCATGTTGATTATTATCGGAAATGTCGTTTTCCGGATATGTTTGTTAGTTGGCGCCTGTCATGAAACTCAGGATTCATCAACTTGTACTAATGTCCTTGCTCAACCTACTACACATATATACATATATTCATACATACGTACGATATCACTTCTCTAGGGAAAAAACGAGTGTTGGAAGTGAGACCTTTGTCTAAGCTTTCTATACTGTCCCTTCGTTTTCTTAGGGGCTAGGAGACGTAAACGTTTAAATTTTCACGAAAATAGCCAGAAACTGATCTGACCAACGTTTTGTTACGAGTGCCGCTGATTTTTACTTAAGGCATCTTTTCAGAGCTATCGTATGTCGAAATTTTAAGGTGGGGATCAGAATTTTTCGCTCCAGGCGATAGATAGTTACGCTTTAGCAAAAGAACGGTTGAAAAGCGAGTTCTGACCTTACTTTTTTCCCAGGCGACTAGCTTTAACTTTCATTTACAACCATGTGTTTGTCGTAATATTGTGCTATCCTCTTTGTATATCCGTTTGCTGTTGGTGGAGGTCTTGTCGCTTTCCCAAATTTGTCTTGCTTCCCGCGTGGAAACAACCAAGCACGCGAAAGGCATAAAAAGGAGGCACATACAAAACCGACTTAGGCCGCGATGTCTATTTCATGTTTTCCACGATACGTGAAGTGGGAGATGCTGCCGCAGATTACGCAAGTAGGCTCAAGCTTTGTGCGTTTTTGTTCTTCTAAGCGGCAACATTATCTCGAAAGGTCCTGCAAGCTTACCTTGACAGTGATCTTGTAAGCCGACATCGAACGCAAGTTTGTCGTTGTATGAGCTGCTCGAAAGACAAGCCAGGTACTGTGTGCAAGAAATGGGGCGAAAAAAAATTTTAGTTGTTAAGCAGTAGCAACCAATAAACACAGTAACATTGTGCGCGAGGAAAGTATGGGCTGTCTACTGCTCTAAAGGAGTGAACTTGCTCTGTAACTAGCGCAGTAGCCTTAATTCCAGATTTTACTCACAACCGCCTGGCAGACAGCCTATTAACATATGATTGCGGGGAAATACAAATCATAAATAATACGAGGATGTTAAATGTTAAAGCACACAGTTACTCAGCCATTTATGTTGTAGTCAGCTTAAAATGAAGCGCTCTTCTACCAATTAATAGTTCTTAAGAAAGAAAAAAAAATACGTAGTCCTCACGCTGCTTTCACCAAAGACCTGGAAATTGCAATGTCCCTTTGAACAGACGTTCAGACAGCGCTCTAATCCCGCACGCGTACGGATAAAGCAAAAATGACACAACACGGTCAAAAATAGATCTATGGCACACTTCCCGAAAGTTCGAGGAAATGAGATTTCTCTCCAACAAACTGGGTCATGGAGAAACTTTGCAAAGCAGCCGGAGACAATGGTTCAAGTAAAACCCGTTGTAACGCAACGTCACTCTAAACTCTGTAAAATGGAAGGGGGGCTTTTTCCGTGCACCTACCATGTTGCTATTCTGGTGCCTCAAGAGCACGGCGTGACCATACAGCAGAGTTCTGTGGCCCGACTGCGTTCCTTTGCCCTGGAAGAAGAGAAAAAAAAATAAAGGGGCGAACATACAAACAGCACTCAGTAGAGACGCGGAGTTTTGAAGCTCTGACAGAGGCAATCACTTTTCAGAGAAGGACACGGACGCGGAATAAAGCCGCTGCGCAAGTCAAACGAGGCAATATTCATGTTTGCAGGGATAGATAGACAGGCTGGTTTTATGCAATCTGGGTTTTCTTTCCTGCTTGAAGGTACATACACAGCACGCTCGCACGCATTCAAGAGCAACGCTTTGGCAGAATTGTACATAAACTGTGCGATATTGTGCGGCACGAAAGTTTGCGCTCACAAAATGACTGATATTATGAGTTATATCAATGCGCTTCATTAGACTGACTAAATTGTTACCGGTCTTCATTTAACTTTTTTTAACAAGGAAAAAGAAATCAAGAAAGAGATTTTTATACATAATCTCACTTTATTCATGAAGGTTCATTGATTTCATCTAATGGTGAACCAACGCGCCTGACTGTCCATTCTTGCGGTTGAATATTCAATCATTCATCAGATGTTGGTGCAAGCTTTCACTACTGTGGTCCTATACATAATATTATACCTTACCGTTTGAGCGTAAGGAGCTCGTTTATAATATTAACAACACAAGTTAGCTTAATCGTCGTCGGAGGTTCTTGCACCCGGAACTGGCGATGGCAATCTGGGTGGTAAAAAGCCGACTGCTGCAGCAATTTCTGAATCGTGAAAATAACTAGAAACTCTATAGAGGAAACTGGAAACTGTTTGGACAGACTTAAATAAAAATTTAGAAGGCTATTCCATCTCCAGTTGTCGTCGACCAACCACAGTGTCTCTTTAGTTGAGTTGGGGTGGTATTGAAGGAGTTGATTGGGTGGTATGCAACTACTCACTGCCCTGTATACCAGGTCACACCTCGCTTGAAGGGAGCAAGGAGGAACGTCAGAGTGCTTCAATTATATTACTGCACTGCCTTCGCGACCGACCCCGATTGCGACGTATGAAGACGTGTTAATTAAATTTTGACTAAGTAATGGAGTCTTACTCGCCAAAATTAAGATCTAATTATGAAGCCTGCCGTTGTGGGGAATGGCATCCGGGCGTAGTGTTTAATTATTGGCATCACGCTTCTATACTAGATTCGTCACACAACGTTGCTATATCTATATATATATATATATATATATATATATATATATATATATATATATATATATATATATATATATATATATATATATATATATATATATATATATATATATACCCAGTAGCACACAGACATACTCGTCACGGAAAAGTCGGGGTAACAGGTAGAAAGGCACTGTCATTTAAACGGCTTCTGTTCGCTGATGTATCCTGTCCGCACAAAAGCTTTCGCAGCAGTAATCAAAGCGCTAGCCCTTTGGCAGAATGTGTAAGAACTGAGGAGACGGCTTTTCGAGACATGGTAGTTTCCAGACAGTAAGATTAACTGCAGAAGGAGTTGACACACAAAGGCGTCACTAAAAGAGAAAACAAACTTGGTTGAGTTCTTAAAAAAGCAAGACCAACCAAATTTCAATTGCTGAGAAGACCCATTAAAAAAAGTAAATCATGTTCTATAACAAGTCCCACCCGGGAAACACAAAGACAAACCTGCTTTTCTAAGATGTATGCTCAAAGTATATCATTTCACCCCATGATTTTAGGTCAGGATACGCTTGTTAACCGTATTGAGGTTTTTCGGCTTTTAGAGAGCACAAAATACTTTCACAATCTTTAAAACCGACGTGGCTCTCTCGATTTCCTCCTAATATTTTAAATGTTTTAGCGAAATAACCTGTTTCCTATCGTTATTGTATCATGTATTTTACTTGTTTCTGGCGCATAATTACCTCAGCCGTTCTGGCGCCATGAAACTCCGCGTAAATACCTACAAAAAAGAGAGAGAGAGGACGCCGCATGTCTCAACTCTATGAGCCAGAATATTTCATTGTCCAGAAAGCATTTGCAACACACAGATTTGTTTCTTTAAAGTTACAAATAAATATCGGTAATACGGAGGCGAGGGTGAATTTTAGCCCCAAGGTTAACCCGTAAAATTGATTAGGTCTGAATCGTTGCTTCGGTAAACGTGCCTTGTTATTACGAGGCAAAGCTATAGCCACGAGAGTTGCACGCAACCAGGGAGTGCAGCGGGCAACGGTTGCTTACGTGAGCGAGACAAACACAATGACGCCCGTGTAAGCTCTCGCATGCAAAAGGAGATCATTTATTTTCAGTAAAGGCAGAAACATCGACCTGCACCAGTGCGCCGAGACCTGCCACCGTTTGCATGGATAGGGTCAAAACGCAAGGAAAGAAATAGAGTTGATGGATGATGAACACGACAGGAAGAAGGAATGCGAATGTGCAAGAAATCCCATGCTTTGTTTTTATATTTATTTTTTGGAATCGCGGGCCCGATGTACACGGAAGGTAATACATCCCAGCATGCACGGTCCTCTCGTTGGCAATTCTTACTGTCACGTGGTCACGCCACGGGCTCAGAATAGCCGCTCAGACAGTGATTACCCTTCAGTACGCCTCCTTGAGAACAGGCCAGATTCCTCAGCCCTTCGGGCTTATGGAGGGCTGACGCAAAACAAACGTGCGGAGCTTGTTCATAATATACAATGATGCACCCGGCAAGATGCATGCTGCACGGCGTGATGAAAGGGAACGTCAAGGAGAATGGTATGCGGTTGGTTTTAGATGAAGCCGTTCAGTTGGTCTCCGCCGTCCAGGGCCGGTTTCTCTTCAACTCTCTCGCTGTTATCGTCGCCGGTGACCGTTTGTTTGGTCGATATATTTATGGCGAATTCGTGCTGTATCGTTATTGATAACATGCATACCAGCTGCGAGGCAGGCATTGAGCAATAAAATAATGCTCGGACTTATCTTTAACTGTACCAGAAATGTGATAACGAGATACCGCTGTTAGTACACGCAATCATACACAACAATTTTTGAAAAGAGCGGTTCTTCTAAAAAAAAAAGAGAGAAAAAAAATTCGAATCCCGAATGCTCATGAACGACTCTGTCGCCAGGACACTCATTAGAGCCGATTTTTCATTGCTTCAATGCATCGGAGATTCGGAGGAACGCTGGTCTCTGCTTTTCTGAGCTTCGGAAACGTGATACGCACGGCAGTAGCTCTGGGTTTATACTGAGCTCGGCGGCAGATGTTGATGGCGGAGTAACTTGAACACTGCCTCATTAAAACTTCTTTCTGGACGAGTAGGTGCCTACTTGATTTGAATATTGTAACAGCGCTAACACATGCATCCACAAAGTAACAAAGTAAGGTCGGAAGAGACAAAGATTCTCGGTAAGGGTGCCGACACGACGGCGCGCGTCAGTTTGGAAGCGTTCCACATAAAGAAATTTGGCAGCAAGTGCGCAAGCGCCCCCTCTGTATCGCTTTTTTCCTGCAGAGCTTCAATTTTTGGAAACGACCGCTTACTGATTGATTGTCTGTTAGTATTCCTTGGATTTTTTTATTGATTCGTTTTTTGTTTTTCTGTGTCTGTTTTCGCTGATTGTCGCCACGTACGTTCATAGATGCGCAATGTCATTTTTTTTACCGATTGTATCGCTCCCTTGCCCTTCACCTCTGAGTCTCCCCTTATATAAGGTATCCGTTATAAGGTAGCCGCTTGGACAAGCGGCTGTGACAGTGATGTCACGTACCGCACAAGAGTGACAGACTGTAACCAACGATGTGTGTGCCGTGTTATGTGCCCTCTATCTCTTCTCCCCATCTTTCATCCCCCCCATCCCGCTCCCATGTGTAGGGTAGCAAACCGGTTAGGCAAAACTGGTTAACCTCCCTGCCTTCCTTCTCCACTTTTCCTTCCTTCCTTCCTTCCTTCCTCAATAAAATTTAGTTGACAGTCAGCGCTTGTGTCTCGTCCTTGTTACTTTGCGGATGCATGTGCTAGCGCTGTTACGATATTCAAATCACGAACACTGCCGTGGTCTTTAAGTGAACCAGAATACTACGGGATGCGAAAGGTTCAATGTTTTGGTAGCGACAATGAATCAAACATACGGTGAAGCCGGAAGAAGCATAAGGAAAATTAAGTGCGCTAGTTTATGTTGAAATTACGAAACTATAACAAGAAGGGAAATGAAAAGAGACCAAAACTCGCCGCAGGTGGGAGCCGAACCCACATACCCCCCATTACGCGCGCGGCGCTTTAGCATTGAGCTACCTTGATGACGTTTCCGTCAAGTTTCTCGGGTGTTTGCGCATGCACATTGAATCTAATCCTGGGAGTGTTATCCAGCGCCCCTTACGGCAATGGCGGAGGACGTGCAACATCCTTTGAACAGCAGGCGTCCCAATTTGTTTTTTCATTCATTTTGATATCATTTTCCTTATAACTTTCACACCTGAATTAGTAACGGTGGTTAGACTCGCCCGTCGATTTTCTTATAGTTTTTGTTTGTTTGTTTCCTATGGTTATAACTATACCAGTGGCAAGCAAGCGGTACCTCATACGTTTAGCCCTCGCTCTTTAAGTTGCCCTGGCTCGAAATATAATTGTTATCGAATAAAAAGTTACTTATTATTCATTTGGCACATATGATCCACTTCGGGTCCAATGCAACTTCGGCAAAAAAAAAAAAAAAGTTACAGCGGTGTCGCCGAAAGCGTAGCATTTTTCGAATTTGAATACCCGTTTGTGACTGAGTGGCCCGACCCTTCGCTGATAACATGTCGATTATCACGATTGGTTGGTTATCCGTCTTTGCGAACCGTTTCAGTGTATGCAATGCTTTTTTTTTTTTTGAAAACGGGCACCAAAATGCACAGTCTAGCGCGTTCACAGTATCCGTCTTCGTTCTTTCTTTTTCTTTTCTTTTTTTTTTTACCTACAAAAGGCGCCAAGTTTCGGCGCACCGAGGAATTCGAACATCGACATTCTTCCGACTTCACCACGCAGAGCCAGAAAGACCAACGAAAATAAAGACTGGCCAGTGCACGCTTGTACGTCGTCATGTGTAGACGTCTGCTGCAAGACTTTCACCGAACGGGCGGCTCTTCTTTAGACAGCTCCGCGTGCAGAGACGCGTGCCTTGTTCGACACTAAAACGATCGCCCGAGCGTGGCTAAAACGGGAAACGGCTTTTGTCTTCACACCCCCCCCCCCCTCGCCATCAAGAACAACGAGGCGTACGTAGGGCGCGTCGGCTGCCGCAGAAAAGGAACGAGCCGCGTTTCGCTCTTGCGAGAGCTTCGCTTCGAGCTCGTGTGAGGCGCCGGATGGCATCATTTGCGGGCGTTTTTTGTCTTCAGAAGCGCGGCAAATGACGGGCGGTGCATGTGCTTCCAAGCTTCGTTTATTTCTACAGTATTTTTTCTTTGGGGACAGGGAGGCGATGGGATGCTCTACGTAGGAGAGAGAGAGAGAGAGAGAGAGAGAGAGAGAGAGAGAGAGAGATAGCAAAGAGAGGAAAGGCAGGGAGGTCGACCAGACGAGTGTCCGGTTTGCTACCCTACACCGTAGGGCTTTCTACGCGGATTAATAGCGAAGGTTCAGGACAGCCGGTTACTGTATACCGATAACCTTAAGGTTTTAGCGCACGAAAAGGGACGAGAGATAGTGGTACGACGCGGACACAGCGCTATGTCCGCATCGTATCACTGTGTCTCGTCCCTCTTCGTGCGCTAAAAACCTAAATGTTATGGAATACCAACACACCCAAACCTACGCTCTTTCACGTATACCGATGTAGTGATGCCGACCTAGGACACGCCGTTTTAAATGTACACATGTAAGGCACGTCAGTCAGATGCACGCGTAGGCTAAAGTATTACGTAGCAGTGTATCACATGCGAGCATATTATCCGTTGAGTGCTACAGGCCCCGGATGTACCCAAAAATGCGACTGAAGCTTTCATTATAGTACAGGGAGAAATGCTGCATTGGTGATTGGTGGTCATTCTGTGTCGAAAACAGGGAAACTTTGGAAACTCGTGCTCGAAGGACGCAGACGAGTTGCAGAAACGAAGCATGCTCGCAAATTATAGAAAAGGGAAAGAAAAAATTGAAATTCACGTTGTTCCCTTTGAGCACGACGAAGCACGGTAAGGATGTAAAACAAAAATAACAATAGCTGATGCGTGTGCTAATACGATAACTTGGGCTTATAAGACTGATAAAGAATAATCGCTCATCTGGTGGGGAGGGTAATGGCGAAAGAAGAAAAAAATATATATAGAACGCGAAATACTCGACATTTACGTCATCGGCATTATTTTAAGAAAGCGAACGTTAGAGACGCCGGTTCACCTTCTTGGATTAAATTTAACTGTCTTAAGTTTACTTTCCTTGTGCGCTCCGACTCTCGGTCACAGCGGAGGGGAGGCTAGCGCTGCAATTCAGGATTTCCTTGAAGGCTCGAAGAGATTTAAGCATTAAATTCGGAATTTCCACTTTCTAAAAGGTTTAACAATATTTGAGATTCCATTTGTTTTATTTCTATGTTTCTCATTTATTCCGGCATTTTTATTGGATTATTCTCTCGAAGCTATCTCTTCTAATTCTGTATGCTAGGTATCATAACATCTTGTTTTCTTCTTTCTTACGTTCTCCCTTTCCCAATATATTTTCGCAACTGCGCGGTATATTGGCCAGTCCCCCGGAGTGGGTGCGCGCCGCGGAATCCAGAATCTACATCAGCGTCGACTAGCGACATCCGAAACGTAGGAGAGATTAGCGTCCCTCCACTGTAGACATGTCTCTGGCCAGGACAGTGTCGCGGCTTGAGAGGATGACAGGAGACGAAGGAAGCAGCGCGTGCGTCGTGTCTACGAGACGACGAGAGCCTAATCGCTTCGGACAAGTGCCGCTCCTCTTCGTCGGCTCCTGTCATCTTCGCGTAGACACCACGAAACGCACCGTGCTTAGCGTGGCATGGACAGTGAGTGAGCGACGGGACTCTGTACGTTATAGCTGGCTTGTGTAAATTCCTCTAGTGGGAACGTCTTCCTCGTTATCTTTCTTTTTTATCTCATCACCCCCCCTTCTCTTTCCCCCTCCCTCTACTTCTCTGTTCCCTCCGTACAACACTAAAGGCGCTGGACTTTCTGACAGATTGTGACTTCACTGTGTGACGCAGGACTGTACGGTGACACCGCATAACACTAGGAACGCCTTTGCGGGCTGCGTGACAGTGCCCACAGAAACAGTTTGTGTGTACGTGCGTGTGTGTAGTTCTTTTTTCTTTTTTTAAAAATCATTCTCTCTCTCGCCTATCGCATCCCATTGGCCCTCCCCCAGTACAGGGTAGCCAACTGGAAACAATCTCTGGTTAACCTCCCTGTCTTTCCTTTGCCTTTCTCTCTCTCCTCTACCACAGTGCAGGGTAGCAAAACCGGGAACTCTCATCTGGTTTAAAAGGAAAAGAACCGCGACTTCAGATGGGACGTCAGGCGAAGAAGTGGACCGGACGAGGGGAGCGAAGCCGGGACCAACGCCGTACCGGGATGGTCGCTATGTAGACCTAACAAGGAAACCGCCAGAATGTGCGAGCGAGGCGGAGTCAATTGACAACTCGAAGCACAGGGGCGGTGAACGGGGCAACACAGGAATGCCGCGTCTGCATTTCGTACAGCTCTGTAAGTTGCGCTTGTCAGAAAGAATAAACCAAGTCCGTATAGGAAGCAGAAAAATGAAGTCCGCGTGTACACGTGTGATGCGCGAACATTAGCGAGCTGTACGCGCGCACGGTTTGCGAACACTCACTGCAAATATGCGTCACTTTGAGCGCTTCTGCGCAGAAACGTAGTCGGCTTCGTGAGTTGAAGGCGTCAGCACCTCTCTACACTGTATGGGCAGGAAAAGCTCATTGCTTGTAAGAAATAACAAACGGCGTTGATGACAGGGAAAGCGACGTACTTTTTTTTTTGGTTTCATCGGGCGACGCGTTGTTTGGGTTTATGCATATTCCGTTTCATTTCATTTTCATTTCACTTTATTTATTTCATCGTTAAAGCCCCGAGGACACTACGTAAGGAAGGGCTACAATTGGTGGAGAAACCCCCCCCCCCCTCCCAACGCATAATAGAATAAATAAAATAGAACAACGCATAGGATAATAAAATTTTGGACTGTATAAGTAAACGTCGCGTAGATCGTTTCTTCCGGTCGGAAAAGCACTCTGCAAGATGAAACTGCGGCGTGGTAAATTTCTTCCTTTTCATTTTAGGGAACCCATTGCCTAGGTTGATGAAAAAATACTGATTCCGAAAAGTTAATGCAAAGTTTATACAAACAGGAAGGTATTGTTAAATGCATTTCTTCCAAGAGAGATTTGCGTTTATTAGTGGTGCCTACTGCTTCTTTTCTGAAAACATGAATACATATAAAATATCCATGAATAGTGACGGATATCTTGTAGTTTAACAAGCTTGGTTGAGTTGTTCAAGACTCTGTGCGCATCTTCATGGGCACTTTAGCTTCTAATTGCAATGCAATTTTGCAAAGAATTAAAATTGCGGAGAATATTCGGGTTTGAGATAACTAGTAGTCCATATTATGGCGAATTATGGCGATAACACAAGGTAAATATAACGTGTTTTATTCCCCGCGCTTCAAGACAAATTCGCCGTGTCATGCAATATTTTTTTTTTCTATAGGCTACCTTCACAGAGCAGTTGTAGCTGTTACTTTTTCGAACCTTACATGACTTAATCTGACGCAAAGTAACACATGGAATAAAGGGAGTCACTGACCGTGTCCGAGTTGGCAGCCGTGACCATCTCCTGGAGGGCCCGCACCGACAGCGCCTGTTCCAGTACCAGCACGCATGACAGCATCTCCGGGGGAAAGTTCTGTCGCCAAAAAAAGAAAAAGAAAAACAGGTATACAGTGCTAGTCGGCCGGGTGACATGCATAGTAATGGATGACGCACTGACATCCGCGCTCATATCAAAAACGTGCAGTTGCCCTCCGACACACACACACACACACACACACGCGCACACACACACACACACACACACACACACACACACACACACACACACACACACACACACACACACACACACACACACACACACACACACACACACACACACACACATATATATATATATATATATATATATATATATATATATATATATATATATATATATATATATATATATATATATATATATAAGAGGAAACATTATCACGCTACAACTGCTCGTAAGAGCTGATACCAGCCAGACAATGGCGATGTTGCCTATATCGTTAGCGATCTTTGCACCCCTATTGCAAACAGCCGACACACACACGCACACACGCATATATATATATATATATATATATATATATATATATATATATATATATATATATATATATATATATATATATATATATATATATATATATATATATATCTATGCGAGGCAGATAGCGGGGGGCCACTGTAACCAAGTTGGTGGTGGTGGTAACAACTTTATTTCGTCAACAGAAAGGACTTATTTGACATTAATGGGCTTCCAGGGTGCGTGAGGAAACTTTCGAGGAAAACGTATTTTTGGAAGGTTGGGATTCGCTACGATTAGAAAGCGAATGTTAAAAAAAATACGCAACTGTTTCTAAGAATGGGTTAAATAAATCACTCGTGCATTTGAACAAGTCACTAACTAATTGCCTCAATAAATTGTTAGAGCTATCAAGACCATTGCGAATCGACCTGTTTGCTATATACAGCTGGCTGTTCTCCCTCATATAATGTTAAAAGTATGAAAGAAAGTAGACGTTATGTCTCCGTAATCACTACACACATCGTCTTATAAGTCAGTGATGGGTGTGTCGTGAGACCTATTTGTATAACGAGAACGCAAAACAAGGCCTTCTTACAAGCGCTAACACGAGTAGATACTCCAGTTTATCATCATTTGAAACTTGGCGTCCTAGAAAATCGTGATAATCTACCCTGACTCGCTTGTTCCAAAGACTAGCAAGAACTGGAACGAATTTCCCCCCGCCATCATCTCCTTTACGGACTAAGGAGATTTCAATTGCGCCACTCTCTCTCATTTCTTGTTGTCTTTTTTTTTTCGGCGTAGCGGTATCTTCTTTTGTATTGCATTTTTACACAACCTCTATGTGTATAAGCTGGTCGCCCTATGAATAAGAAACTCACAAACAAAGTAACTAAGCAAATAAATAAACTATGTATACAAAAGATTACTGCATTTATACAATGTTAGTCAATGCATCTACAAAATTGATAAATAACGCGATGCTCACAAAAGGGTATACTAGGCGCTCCTGGACAAATTACACAGGTCGGTGTCTATATAAAGACTGCCTCACGCATCGATCGATATAATAGATGGGTGAAGCGACACCGAGCCGTGAGATGGCGTAACACCGATCACTGGCTCCTCAGGTGATTGGTATTTCTATGCGCATGCTGGGGGGGGGGGGGGGGGGGCATGCTTTATTGGGAAATTCCTCGAGAGAAGAGAGCCCACTTGGATAATAAACACCTACGCTCCTATCGCCGGATATTAGATATCCTCAGACGCCGCGACAGCTGACAACGCGCTTCACAAACTCCTATAGTGTGTAAATGAGAACGCCTCTGTGCGAGTGTGTAAATGAGAAAGCCTCTGTGCAGCACTGTGGCCTGAATACGAAATCAGATGCTGGAACGTGATCGAGGTACAAACTCAATTTCTCAGGAAATAATATGCTTACTTTTGTTTCTGCGCCATTCTCAAGTATCCAGAAACAATGCCCGTGCTATATATATATATATATATATATATATATATATATATATATATATATATATATATATATATATATATATATATATATATATATATATATGTCTGTAGGGGGGGCGCATCATGCAGGCAACGTTAGGCTGGCGTGCTTTGCCGACAGTTCTTTCGAGCGAACATCTATTATTCGGCCAGGAAAGGGTGTTTTACCAAGAGTCCATCAATTCGGCCTTTCAGAGGAAGGCAGTCAACAGGAGAAACACTGTTTTCCCGATTATTCCGGGCCTTCTCAGGGATCCGCACGTCTTGAAAGTTCACCTGTTGAAGGGCCCTGTCTTGTAGGCAGCAGTATAACGCCTTTCTTTCGCCTCAGAAGTATGGACTCAACAGCGCAAGGCATGAAGCGGGAAAATGGATCGTCCAAGTCCTAAGTAACCCTACCTGTGTGTAGGCAGATCCACTTCCAATGGGAAACACGATGGCAGCCTCTTCGCGTGTACTACCCTTGACTACACAGGTCTGTAGAATCTTCTCGTAACATAATTTTGTTCTTTTCCGCATTCAGCAGAAACGCAATAGAGGTTCTTGGATGATTTGAGGGTGACGAGCCAGGTAACTGCAGTCTATCTATTGTATTTACAACTGGTTCGTTTAGTGCGCATTCATTTAATGAACAATACGTATTGCCAAAGCAACCTTGTCATGCGAGGCCCACGTAAACTTTCTTGTTTAATTTTTTTCACCGGGTGCTACCTTTACACTAGGCAGGCTCACAGTTACTCACTGAAGCCTCGGAATGCGTTCAGACTGTCACACAAAATAAAGCGACCACTCGCGGCAGACTATCAACATATTCATAGCTGCAGGCCGTGTTTTTTGGACTCGGACGATGCCGCCAAATTATCAAAATAATTGGGCAGTCCGAAAAAAAGAAGATTCCGACGGTAAAATTTAATTTACCGTTTCCTAGGCATCCCGATCTTGCTTCAAAAAGTAATGAGCTTCCCTTTTAGTTATCATAAATTGTTTCTTTCCTGATTTCGTTTTTTCCTCTTACGTAGTTACTCATGGCAGGTTTCTTTTCCATTGCCGCCAACGATGAGATTATTTAAGCCTCTCTGACTTTGCGCTTGACGTTCTTTGTTGCTGTGTTGCTCACCTTAGAGGCCGCATACTTGCCGGTAAGCTTCCTAGTTCTTTTACTCCTATGTGAATCAATGTTTTTCCTGTACAGATACTTCAACACTCCCCCAGCCCATTTACTTTCTTCCATATTCCTCAGTCGTTCTTCATACTCAATTTTACTGCGAGCTTCCCTCACTTCAAAACTAGTCCGGCCCATATCACCCTGCACAGCTTCATTTGTAGTCTTCCCGTGTGCGCCTAATGCGAAGCGTCCCACTGACCTTTGGTTGCCATCGAGTCTTGATTTTACCCCTGATTTCAAGCAAACAAACGCATTTCCAAAATTAAGTCCTGGAACCATTACACCTTTCCACGTACCTCTGGATCACCTCGTACCTATAGTATCCCCATAGCACTCTGTGCTTCATTATGGCGGCATTTCTCTTCCCCTTTACTGTTATTGTTTCTTTCACGTGTTTCCATATATCTATTGCCTTCGTTTATCCATGTACCACGGTATATATATTCTCTTACCCGAGGTATTTCCTGGGCCTGTATTGCCGTTGTCTGTTCACTGTATTCATTGAATACCATAACACCTAATTTTCTGATGCTCAATTTCAAACCTCAATTCTCGCCTTCCTGTCCACCGATATTAGCCAGATGTTGCAAATAACTTTGCTTGTTAGCAAGCAAAACAGCAGGAAATCGTCAGCAGGACATCCAGTGCCATCTAGTAGCGGCTTTCGGAGACTAACCAGTACGCAGATATGCGCCTGACGTTTAGTTACTTTCTTTCCCAGTTTTCGTACTCCGTACAAAGGTGCTGGTCTTGCTCGAGTGTGGACCTATGAATGACCTATGACCTATGAATGACCTATGACCTATGAATACGGCAGCTCCATTGAGGAAAGGTGCACTGGTATAACAGCACAATAAAGCCATTCCCGGAGCTTCTGTTTTTTAATTTTAATTCGAGTAGCAGATTGTGTCACTCTAGGAAGTTCGAAGTGTCACTTTCGAGCCTGCACTTACTAGACTGCCTTCCCCCGCTGTACACCAACTTAGTCACAAATCATCTTCGTGTTTATTCAATTACTGCCAAAAAAACGGGGCTTGGAAAGTGGAATGACCCAAAAGCATAAATTATTTTATGGCACTCTGAAAGCTTTATTACATTGCTTAAAATGGCGTTGTGTCTGCGTTTGAAACGTTGTTTCATTTTCCTGTTTTATATCTTGATGTTTTATTCTACTAATTCTTTATACATTTGTGTGTACTTACCAATACGTGAACGTTCACTTTTTCAGCATTTATGTATTTATTGTGTAACTGTATTAACAATTTCCTACATCTTTCATTGATACTTGCAATATACACTCCGTCTGTTTACTTACGAACAAATATCTCGAAAGGGCTGACTTGACATCTTCAGTACTTACGCAAGGCGAAATTGATTGGGAGCGTTTCGCTTTTAAACCATAATTGTAGCATCTATGCTAAAGCAAATAAATGAATGCAATTATTAAAATAGTATGTTAGTGAGGTCTCAGAGTTCGTTAATTCGGTTACTAACATATCTTACAACCGATTGCAGCTTCGTGCTACAATCGGCTGAATGACGATTTTTTCCTGTGATGAACATTCGTCTACCTTGCGGGATTCGGCCGAACTGGTTTGTTAAAACGATAGCTACTTTGAGGCAACATTTTTATGCAAGGAGTGCTCTTTATGCAATACCACGTTAGTTCAATTGCCTCCTGAAAAGTAATCCTAGTGAAGAGGCAAAAAAAAATTTGGAGGACGCCCTTAAGCTTCGCCTTTAAGAGTGGAACGCGATAGCGTTCAAAGATCCCTGACTGCTTCTCATGCTTCCCAGCAAATGAAACTTATGTAACCATAATGCTTACTGGCAAAGGCTGGCGGCGAATGCTATGCCCAAAGGTGAGTTATCTGGTAGAAACGCTGCCCTTTGCGTGGGCCGATCCTGAAGTTCGTTCACAGGAGCACCAAAAATTACATCGTTTTAAGGTTTCTGTTATTGTTTCGCACTTCTATTATTTCAGTCTGAGCAAATTTAATATAAAAGTCATGTGCCTGTCGCTGTTTTGTTTCACGACGTTTGTTTGCGGGCTGTAATTCTCAAAATTCTGAGAAATAGCTTTGTCGAGAATGTAAGACAAGGTGTGAGCAACTTTAGCGATAGAATGGTGTGGCAATATAACCTGCATATACCGCGTCTCATATAGCAACGCGTGGTACATACGTATACCTAAATATATACGGAAATTTTCGCTCACAGGACGCCAACGCGGGCTACGACGTCGACACCGGATTTGCTGCGACTCGTGACCCTTAACGCTTTCGCGTTTACAAGCTTCGTTTGGTTAGTGGGAGCTAAAAAAATGAAGAATGCATTTCGAAAGGAAAAGAAATTAACGGGTCGAAGGTGGTCAGTGAACTAAATTTATTCTGCTGTTTGTACCAGCGTTCGAATTGTCTCGTTGGCCTATCATTTGTTTTTCCTGTAGCGCAATACACTCGAACTCAGACACGAAAAGTAAACAGTGAGTCAGGCCGAGCCGCTCTAAAACATTTACGCAAGCGTATATATCGACCCGCGCTGTTATCTCTGGTTCAAACATTACCCCGCTCAACTCGGACAATTTCCATACTAGCCTCGCGAGTCATTCTGAGACCGTTGGCCTAGCGTACTTGGCTCTCGGCGATCGATATACCGACTGGTCGCTTGCATGCACGCCCTAATTACGAGCACGAGCCGGGTTCTGCGGCTACCAGCGGGTCGCAATTACTCGCATCAACTGAGCTGCTTTGAGAAAGTCGAGTTGAATGGGCGCCAAAAAATCTGGCCGACAATTTACGCTGTGCCTTTCTTTTTTGCTTGATGATTATCCCTTTTCCTATTCTAGCGAGTGTTTAAAGAAACGTTTTGGCTATGGAGTCGCGATTGCGTCTAGCAGCCCTCTTTTTGAGGACCTCTGAAATCGGACCATGAAGTATAAAGGGACAAGTATACTCGGTCAGTTATGTGAACCGTACTTCTCATAGAGGTATGTTAACTTTGTTTTATAGGCTTAGGTGAATTTCATGCTAAGAATGTCAAGGAGCTCTGTTAATTAGGTCACCTTAGTTTCCTTCCTGGTAATTTTGTGCTGATGCATGAGGTACATGTTTTGTATTTTATATAAGCATACATACGCGGGTACGGATTTTTTTTCTTAAATTGCGCAATTTCAGTATGGTTGCAGGGCAAAAATAATATCAAGAGCCAATTATAATCAATTATACTGCTCCCTTTGGTCGTCGACCACGGGCGGTTTGGTAATGATATATTAGTTTTTGTCTTCTCTTTCTCTTTGCTTAGCCCTTTGAGCTGCTTAACAAGCCACATAGTATAATTTTTTTAACGAGTACCTCATGAATATGCTTTATCTTATTTTTCTTGCTACTGTGATACTATCTAATACTAGGTGATATTCGTGATATTTGTGATATCAACCAATATTAGGTGATATTTATAACATGTGGTAACATGTGATACATGTTACCGGTGTGAAAATTAGTAGCCTGCAGTCTCAGAATTTCGTGTCAACATCTTATTTATTCATGCCAGTTTTTAAGAAGAAACTTGTGGGGTCGCGGACACACGCAGATAAAACGTCATTTAGATACAAAAATTGAGGCCAATCACAGAGAGAAACGACTATGGCGTAAACTTTCTATACAAAGGAAAGGAAATGAATTCCCAGGCTCAACGAGCTCCGATATTTAGGATAAATGTGCGTAACATAATTCCAGCGCACACAGATGAACATAGCAATGTTTTAGAGCGCTGCCGCACCACTCTGGGCTACAAGAAAGGCTCATTGGTGTGCGTATCCGAAAAAAAGAAAAGAAAATTTGGGTTGACTTTGGACGCACGTGGCTCGTTAACGAGCACTGCGAGTGGCTTTCGCGTGCCTCCCTTTGCAGTTGCACCCATCATTCCGTGCTCGCAGCCGATGAAAGCGTAGCAGCATATATATGTGGTAATTATTAAGGAGGAAAGAGACGCTTAATTTCTGCAGCCCATCAGGGAGCACGGCGCAGCGTCATAGGAGAGAGGAGGAGGAGGAGGAGGAGGAGGAGGAGGAGGAAAAGAGGTGAGAGATATAGCAGCATCGACCAGTGGGCTCGCTCTTACCTTGTCGGCGATGTTTTCGAGGTAGCAGTGTCGGTTGCCGAAACCTTCCGCGGCAAGGCACACTCGGGTTCCGGTGGCCGTGCACTGGAGACACACCATGTCATCCTGGGAGCGGAGGAAGGACAAGGACAACATCGGGTCAGGACACGGCCTTACCAGCGAAGAAGGATCGAGCGCGGGTCGAATGCCGCGGACGGGACGAGAATACACTGCAGTTTCTGCTTTGCGGTCACGGCGCCAAATTGTCGCCGACAAGAAAGACGACAGCACGTGCAGCGCACGGCCTGACACGGCTTTTCTTGTCCGTGTCAATTCAGCGCTATGCACCTCAATCACTCCATCGAACCAACTAGACGAAAAATCTGTATTACCGTTTCTGTTTTTTTTTGTCGAATCTAAAGTGGTGCCTTGCGGCATAAAACGAATGAGACTTGTTGGACAAACCTACACCACACTTTGTTAAGGTTGACAGAGTCCAATACGGCTCTATGGCATAGATCATAGGTGCCAAGGTGGTAGTCAGGCGAGTGGCTTGGGTGTAGCGCCACCTTTGACAGTGGCACCTTAGTAAGGACAGCCAATGGAAGCTCCCGAAAATCGTGTTTTGAATACGAGTGCGGGACCAGGCTTTCGCGTGAACCAGTCCGCTAACAGTCCGCTAACATGGGTAAGTGGGAAAATGAATCCGCTTAGCGTGTTTGCACACTTTTTAATCACGTCATACCAAATAAGCTCCCGCTGTAGCTTTGGGTGTCGTACTGCTGAGTATTTATTTTACTGATCTTCACCAGCGGCGTGTTCGCGAGTATGAGTAGCAATGAACTTTGACGACTTTATAAATACTTTGACAAGGTTAACTTATCTGTCTGGTCATTTTTGTTACTTTCTACAAGAGCAAAGTTTTCGCATCGGCGTATTGCTTGGCGTACACCATTAAACCTGTACTTTTTGACTCAAGCGGGAAAATGTTTCGTAGCTCAAGCCATATAAGTTACGGAAAATGACAGCACCGAGTAAAAATTTTGACACACCTAAGAATGATGGTGTTTGCCATCAAGCGCACACCAAGCGCCCTTAACGGCGCTTGAGTGTTTTGCACGCTTTTATACGCGCAGTTCTTTCTCGTATGGCTAACACAGTCATCCTTAAAGGTGTAAAAATTTTACGCTTGTCTTTCCTTCTGAGCATGGAGTTTCATTGAGAAACTGCGAAAGGCACGCTGACTACCCAGTGAACCATTGAAACACAACCTTTGTGATTCAAACACAATGATTATAGCAATAATTATTAGGATTTCACCTATAAAAGCTAGCCACGGGCAATACGCACGTATATTGCACCAACTGCGCCACGGTCTACACTAGCAAACCTGAAGTCGCTGAACAAGTTGTCATTGCATTGGCACTAACAGACGATAGATTTACAGAAATTTATAGCGACTCGAAAACAGCTATTAGAGCTTTCAATAGGGGAAATTTGCCCCACAGGCTGCGAAAATAATTAACAAAAGGCAAACAAATGTTACGCGTTTCATTTATTGGTTCCCGGCGCACCTTGGTTCACTTGATGGTATTCCTGTCAATCCAAATGAATCGGCCAACAGCGTCGCCCCCGATCTTACAGACCGGGCCGCTTCTACATATGGTTTTGATTCTGCTGGATTGGAGAACTTACAGAGAGATACCCTCATTACATACAATGAAATTACAAAACATTACTACATGGGAAGGAGGGAGTTTCCACCCCCTCACTATAGACTAAACAGAGCACAAGCAGTTACACTTAGGCAATTACAAACAGAGTCTCATTATTCACCTGCACAAATAAAGGAATGGTATGACATTGCAGACATGAATATTATATGCAAAGCACGCAAAAAGGAGATATGCACGCTTGAACATATGCTCTGGGAGTGTGGGTCGCTCGGCCCTGGCATTTCCCGGAATCGGTTTTTAGGAATGATAAGATCTCCAGATCACATCCCTCAAGTCCTGGCTGACCAGTACGCCCGTGATAGGGCTAGGAGGCTTGACCTCCCGGTCCCAACATGGGACTAGCCAGGCGGGTGGCAACACCTTGTACAGGACAAGAATAAAGTTTTTTCCTCCTCCTCCTCCTCCTCCTATTTGCGCCAGCTTATGTGTCAGTTTTGTGCAGATTGGATTTCCTAGAGCTCGCTTAAGTATTGACGCAAGGCGTTTTTTTTAACAATATTTATCCTGTCTTCGCCTTCTTGCAGGATTATATTGGATAAAGTTTATCCAATCCAATCCTACAAGAAGGCGACGACACTGGAGGTTGCGAAACCTATATGTGTGGCCACGGGGCGCTTGGCCGAGTTATAATATAATTTGTTTACAATTTGATGTTTTATGTTCCAGAATCACGATCTCATTACGAGGTACGTTATATTGGGACGCCCCAAAAAATTGTTTTCCTCCCTGCTTTTTACCGTGCACCCAATGAACGGCACACTAGCGTTCTTGCATTCCTCCCTCATCGAAATGCGGCCGCCGTGGCCAGGATTGAACCCTTGACGCGGGGCTCAGCAGCGGAAGGCCCTAGCCGCCGAGCTACCGCGGCGGAGAGCACCGCCAAAGTTAACCAGGAGCCGTGTAGATGTTTTCAGGACTTTGTCTTGAGACTCAATAAACATATAAGTGGTGGATTTGTGATTCAATTAAGGGCAACTTCGAAGGCCTTCTTTCAAACATTATAATCTAATGCTTGTATTTCCGGCATGCGCGCAATGTGGATCGGCGTGGAAGGTTGTGCATATGCCTGTGCACAGAACATAAGGAATAACGGAGAGCGCAGATAGTTGCAATGGTAAAGCAAATCGTCGCGAAGATTTAAACGGGGCGCTTGCCGGCGCATTTCTCGTGAGATTAGACGTGACGTACGTTAGTTGAAGAACAAGTCGATAAGGGAAGCAAACAAGGGGTGCTTTTTTGCTCCGGAAGTATGTCGGTGACGGCTAAGAAGGACTCGTCGAATATGGACACATACGGGTTTGCAACGCCAGATGGGAGAGGTAAGCGGGACGGAGCGTCTGCATCAGAATCTTTGCAACCTGATCGGTAAACGACGCAAATGTCGCACTTCTGGACCCGTAATGACCAACGGGCGAGTCGACCAGGTGAATCTTTCGAGGGGAGCCAACATAACGCAGGATGGTCTGTAACCACGTCGAACGGGCATCCGTAAAGGTAATCGCGAAGCTTTCCTATGGCCCATATGATGGATCGACACTATTTTTCCGTTAACTGAATAGTACGCTCCGGCTTTAGGGAGCGCAAGGCTGGCGTAGGCAACGACGTACTCGCGAAATCCGGGTTTACGCTGGGCAAGCTCAGTTCCGAGGTCGACCACGCTGCCGTCTGCGTGTGTTTCAGTCTGGGGAGTGGGTCGAAATGTCGCAGCATCGGAGGCGACGTAAGTAGGTGGCGCAGTGTGGTGAATGCATCGTCGGCATGCTGGTGACCATGCCGAAAGGTCGCGACTGCTGCGGAGAAGGCCAGTCAGAGAAGTTCGCTTTATCTAAAGGTCAGTAAAGGACTCTGACTTAAAAGTGTGTACTATACGAGTAACCCACAAACTTCCTCGATTACAAATTGCGCAGTTAGCCATTCACTGTGGCTTACATAGTCCAATAGCAATTGAAACTATGACGTCCAAGTAAGAAACAAGCTTGTTCTGAATGTCTGCACTACAGGACCAAAATAAAAGACACGGACTCTGGACATAAACTGTTTTGCCCCTTAAGTTGCTATATTGATCTATTTAAAACATTGCCAAGGAAAACGATCAGAACTCCACCAACTGCCAGAACGGGTGCGGCGGTGCTACTGAGGAAAAAAAAAAAACTCTGCTATTCCCGTGCATAAATTATAACGCTTTTCCGTCCCTATGCTGATTCATTACATGTCATACCATTGCTACGAAACTATGTGAAGTCAGATCATCATTTTACATAACCATTGGGCACACTGTATGCATTGAAAATCATTTTGTGTAATGTAACAATTAGTTTATGTGCAATTGTGCCTTTCCGTGGGTCTATGTGGTTATATGTTAGCGAGTGTGGACCCGGACACTTCTTTCAAAACGTGCCACGTATACAATGCTTCGTACTTTCTATATGTTATCGTCCAGGTGTATTTGCACCGTCATTGTGATTCAGTGTTCGTGTCGTGTTTTGTCGAAATGAATTTTTTCCTAAAATGGCAGGCAAGTTTCGCTTATTGAAAGTTTAGACAGTAACTTAGAAAGACGGAGGCTACGCATGTGAAAAGCTAGTTCTCGGCCGGACGCTACACGGCGCGCGTCCCTTGAAAACTTTCACGTTAACGTGCTAGAACGCAAACGTAATGAAAAAATTGGAGGACGCTTAAGCTTCGCCTTCAAGAGTGGAACGCCACAGCGTTCCCGTCGATCCGCCAAGGGGTGTAAGACAATGGGCTACGGCGCAGCGACTACGCGCCCCGCATGGGACGCGGTGAGCGTCGAGCAACGCAGCGTTCGGCGCGACAACGAAATGTGCGCCTGAGCAAGCGACGCACGCCTGAGCCTTAGAAACAGCTAGTTTCTAAGGTAACACCGCGTTCACTAGAGGCGCTTTTGTACCGCGTTGAAGCATCGAACGCGTTGAAGCATCAAACTCGTGGCTCAGACGACTAATATTCACACAGCAAGATGCGTGCTGGAGTGCTGCGATATTACAAATAGCCGCGTGGCCATCTTGCAACTAGACCTTGAAAAAGCTTTCGACTGTGTCGCGCATGAAATTTTGCTTTGCATACTAGATCATGTTAACGTTGGTTCTGTTATTCGCGAGGGTGTCGCCCTGGCGTATCGGAACTGCACGACGCGATTGATCGTTAACCAGAGTCTGGGTGCCCCCATTAGCGTGCAGCGGTCGGTACGCCAGGGTTGTCCCCTTAGCCCTCTTTTGTTTTGCATCTACATAGAGGCGATGTGCTTAAACATCGTGAAAAAGCAGACAATTCCCGGCTTTCGGTTGCAAGCAGCGGAAGTCAAGCTGCTGGCATATGCGGATGATGTGGCGGTTTTTTCAACGAGTAGGGAAGGCGTAACTGAGGCTATTAAATGTGTAGAGAACTTCTGCCAAGTCACAGGCAGCAGAGTGAATTTAGCAAAATCACTAGGGCTCTGGCACGGAGAATGGCAATCGACGCCCGACCGCTTTGCAAACGTGTCCTGGGTTACGACCCCAACGAGGTACTTGGGAGTACCTCTAGAATGCTACCGTGATAGTGCGACATATTGGACAGCGCAGACGCATGATACACGTGGAAAAGCGGAAAGGTGGAAAGGAACGAACTTATCGATTTTTGCTAGAGAAACCGTGTGCAATCTGTTCTTTATTAGTAGGCTGTGGTATGTAATGCAGGTGTTACATTGTGCAAGGCTCAATGTACAGAAGCTGCATCGAATTTTCGCCATTTTCGTGTGGGATGCGCAATGGGAAAGGTGCAGCCGGACAAATCTATTCAGAGGAGTCAAGAATGGTGGATTGGGCCTGGGACACCTTTTTTTGCGGCAGATTGTTAACAGGTTTCTTTTCCTTCGTGACGTCAGCGATCCTTTTTTGCGCACCGCATGCCAAGTAAGGCTCGGGCGCGCGTTGCCAGACTTTGTTGTTTCAACCGAAACACTCACGGGAGGCATTTTTGGATATTTTAGAGAAGTTGTCGCAAGTGTACGATTCCTTGCAACGAGGTTTTCAAATGAATATTTATCTACTGTGAAAAAGAAAAAATTGTACAAGGATTTGTGTGATGTCGTTCTGCCGGAGCCAATGTACAGAGCCTTGTACAGTGGAGGCCCTGGTAGGGACGTGTTAAAGAGAGTAAAAAGAATGCAAGTTGCGCCAGGGGTTAAAACCTTTTTTTTAAATTACACACTGGAACGTTGCCAGTAAAAATGTTTTTACAGGAAAAGGGCTTATTTCTTCCATGGGGATCTCACTGTCTTATCTGCAAACAACCAGAAACGATAGATCACGTTTTTCTTCATTGTTGGGGAGGGGTATTTTTTTGGGACGTACTACAAAGAACGTTAAAGAAACAATTTCCCCTCGACCCTCATGGAATACGGTATCTACCCATTACTAACGAGGATGGTTTTCCGTTTGATTTAATAATGTTAATTGGCCTCCACAGTATTTGGCGCTCTCGAATGGCAGGATACTACTGCGATCCCGACGCACGACCTACGCGAATTTATTTCCGTGAAACTGAGCATCGGTTTGTTGAAATTTTGAAGGCCGGCGGCGATACCCCCGAGTGGCTGTCAAGGGTGGAGCCATTGATGGCTCTAAATGAATTTTAATGTGGCGAAGCCAGCCCCCTACCAGGCTGTTTATGTCAATACGACGTGTTCATTGTATCTTTTATGTTTTGGTTTGTGTATTGCTATTGCTGTTCTTTCTTTGTCAAAGTCAGGCAATAAAGAAAAAAAAAAAAAAAAAAAACTCGTGGCTCAGTGGTAACGTCTCCGTCTCCCACTCCTGAGACCCTGGTTCGATTCCCACCCAGCCCATCTTGGAAGTTGCTTTTTATTTATGAAGTGCCTGCCGTGATTTATCGCTCACGGCCAACGCCGCGGACGCCGACGCCGACGACACCGGCTTTTCTGCGACACGAGCTCCTTAACGCTATCGCGTTAAAATTGTTAAAAGGCAGGGACGTCGTCCGGTGCCAAGGAAGCGGACAGCTCTAGCAGAGCGTTTACGGTCCGCTCCACTCAGACCGGTGTGTCCTATAGAACACTTCTGCGCAATCGCTCAGCAGTAGGTTGCAGGTGTGCGAGTCACTCGTATACCGGCAGCGGAACGGATAGAACGCAGCCCACATTCCACTACGAAGCCGACTAAGCAGAGTGCGGGGATGCTGCGTTGACTCGTTCTCCGTGTCAAGCTGAGAGCGCGTCGTTGGCGTCTATGGGAGACGAGCTCGTTAAGTAAGCGAAATCAACGCACTTCACGTAGCCACCCGGGTGCACGCGCGTGTGACATGTGAGCGGAGCGGAGCGGGAGCAGTGATCTGCTGAGAACTGTCTTTAGTACACGTTGGCAACCGTACTGCCGTTCCTCTGCCGTCCCGCCTCGCATAGTCGGACGGACGTCAGCGTCGCCGAACGATCTCGCAAACTGGACGGGGGCAAGGTGCTCTGACCTGGCGTTTCTCAAGCGAGTTCAGAGGAGGCGAATGCTTGTTTCACCATTCGTTCACGAGAACCAACGATAGCGAGAACTGAGGCGTCGTAGGCCGCTGTTTCATGACCTATATGACACGCATGTCATTATCTTCATGTCTTGACAGATCATTTATGTTCGTCTTACACTCTTGCCATATATTATGTCAATTTTGGTACACATAGGTTAACGAAACGACCATGAGTGCACAAAGACGTAGGCGGCTGTTTCATGACCTACATGACACGCATGTCATGATATACATGTCATGACAGATCACTTATGTTTGCATACACTCTTTCCATACCATGTCAATTTTGGTACATACCAAGTTAACGAAACAACCATGAGCGCACCAAGACGTAGGCGGCCGTTTAATGACCTACATGACACGCATGTCATGATATTCATGTCATGACCGATCACTTATGCTTGCATACACTCTTGTCCTACTATGCCAATTTTGGAACATACCAGGTTAACGAAGCAACCATGAGTGCACAAAGACGCAGGCGGCTAGAAAGATAGATAGTGCAAAACTGGCAAATGTTCGCCAAGAAATGCTACGCATTTATTACCTAAGTTAGTGGACGGTTCAGAAGCCGTTGCCGTAGCACAATTGCTATGCAACGCACGCGTAATGCGGAGGTTGTGCGTTCGGCTCCCAGCAGCGAAAAGTAATGCTTTCTGTATTATTTTCTACATTTCAATTTCAGCTACAGCCAATTTCCCCGATGCTTTCCTTGTGCTTCATTGTCTATTGGAATTACATGGTCATTATTAACAAAATCCAGCCCCTCGGTTCCCCTTCCTCTCTCGTTCTATCACTAAAGTTGCTCATGCCTTGTCTTACATTCTTGAAAAAGCAATTCCTCGGAATTTTGAGAATGCAACCCACAAACACATGTCGTGAAACGAAACAGCGCCTGCCCTTTAGGTTAAATTTTTTCAGGCTGAAAGATTAAAAATGTGAAAAAATAACAGAAGATCGGCCCACCATAGAGGCCACGTTTCTACCAGAAAGCTCACCTTCGTGCATAGCATTCGCCGCCAGCGTTTCCCGGAAAACATTAAGGTTACATAAGCTGCAGTTGCCGGAAAGCGCCATAAGCAGACCCTTTGAATACTATCGCGCTCACCTCTTTTCTCTCTCTTTCACTCCTCATTCCCCTCCTCACGTGTGTGGTAGCAAACTGGACTCCGTTGGGTTAACCTCCTGGCCTTTCCTTCTTCCCTTCTCTCCCCCCCTCCCCCCCCCCCCAGTCTTAAAGGCGAAGCTTAAACCTGCTCCAATTTTTTACCGCTGTGTTATACTGAACTACTTTCGGGATAGGCACAAGAGAACGCTTAGGCGTTGACAAGAAATTGCGGTTAGTTTCCAATGAAAATAAACGCTTTAAAACGAGTTTGAACTAGCACCGAATCCGCTAACATGTAAAAATGCTCAATACTCGTCTGTCCCACACACGTGATAACAACTGCAATGACTGTGCACCGGAAGTATGGGTTAGCAAAGCTAAATTGACTTGTCGATTCGTTGATACAGCTACAAATGGGATTAAATGTTTACGAGATGCGTGTTCCGCGACAAAAGTCGTACGTCAACCCACTTTTGCCTATTAACCATTAAAACAGCATAACACAACGTAGGCCGCGTATATACTAGTACATAAAACACCTTTAAATCCAGGTTACGCGCCCAAGCTTATGAAGTATCTTTATTTTTTCTCAAATAGAGCTGTCTGCGAGCTTTTGACCCTGCCTGAACGTGCACGGGATTGGACTCTCTCTGCACATGAATATCCCCACATAGAATTAATCGCGCGTTAAACATTGATCGTGCTGAACTCCACAAACGAAAAGGCAATAAAAGTTGCAGATATTCACCGTAATAACACAATGCAAGCTAAACACTCTTATAACAATCATGTGGGAATAAAATTAGCGTCGAGCCCTTCTCGTTAACAGAGGTCGACGAAGACAAAGATATACAAGAAGGAAAGCCAATATGAGCGCACAATACAGTTCATAAAGGGCTCTTATGTTTAAACTATGAAAGGACATTGGCTTAGTTATGAAAAAAATTTTTTTTTGCACCCCCATTCCAAACTTGTTTGTGACTGGGGCATACACAAGTTGCAGGATTAAATACGCACGTGTCTTATTTTCCTTAGGAAATCTTTTGACAGCCAACGTTTTTGGGATATTCATTTCTGATCGCGTGTTTTGCTTGGCGGAGTAGTTTGAAGACAGAGCCAACCGACTAGCAGAGATTTCTTGCTCTCACAGAGCGGCGTATTTTCCGAAAATAGCAGTTTCGATCTCTCCGTAATGTTCTTTTTTTTTATGAAAGTCAGCTATTTTGAGCAAAATGGCGGGGATCTCGGCGATCGAAAAGTGATGACGAATGCTGAGGGAATCAATGCGGCTGCTGCTGCAGCGTCCCAGAAAAGAATTCTGCACTTAACAAACAGAGCCGTCCATCACCAGTTGTGTAGGGCCTGAGCGTTGGTAAGGCTTCCAGGGCCCTATGATTACGTCGAGGTTATGATTTGACGTGTTATAAGCTGGCACTTCTTAGATTAGGCTGCCGTTGCAAAGCATCTTCCAAGGGCCGCTTGACATATGGAGTGCACAGTATCCGTAGTGGAGTAACGGAGTAACGCGGTTACTTCCTCAAAGAAGTGAAACTTAAAAGAAAATGAGGACCGTAAGTTTTTGATAGGGTGCAGGAGGGAGTTCTACATGTAAATCTGGAAACAGTGAAATAGTGAAGGTGTATATGGAAGGTCTGACGTAAAGATATGAGACATTGCTGTCTATCCTGTGAATGATTTTCAAACATGAGCTGTTTCTGCAGAGCAAGTGAACCTGGCTATGTGGCTTAGTTTGGCAAAATGCAAATGACACAATAACATTTGCGTGTTTCTGTGCTGGAGTTTAGGGTCTCTGCCAATCTTTCATCTTTTCTCTCATAACGAATATCTTTCTGCTAACCCCTTAACTTATATGGGACACATTTGTCCCCGAATTCGAAACGCATCTTAATACACATGTTCTGCCGCTACAAACCTGTTGAGGGCCATTTACGGAACCAGTTAGCTTCTGTTTCGGTTGACAACTGTCTGACAAA
Organism: Dermacentor variabilis; assembly: GCF_050947875.1. NCBI lineage: Eukaryota > Metazoa > Arthropoda > Arachnida > Ixodida > Ixodidae > Dermacentor > Dermacentor variabilis. The sequence goes on from NC_134578.1 coordinate 68,785,076, forward strand.
ACAGTGACGAGACATTGGTGGAGTCGCGCAGAAATGGGGTGCTTTGCTGTCAACAAATTAAGTACTTGTTTACAGATTTTTCAAATAAATTTAGGAAGATAATGCGTGGAATACATAGTGCAGTGATCGAGGGTCCTTAACAAATAAAGATTGTTGTATTTAAACGAGTGTAATATATTTTTTGACCAAGAAAGAGGCATTCGGACATATGTGTACGAGTGAACCGTGACAGAACACTGGATACCAATTGGCGGCGTTCGATTGGGGGTGGCACTTTAATTTTCTAATAGCCGCTAGAAATGAATAAATTTGCATACCTTGTGCCTTTTCGTATGACCTGGTTCATCTGATATCAAAGCTTTTATTTTTCAATATTATGGCAGGAGAACCACAAGAATTCCTTCCAACAAGACACCCAGATAAAACAGAATGTTCAAAGCCACCCAGAAAGTGAAGGCGAAAAGCTGCGTCAACCAAAGATCTCGCAATTACTGCTCCCGAAAACTATGTGTGTAGTCAAAGGGTCACCAAATTGCAGAAAACGCACAAAATGACGAATCACAGCTCATTGCCGCGTGTGACGCAGGGAAATAAAGTGTATCCCTAGTGCAAATAACCGGCGGGTCTTCATAAGAAAAAAATATCTTCTGTTATGAAGTTGGAGAGCTACGTAACAATGCTTGCAAATGAATTCGGTATGCTGAGCAAAACGATCATCTTCGTAACATCGGCAGAAAAAAAATCAAGGCCTTCCTAATCGTCAACCTTCCGGTGAGCTATCACGTCCTGTCCGGTCAAAGGTATCTTACGAAGTGGACGGAAAGTAAGGAATAAAATACTGACTCCGAGTGTTATTTGAATTCCTGTACATTGCAGTAAACATTGTCTACATCACGCACGTCACACTGCAAGCTGACGAGCCCACTATGCCTGCTCTCACATCGTTGCAGTTCTGCCGAGCAGTCGCCCAGGTTCGCATCGAAACTTTTGGAGTCGAGAGCGGAGTACAAGTCTCGAGCACATATGCAGGCGCATAAGAATGTGCGCTACACAAGAAGCTCCCCCCCACCAAAGCTAAATAAAACCGTGTATCTGCCTGCTGCAACATTTTCAATGTTCACTAGCGCTTCCCTACTGCAAGATATTGCTTCGTGGAGTTTTACGGTGGAAGCAGCTAAGAAGCACACGTAATTGTTCGACTGCCTTTAGGTACATAGGGACACATATGTCCCAAAGACTATCATAAGCTATCCGAAATATTTATGAAAAGTGTTAAATATAATGTTTCGAAGGCCAAAATGAAGAAAAAAACAATACATGGATAATTTATCGGCTAATGTCCCTGAGGGGCCGTTAAGAGTCTCTGTGTAATATGCTTCAAATAGCAACATTTTTTTACAGCGAGTCATCTACCTACTACATACGTAAGTCGGCTGCTTTTTCTCGAACTGAATGCGGAATGGGGAACACACACACACACACACACACACACACACACACACACACACACACACACACACACACACACACACACACACACACACACACACACACACACACACACACACACACACATGCACGCACACAATACGCAGATGCAACTCATCTGTTGGAATTCGAAAATGGAAGATTTCGTGAAGGGGTTAAATAACTGCCAAGCAACTTATAAGACCCCGACCGTGTCACCCACGCAAACACGCGTTATGCCGTGTCCGGCATTAGCTTCCTTTGCTAAGACACTGCACCTAGCGTCCGCGCGCATGCAGACTAGAGCAGTCCATTTCTAAAGATAAGAGCGAACTATGCTTTAATCGGCGAAAGACCGATCAAGCAGATGCCCGAAAACCCTAAACGTTAGCAAAGTACGCACAGAAAGGTTTGCTTTAACAAATGAGTAGTGTTCTTGACAACGTGTACTGGTTGCGAAGATAATATTTAGGTACCGTTCGTTTTGTCACTGAGTAATTTCGTAAGAAACAAGGCCAGCAGCCAGGACAGCTGTAAGGATATTAAAAATGGAAGTGCTTTCTATTCGGCAAAACAGCAGCAATGATCCACGGTCAAGAAATTCTTCGAGGTTTTCCAAAAAAGGCATCGCTTATAGAAAAAAGAAAAGATTCCGGCGATTGCGATACTCTCAAACGCGGAATTTAAGCGCAGCTGTATGCGTGTTTTCATCGCGCGATAAACTGAGGCCGAAATCACCGACTGGCAGCGTGCCAGTACTGTCAACGCCTTCGCAGCCGGAGGGGCAGTACGGGAACCCTGGCATTACGAACGGCGTCGGAGCCGGCTGTGGTAGAAGACGGCAGGGAAGACGAACGCGGGAGCAGTGGCATGAGCGCGTTCACGCGGTTACGCCGGGTTGATGCCGACGCTCAACCCAGGAACGGGCGTCTGAGGGCTGCGCTGTAAAACAACTTTCAACGCTAAAACCATTGCGCCCTCTTTTGCACTTTGCTAGTGCGGGCAGACCGGGCGTTAGGTCCCACTATTCCGAGTAAGGAATCCCAAAAATCCTAGAACATTTAGCGCCGTATCTTGACAATAGCACTCCGGAATCTGTCCACGTCTCCAATGATAATTTCTATGCGAATCCGAACACCGCCGTTACCTGCGATTTGTAGCGGCAGGCGTACAAACTTATACTTGGAAGTTGTTTTACATAAGCGGCAGTATTATCAGAGCGGATCTCAAAGAAACGGGGAACTATTTGGGGTGACGAAAGATATTTGTTCGAAAAAGCAACGTCGCCAAGGATCTCAATGGAACAGGAAGCACTCAGTCTTCTGTTACGGAGACGAACTGACGTGGTACCTCTACCGGTGGTGGAAATTTGTTTGCGCGAAGCGAGAGCTTCCGTAAATGACAATAATTGAGCGCGGTCGTCCCGAGTTTAACCCGCCGCCATTCTTCTTTCCTAACGTAGGAAGTCAATATTAGCAGACTATCTAATATTTATACCTAAAAAATAACTCCGTTTCCTGCTGTTTGGGTCCCGCTGTTGCAATTTGTTTCTCGGCTGATGAAACAAGTTTATTTGACCATGTAAAGGTGCCGATTCATTAGCGCCAAGTTTAAGCACAATATCTCGAAGTATGCATACCTAGCGCGAAAAAAAAAAGTGCTACGATAGAAGCGAATACGGTAGTTTGTGTCGCGTTCAGTAACGGGTACCATTTTTGGAGGCAAGCAACATGTACGGACAAGTATTTATCAAGATGGAAGAAAAAAAGTTTCTGCGCCATTTTATGAACACTCTAGTCGATACATTAGTTCTTTCTATTTTCGTACCAAAGAGCAACATATAGAAGCGCGAAATCTTAAGCCGAAGTATTAGCTGGGTTTGTTTGCCGCTGTAAGAGGACGGATGAATGGAGCGGAACAACCGAAGGCTCAAACAGGGACCTGTATTGCTCCCGTCTTATATATATATATATATATATATATATATATATATATATATATATATATATATGGTCCCTGGTGTTGGGCTGCTGAGCACGAGAACGCGGGATCGAATCCTGACCACGGCGGCCGCATTTCGATGGGGGCGAAATGCGAAAACACCCGTGTATTTACATTTAGGTGCACGTTAAAGAACCCCAGGTGGTCGAAATTTCCGGAGTCCTCCACTACGGCGTGCCTCATAATCAGGAAGTGGTTTTGGCACGTAAAACCCCATAATTTAATACATGGTCCTATCATAAGATGGCAACAAACACTGACACCAACGACAATTAACACAAGGGAAATTGTTTGTGCTTAATAAATGAGATAAAGGAACGATAAATTAACGGAAATAAAAGTGGATGAAAAAACAACTTGCCGCAAGTGGGGACCCATCCCACAACCTTTTGTTGACTTCTTACAGCATGACTAATAAAAATTGGGCCCCTCGGTTAACCCCCTTCATTCTCGCTTACATATATATATATATATATATATATATATATATATATATATATATATATATAGTCAGTTAGGAGCGTACGCCTAACCCTGAGAAATATTTCTGAAAGGGATACTCACACGTTTAACAATATCAAAAATACCATTATTTTACAAATGTTTCAGCTGGGGGCCGGCCGGGGTTCATCAAAGTGAACGAGAATACAGAAGACGTTCGTTTCCAAAGTGTCAGTAAGGGCAAAGAGACGTGGAAAGAACGTGTGGCTCCAAACATAGTGTTAGCGGAAAAAATACTAAAATAATAAAAAAATGAACAACAAAAGTGCACGTTTTTGTTTTGTTTTTTTAAACGGGGGACTAAAACACGGACAACCCATAGACGGCTGGGATAAGTCAAGGACGAGGAAACCACAAAAAGAAAACGTCCTTTCTACGGTGGCGAAAGGGGAAGGACTTGTGGGTGGCTGCGATGAGCCGCCCCCCAGACAGCGCCTTCCCCAGTCTCGAGGGACCGTCATCGTTTAAGATAAGACGACGCCACTCTCCCACAGACCTGCCGTGCGAAGGGGGCATGCGACATGCTAGCGGCTCCCGAGTAAAAGAGAGATGTGTGGACGTGACAGCACGAAGCAAGACCGTTTTACAGGCGTCGTGGTTGGATTACAAGGAATTTCCTTTCGGCTATAACCGCATTCTTAAATCAGAAAGCAAGCACGTGAGTTTCCCGGTGCTTTCGCTAATAGTTCAGGTGATGATATTAAAGTTATAAATAAAGGGGGAATCACGAATTTCCCGGTCGTGGTGTGAGCTAAAGCCTGCTTACAAGATCGTCGCTTTTAGGTCATTGAAAGAGTGACCGGGAAGGCCGACATGTTTGGATACGGAAAGTTTTTTGTGAAAAGAGATCTTGCAAGTGACCTGCGGCTGTTAAATCGTATCCTGAAAGGTGTTTCTGTCCGTCCATTTCCTTTAATTTCAACGGAGAAGTTGGAGACGGTACTGTTTGCTTTCTGTGTAGTTCTCACGTGAGGACTAACCTGGCAACGCGATTTGTTGCAAGACATACATCCTGTGTCACGGCTATGACTTAGGGTTGTCGCGTATTATTTTTTATTTTTCGCATAGAAAACGCGGGGCGGTTCCAAAAATATATGCTTAAGGCGATCACTTTGAGCAAGGATGTAATTATGGTACTTTCTAAGGACAGCTGAGCGTACCGGCTCAGAGTGGGTAAGGATGATATTTGTGTATTCTTCAGTATTAGGTGGTTTAGCTATAAGTATGTTGGCACGGCTGAGCTTGCCAGCTCGCGTTACAACATCATCAATTATCTTCTCCGGGTATTTATGCTTCAGAAGGACGTCCTTCATTAGCGTCCAATTAGTAGCGAAATCGTTTTTCGGACATATACGCTTAAAGTAGTGTGCTTAGCTGTACGGAATGCCCGTCGTAGAATACTATATATATATATATATATATATATATATATATATATATATATATATATATATATTCTGTGCTAGCTGTCCCTGTCTGTAATCGCTCAGTTGGAACAGAGAGGGGGGGCGCAATACCTCTTTCTCCCATCTCTACTATAAATATAAAAAGGAAAAAGAAAGTGACAAAAAATTAGAAAGAAATTTGCGAAAACGCTGGAAGCTGTCGTGCACTAAAGCTAACAGCACACACTCATGGGGCAATGTGTCTTAATTAGGAACCTTCATAACACAGTGAAACAATGTACAATCAGTATTTTCAACTACCGGAACCTGTATGCAAGTTAACGTCTATCGTAAGCCCTCACTTTCCGTGCGTAAGCGTCCACAGCACGTGCAGAAGCGGCACCCATCGGACATACTAAGACGCGGCATAGACGCGATCGTATCACTCTGGGCGGCACCGTCGAGAAAGCTATCCGAAATCGAAATACGGACACGGCACACTGTAGTCCCGCAGTTATTATACCTGTGTCTGAGTACATGGTATGCCCGACAAGAAGGCCTTGTTTGGCTAACCGATGCACTTTCATTAACCACAAAGACAGCGCCAACAGACGCAACACAAATAGGAACAAAAACAAAAGTGTACAGGACAACGTATGGGCAGGAGGGAACGTGTTTTACCGGTGCCTTGATGGTCGGCTTCAGGTTCCTGTTGCGCATAGTTGCTGCCGCTCGTAACCCGAAAAGCCGGAGACGCTTCGCCACCGAGCACGGGCTGCGCGCACACTGCGCCCCAATCGAGAACCCGGGGCGCCCAGCTCGTGCCGCTACAGCGATCGAACCACCTTCGGAGCCAGCAATAGATCTTCGAAGAGCGCCACTGTTCTTTCTTTTTCGCCCGCCTTGACGTCGCGTCGATTTGTGACGTCAGGATAGCGTGAAACCTCCCCCCCCTCTCCTTTTAGTAAGGGCTATCCCTTTTTTTTCCCCTATCCGTCATTCTTTTTATTTTCTTTTGATCTGCCTCTTCGTGTGCCCTGCCATTGTCCCGCACTCAGACGGAACTCCGAGTCCTTCAATGCCTGGCTAGCTTGTCTGTATACGCCGTGAACGGTAAAGTGGACTCGGGAAAAGCGGATCGCTCAGTATGCCCATTGAAGATAGCGGGGGAAAGGCAGAAGGGAGAAAAGAAAGAATCGGCGACGCACGTCAGGAAAACGCTATAAACGTCCTCCGAGTTGGGTAAATCCTGAGCAACGACTTCGCTCACGCAAGCTGCATGTCCTAGCTTCGTACAAGTCTCTTTTGCAGCGTTGGGGACCTATGGTAAGGCGAGATCGATCAGCGTGAGTGCGTTAGCTGCGAACCAACAGAAAGAGTAAGCGTGACTGCTAGTTTTGGACGAACGGGGCGTTTATTAGACAGGCGAAAGCATTGCAAGTACCTGTACGCATAATTATATTCCTCGTACCCGGTGGTTTGCGCGCATCGGGAGGCCGGCTTAAGGAGCATCTGCGTGTACTTCTTACTTACACTTGTAGCTGGAGGAAGGTAGCACTTATGTAGCGCGGATCTCTTGAGACGTCTCGAGAGAGATGTAGAAAAAAAAGAAGAAGGTTAAAGGGAACAAACAGTAGAAATTTCTTCCAGTGTTCTATGCAATGAGCCAGCTACGTATTGCGTATGTGCTTCAGTATAGACCTACATACTGTCACGCACTACAACTTCAGTAAGAAATTCACCGGAGGGTGCGAACAGCCTAACTTAGAGCAACCACTACTTTCAACATTCTTTTCGTTTCAATTCGGACTTCTACCGCTCGCTGATGAAGTTGATGGCGCTGGCTTCTAAACCTTTAGAGGGTCAGTAACGCTCGTCATTGCAATGAATATGTATTGGAGCGACCAATCGCTCCGAAAATTGAACTTTCGGCTGCAGGAATTAATCGCAAATGAGACATGTTTATGCTAGCAGTAAAACGACCAGCGTTATACCAGATATACTTTCGATACCGTGGTAATATTCATGCGTATACAGATGGTTCTTGTCAAACAAATTATTCTAAAGCTGCCTTTGTCGTTATAGAATGGAACCGAATAGGTTTAAACTGTCTTACACGACATCATTAACTACAGCCGAGCTTTTTGCAATATTGTCCTTCTTACGATACCTAAATTCAATGCAAAAAGGGAACCAATGGGTCATCCTTTGTGACTCGCAGACAAATTTGTCGGAATTTCGTGGTGACATCAGTAATTCGCAAAACTATGTCTTTAGCTTACGAGATGCTAAAATGAACTCACAAAAGCAGGCGAAGAGAATCGCTGAATAATGTTTGAATGGATTCGTGTCCACTTCAATATCCCTGGGAATGTTGCAGCAGGCAAGGCCGCTGGACAAGCTCGTGTCAAGAACTCCACACGTGATCGCCCTCTAATGCCTGGCGAATTGCAGCGCATACTAAGACAAATCTCAGCTCGTGGTTGCAAAGCGACATGCTTTGATCAGAACTCGAAACGTTCAGATTTCTTTCACATTGACCTTTCGCTTCAATTAAAAATTCTGGTCACATTGGATGCAACTAGAGCAGTTGAAACGCTCATTCGCCATCTGCAGCTCCGTACCGGGTACACAAAACACTTTCTAAAAAAAAATACCCAGGGCACTACGCCGATGAAAGTAAATTTAAAAGAAAAGAAGACGTTTCGGCTTTTAACTGTGACCAAGGCTCTCATGTGGATGCCTAAACGTCTTTTATTTTAAATTTTACTTTGGTCGGCGTAGTGCCCCCGGTTCTGTCTACCTTTTCACCATGTTCCATCCCAACCAGACGGGCTTCCGTCAAACACTAAGCTTCAATACATTGTCTACAAAAAATTTCACGAGCTAACAGTCCGGAATGCACTTGTAGCCACGAGGATGAGGATGTACAGCATCTACTGTTAGAATGTCCCCGACATAACACACACCGATAACGTTTAGCGCGTGATTTAATGGCATTAGACCGCAGGCGCTTCAACCTCAGGAAGAACTTAGGCCCTCGGCCAAGATATTCATTGCAAATACGAGCGTTACTGGCCCTCCAAAGATTTCTAGAGGCTAGCAATATTCTCGGAAACTACTGAGTTGAGTGTTTATCGGTGATTCGCTCACTCTATGGGATCTTATTTTACGCAAATTTGGCCAATTCAATGTCTGGTTTCATGTACCTTCATTTGAATGTAATCTGTGCTTTCTTATGCGTCGTGATATTAGTGTAGGTACGTGACCGGACTTCGTGTTGCTGTGTTTCTGAGTTTACTTTCAGTTTTAGTGTGGCATTATTGTACTTATGTTACTAAACCTTGTGTTATTGTGATTTGGAGTTGAGTGTTAGTTTTGATGCGCTTAAGCTAATTCTATTTTTTTTTCATATCTTTATGTGAAAAGGAATAGCCGGCACTTATTAACTGTGGCATCTCATAAGCACCATATAATAAAAAAAAACGACAGTCACACCATAATACGCCTAAGATGAAGAGCACGCCATGATACGATTTCAGTAATTGAGGTACTTTAAAATACTTTCTTTTCTATTGCACAGTGATTTTCGCACCATTTAGTTTCGTGGTATACAAAATATTACGGGATCACCATTACAAAACAACAGAAAGTCACTAAAGAGCTCGCTTGGATTCGGTTGGATCGACGCAAAATTAATTTTATGGTTTACCTGAAACGGCAAAGCGGCAACAAAATTTAAATGACTTCGGCAAACGGTGGGTGCGACGATCACATATCGTGTACTCGGCACCTGCAGTAGCTGGTCTGATCATTGCGCAAAAAAAAAAAAAACTACAGTGGAAGGCCAATTGCGTCCGTACATTGTCCAAGAAAATTCCTACCGGAGATTAAGGCAGTGGTACAACCACGGGACAAACAGTATTTAGAAGATATGCACACCGTACGCGCACATGCAAACACGCTGTAGCTACAGCAGACGACGCGGTGCGCCATCCACGCTATGCATGGTTCGGCCACTGTCCGCCAGGAGGCGTCACCACTCGATGTCGGAGCTTGGTGGCGCAACTCACCGCCCCGTTCCAAAGGGGACGCTCATAACATACATACATACATACATACATACATACATACATACATACATACATACATACATACATACATACATACATACATACATACATACATACATACATACAAGGCCAATACAATCTTGGAATGAACATCTTGTGTGCCCGATGACTCGGCTACGCGCTGAGAGTAACATAACATGGCAGTGAGTGTTCAAGAGGCTATTTCATTGGGCTAGCGGTCTGGCATAACGCAGCGCCAACTTTCTTTAACAGTGTAACTTAAAAAATTAAGAACACGAAATATTATCTTTTCTTTCACTAATATAGACAGCAACTCCGAAGGAACAGCTTTATCTTCTTAGCTATGACGTTACGCTACCGGGCAGGCGGGTTCGACTTTGAACTGTGGCACCTCATTGCTATGAAGGCAGAATACGAATAACGCTCGTGCGCTACAGTTGAAATGCGCACTTAAGAATCTCCTTTGACCATAATTACTACTGAGCGATGCACTAAGATGCCCCTATAACTAAAGTTCAGCCCGATAAATCAGTGAGCCAGGCAAGAGAGAGAGAGAGAGAGACAAACGGGAAGGAAAGACAGGGAGGTTAGCCAGTGTAAATACCGGCTGGCTACCCTGTGCTGGGGAAAGGGCTAAAGGGAATGTCGGGCGTTCATGTTTGGAACGTGTTCGTGCTCCGTATGTGTAATGTTTGGCCCTCTGGTTACGCCTGAGACATGCCGTACAAAAGTCAGAGCGATGTCTGAATGTGTGCAATGTCTTCTAATGTTTCTTGCAATACGCGATGCCCATCTATTGTGAGGCACTCTTGAAGACGTCCGAGACCTCTCACCCAGCATCAGGATATGCCGTAGTCCGTAAGCCAAGGAGGCAGGTATTTCTTTTTTACGCGTGGCAATAATTTTGTCCCAGGAGGCAGGAATATCAACAAAAATTGTGAACAGGATACACTTACAACCTTCAGAATTGCTGTACAGTGCACGGTTCATGATTTAAACAAAGAGGTTCATGTCGTGCAAAGAAAAAAAAATGCCTGATTATCTACGTAATACGGTACACTAATTTGGGCTGGCTGGAACGGCGAACTCATGGCAGGCAATAAGCGTGTTCGGGCGCACAAACCTGTGTTTGTCAACGGTACCTAAAATTTGTGCCGCGATACAGACACAACATACTAGTGGAATTACTCTATCCAACATGACAGTCGCTATTCTTGTTCCGAGAAACTTCGATACTATCCCGCGTTCAATATACTCAAATTTCAATCTAGGGACCTCTGCAAGCGTACATTAAAGTTGGCTCACAAACGTCACCTCGAGCTCAAGATTCCGCTCAAAAGCCGCTTACAGGAAAATATAACGTGCAAAAAAGAGGACACATCGGGTAGCCAGTAATGTTTGTTTTATTCGTTTAACCGGGCACCTGCACAGTCAAGACGGAATGGGATATTTCGGCGCTTTTTTTTTTTCTCTCTCCGAATGTTCCTCGCGAAGGACCACTGGCGCACCAGTCGTCTGCGCAAATCGCGCGGCACCGTCCCCTCTGAAACGCACACCGTCCCACCGAGCGAGGAGGCGGTGGCCTACGGGGGGGTTTATTTCCAGACTCCCAACTCTTCTCTTTCCCTCCGCGCACGTGGTGAAGAGCTCATCGTTAAGACCCACGAAGAAACGTGGAAGCGAGGATGCGCCAAGGGTCCGGGAGAGGAGGAAACGGCGAGCAGTGCCGAGGTCCTAGCACTTTTTTTTTTCTTTCTTTGTCACACCGCACACTTCTAGCAGAAACGGTGAGGTTGCTGCGGGCGCACACAGCCTGCTATTTGCAGAGCGTATAAGAGAACCTCTCCGGCGCGCCCACCCTTTCCCGCAACCATTTCCCGTTTCTTTCTTTCTTTCTTTCTCTTTATTCGCGCACGCGTGTGCTTGCGGGTATGCGCTGCTCCTCCGGAACGACTGTGCCGTGTTCCCGTTTCTTTGCATCTTTCTCTCGCATTATTTGTTCAAAATTCTGCCACGTGCATTTCATTGTTTCATCTAAAACGTCTCCCGATTCCCCCCATCCCTACCAGCCGATTTCTTCGTCTTTCGTTTCCGATTACCAATGCGGCGTGAAGGCCGTTTGTTCCTCGCCGAGTCAGTTTGCCTGCTTCTTTGCTCTTTTCTCCACGAATTCGCGTCTCGTTCTCCCCTTGTTTGGCTTTGCTTGTCGTTTTTTTCATTCGTGGCGTTTTGTTCCGTGCCGCCATGCCCGTACTGTGTTTACATTTGCTAGATCGACATTCCGTCTGCTTTGTAGTTACATTTGTTTTCTGCACCGCACGCAAAGGCCCGGGAACGGTGTCTGTGTTGTTTCAACGACGGCCTCTCGGCGGGAACGATGTACAAAAAAAAAAAAAAAAGAGAAGAAAATCAAGCTAACAACCCGTTCGTTCCCTCCATATCTGCACGCAACTTCTCATAACGGTTTCTGGCTTTCCTGCCACCAGGCGGCATTTCCGTCGACACGACGTGCTTACGGGAGGGCAAGCGAATAATAGTAAACCTTACGAAGGAGCTGGGCAGGGGAGTGGGAAGAAAAAAAACATTGTTTGCATTGTGTGAGTGCCGCAGTGAGGCGCGAAGTGAAGCATTACGTTCTTTCTGTGTTTGCTTATCGTGTTCCATTCCGGAGCGCTCTCTGTCGTCGAGATTTTTGTCAGCTTCGCACCAGCGCGCGTTGTTTGTACGACGCGTGTCATCTTCAGTCAACAACGGAACAAAAAAAAGTTTTGTGGAGAGGATAAATGACTGTTTCCTCTCCAGGGAGCAGGAGATGAAAGCAGAATAAAAAAAAAAGTAAAGAAGATGTTAGAATGCAAGAAGTCGGAAATGTAAAATTTTCCTACAATTGGCCTTGAGAGTTCTGCGGAAGCACGTGCTACAGGAAGCGCAGTTTTCGTTTAGATTGCTTCCGTCGTGGTTGTAATTATTTTCGCAGCAACGGTAGCAAAGAAGGGCACAAAAAATGACACGGCACCGGAAACACAGGTCTGTGTTTGTCGTCCAGGTGCCGCATACGTCATCCGGTGCAAAGATGTTTCTGGTGATGTCATCCACACTCCGAGCCACGGTTTTGTTTCAAGATAACATGAAAGGTACGTCTGCAACATTGCCCATTGCGGTTGCTGACCATAGCAATATAGTGGATTACATGGTCTCTACAGAAGATGTAAGCATTGGCGCACGACGGCGAGACAGGGCCGGTTGCTACCTGCAAGTTGACCACTGTGCGCTCGGTTTTGTTGTGTTGGCTGTTTGGCTACGCAGTGAACTGATGGTTAACTTCTCGCGCTTCCTCGTTCAGCATATACGCTGTTAAAAATGAAGACACCCTGTTTGTCTGCGCCCATGTGTCGTCCCGGTCCCGTAGTTTGGCGCTCCTCCAAAAGTTTCAATGTATCAACACGCTCACACGCCAACCCTTGCTACCGTATCGAGCGGAAAACACTACGATAACCATAGATTTGAATTTGGGCTTCCTCATTGAGGGGCCATCAGGATTCAAAGACACTTAATCAGTCGCGATTAGGCCTAACTGATCCGCAAAGTTACGGTGTGAACGTACGGCCTGCTAAAACAAACAAAGAAAAAGAAAGAAAGAAAGGAAGTTGACGCACAATACCTAATATGTTTGTATAGCCTGGTCTTGAATAAAGTATTGCACTCCAAGAATTGCTAGCCATTGCTATTCGCAATCTTGTTTTGCTTAGTTTCGACTTGGGTTGGTTTCTTTATCCTTACTTTAGTCAAATCAGTAGTAGCACAGGTACATAGAAATCGAGAAAAAGAAAAGAAGACAAAGCAAACGGAAGAACAGCGTGAAAACACATGAACTGCTGAAAAACAAGAACAGACATACACAAATCTACGCGTAAGCGCTGACTCAGAACTCGAGTCAGTGTTTATGTCATGCGACTCTAGAAGCAAGTGAACGCGCGCGTACGTTCCCGATCCACTCTGGTTCATCATTGTTTGCACTGTTTTCATAATGTAGAATCATCAACTCACCCGTAAATGTTAATTCTGTTGTGAGGTTAGACGTAGTCCCAGTCGCGCTTTATTGTATTTCTTCGCCTTTTCGATATCCGTGGGGTAAGTAGAACACTGTTTCTATAGAGCGCAAAAGGAACATATTGATGCAACATGCCATCTAGATACAGCACCTGTGGCATCTCGGAGATAAAATAAACAGTACCAAAACTTATGCGGCGTGCTCAGCGGCAGTTATTGCCCAGATAATGCGGTAAACGGGGCTGATTATGATGCTTATTGGCACCGCCCTTTGAAACGCAGCTGGGACAACTATCGATATTGCCTGCTTGAATTATTCAGTTTTTACTACATCCATCTGGATCAAGGTTTTGTCTATCTGACATCGATCTTAATTTTCGTATTTAAAACCTGCATGGCTGTATTGTACAATTACCTGCACTTGCATTGACACTGCTCTTATCAATCCCTTCCCTGCTTTTCTTCCCACAATACTCTAATCGTCTCTTACTTATCTCGACTGCTGACAAGTTGATACTTCCATCTCCTCTGTATACAAACGCTTCTGGGAGGTGGACACTCCCTACAGTTTTTGCTGGATGAATATCTTGGCATTCCATTACGATGTGCCAAGCAGTGACCGTCCCCCCCCCCCCTTTTTTTTTGCCGCAAATGCATTCATCATCTTGTGGCGCATATTTTCTCCGGTTTGTTCTTGTCCCTAGGCAACCAGCTCGAGCCTCAAACAGCAAGCCACGGCCGTTCATACTAATTTTCCCTCCCGATTTCATTCTTGTCACTTTTGTGAATCCCCATGCTTTTTCTTGCTTCCGAACTTTGCACTGTTGTGCCATTACCACAAGCCCGGATTCCGAATCTGCAAGATGCAGAATTTATTCTGCGAGCGCCCTTTGGACAAACCCGGGGCTGCGCCGAAAGGCACAGCGCCCTAATTCTCCCTTGACAAGTCAAGATGCTGAGCCGTCAGGCAGTGGTGTCCTCCGGAGATGCATCGGCGGGCAACATGTTCAAACGTGTCGCCAAGTGCCAGACAGCCCGGCGCCCTACCTCCCCTTGCCTGGAGGTCACCGCGCCCGCCAACTTTGAACGGGGTGGCCAGCGCGGTCGCTGGTTGGACCCCTCGGACGACCGTCGAGTGCTCACTTTGTATTGGGCCGTTTGAGTGACAATGGTTTCTGGGGGCTTATAAGCCGCGGCGCGCCGCCTGGAAAACCGGATCCGCCGACCCACCGGGAGCAGAGTGCCGCTCTCGACTGGAGTGAAATGTGTCACGCGTTTTCGCCGGACGTCGCCGTGCGAGAACAGTCGCGTTTGCTGTGAGCTCTCGGCCCCAGTGCCGATCCCTTCATGTCCTGTATAATGACCTGTATATAGTGTATAAAGTCCCTTTTGTTATTCTCACCGACGCCTGACTCGGAGTCTTCGCTACCAACGCTCTGTCACGAAACGGGTGACGAGCGCTACGGGACCACCTCAAAGTCGTAACAGCACCTAACACGCCGTGTGTTTTACTCTTACTCTTTTTTTAAAAAACCCATGGTTGTCTATTTGCACTTTCACTTAATCTGTACTTGCTTGCTAGCTTTTTCGCCCTGTCCCTCCATTCCCTGTCCTCACCAAGGTACATATATTTGTGCACTTTAGCCGGCTGTTTTCTTTTTTTTCATCTGTGTTCCTTAGTCATTCCTCAGAATTATTATTGCTCTGTGTTTCTCTGATTTCGAAATAAGCCCAAGCCATCTAACCTCGCACTTTATCATCTGTGGTGTTACCGTGGGCCCCCAAGGTTAGGCGGCCCATCACCCCCTTGTTGATCTCTAACGCCGACATGATTTCTTATTTATAGCCCATAATTGCATTCGCAAACTTTAACACTGGCACCGTTAGACTTCTACAAATTCCTCGCACCGCCTCGTACACTTGTATACCCAAAGTGCTCAATGTTTCATTATTGTTGCAGGCCCCTTCCCTCTCACTATGAGATGATCTTGTCGGACGCTTGAGCAGGCCTTTACTTCGTTTATTTATTGCACCCAGCTATTTATATCGCTTGACAATGGGTATGACATCCTGTTGAAGTGATAGCAGGTCATTACGGTTCTTTTCATTAAAGATTATAATTCCTGATTTATTTGGACTAAACCTAAAGCCCCGATTCGGCGCTGCATTGCCACTTATATTCGCGAGTCTCCGCAAATCCATTGCGTTATTTGTCCGCTAGTAGCTCGAAGTAGTCCGCAAACATCCGCCTATCGACCTTCTGGTGCACCTTTTGCACATTACGGATGTGAGATAGATCAAAACCCAATTCACGGCTTTCTAGTAGGCTTTCCATGCCCTTAACACGAAGCAGGAGCAACAATGGATGCACAGGAGATCCATGCTTCAGTCGTCGGTGAATTTCATTGCATTTGCCGTCTTCCCAAAAGTTTTGTACAGAGGTCAACGCACTTGTCTAGAGCGGGCTCATGAGGGCCAACGCAGCTATCAAAACTCGAGCCGACCACCAGGTCGAGAGAAATCAATGGAAACTGTAATTGCAGTCATGCAAGCTCACATCCAACCGATTTTCTGCCGCATGTCTTCTTCAGATATCGCCAGCGCAGTTCTGATCATGTGGCTCGCGCGTTCTAGAGAGGTGTGTTGGCCTCTGTACTTGGTTGCCGCTTGTACACCGCCCACAACACTTCCACGAAATCATCGTCTATGCCCTCGTGCGGCATGGCAATTCCCTGGCTACATTTTCGTAGGCTTCTTTAATATCTAGAAATGTCTAGAAATGTTCTTTATAAAGATCCATTCTCAGGTATTGAAATCTCTGTGCATTGCGGTCTTACAAATATGCTATCATCTAAGAATCTTCCTGATCTCAACCCATTCTGTAGTTCCATCGTAATATCGTTTTTCTCCACCCACTTCGACAGCTCTCATTGTATGGCTTGCATTGCCATTCTGTACATCGCCGATGTTATTGTAAATGGCCTGTACGCTACCACGTCTTATTCTTTTCTCTTTTTGGCCTGATACACAAGGTTGATCGTGCCAACGAAACGGAATCCCTTGCACTATGGCATTATTCAGCTGTGCCTCGCTCTTTGGACGCAGCTGTCTGATTACCTCTATTGGGATTTCATCAGGTCCTGTGGCCATGTTATGTGCGACATTGTCATCTGTATTTGTATTTTTTTGCTGTGAAACGTTTTGCATAATTTTATCTCTCAGGCTTATCTGTCGTTGAATCTGTTGGAGTCTGTTAGACACATGAGAAAATGTTACCACACCTGGTGGCCAATTTTGTTATAGGAGTGCTATGAGCACCAGCAGTCTAATGTATAAGCTCTATAAGCTCATTATACATTCATTAGGAAGACATGAGAAAGTCACAAGAAAACTGCCTTGGAGCGCACATTAGAAAGACATTTCATGCTCACAAGAAAAACACTCCCTATAACAGCTCCCTATAACAAGAATTCAACAGAAAGACGGTGGCCAGTATGTTTTAGAATCACATTAGGAACACATAAGAAAATTCCAAAGAAACTCATCAGAAAGTCTAATGGCTGCGATGTCAAAACTCATCAGACTTTCATGTGAAACTCATCTCATATTTTCTTAAGGGTGAACTACGCTTATTTTCTCGCCGAAGCTATCCTTGATAACATCTCGGATTTACCGCATGGCCTAGTCCCATACGAAGATGTTATTCGTTTCATACTTTAAAGCTATTGGAGAATTTTTAGTTGGAGTTACGAGCGTTCTTACATGCTTCAAGAATCTTTTTGGTGCGCTTTCATCTTTTTCGCGAATGTCATGCCCCCAGCTTACACCTGAGCATGCGCAAGTGGCATTGAGGCAAAATTGCCGCACGACTGGCCGCTCGAGGCACTTTGCCCGTATTCGTGGCCCACGCTCGGCCCACGAATGTCCTTATCTCTATCTCTTTTCACGCTCGGAAAAACACTTTATGCGGCACGTATTGGACAACAGAAAGCCGTATAGGGAATTTTTCATGTTTCTCTACCATTTTCTCATTGGGACTTTTAATCTAATTAGTGTATTTGAAAAGTTTAATAATTAATTAAGACTAAGAATGTAATTAGGCGGAACACAATATGACTCTGAGTATTTCCAAGTGATGGTAAACAACATTACCTTGGTTCTACATGTCCAGTTGCGTGGCATCTACATATATTTAAATCTTGGTGCATGATCGTTGGGACACCTTGAAGAAGCACAACTAAGGGTGAGGTAAAACTCTTGCTTGGGATAGTTGGTTCATGCTTGAATGTGTAAAGAGCAATTAAGGCGCAATAGACCACTGCAGGACAGAAGAAGAACACAAATGGTGCCGGTCCTGTAGTTTGTGTTCTTCTTCTGTGCTGATCTTTTCGCCCTGCTCTTTACACATTTGACGGTTAGGGGGCATGTGACGGCAGGAATAACGCTATTTTTATTTTGATATAGAATAAATACTTAATTTACTGTTTACAAAATAACAACATCAGTTGGTTGAGAGACAAATTTCTGCTACGAGCCCGCCACTTGCGTGTTCCACGTGGCATCCTCAAGGGAAAACACGGAGTACTTAAAAAAGAAAGAAAGAAAGAAAGAAAGAAAGACAGGAAGAAAATGCAAATTGAGAAGGAATTAATTAGCATGGTATCTTATATTTAGTTAGTAATTGCTTGGCTGAATCATCCCGAAGTGAAAACTCCCTTCATCGTGTAAAGAACACGCTAATACGGGCTTTGTATTAAGTTTAGAGCGCGTGAAACAAGTTTAGAGGAAACTCGGCGTTTAAAACAAACGATAAGTTGGTCTTTTTGGGGTCAACACTACTGCTTCCCTGGCACAAGTATGCACCGAGACGGGGCACGATACGTAACTTCACCCCGAGAACTCGGGAAATGAAAATCATCGACGTGCCGAACCCGGACCCAATCTTCGTCCCGAGCGTTCCGGCAACGTTGGAACGATGGGAAAGCAGCCGGAGAAATGACTCGGACGGGGTTCCAGCAAAGTTCTTTGCATTCCCGCGATAAGAGAATGCCATCTCCTTGCTCGCGCCGCAGAAGAAAAAAGAAAAAGAAAGACAATCGAGTGAAGTGGGCATCCACTGACGGTCACTACGAAAGTAGAAGTTCGCCGCGGCAGAATGTTGTTACGATGCTGCCTATTTGCCGTCGGGAGGTTTAACGCCGACGCATTGAGGCACATCGAAGCAATATCGGTGAAGCTATATATATATATATATATATATATATATATATATATATATATATATATATATATATATATATATATATATATATACATATATAATGCGAAAGTATATTGCGGAAGCAATTTCCAAATAGGCTTTTGCGCTTAAACGTTTACGAGCTTTTGTTTCCGGCGCGGAAATGCACAACCTTGTTCCGTGTTTACCGCTACTGCGGCACCGTAGACACATTTATGAGAATACGGTTATGCGAAGCCCCCCCCCCCTTTTTTTTATTTCTTTCTTCGTATGTTTATTGATTTATTTAAAGATTCTGGAAAGGCCTTTTTTCATGGAAGTGAGATGAGCGCGTATAGCGGGAGAGGGCGTTCTGTACTATTTGAGAATACTTTAGAGGTATCATTATCTGTTTGTTAAAACTTAAGATACTGCGTATCATGCACAGGTGCAGATAGGCTAGGCACAAATAACAATCAAACGCACGCGAACAATAAAGAATAAGTGTCAATCAGCAACACCAACAGAGAGCAATCAAATAAGTAAACGTTTGTTGCCATGAGCTGTGACGACGAATCCAACTTGCGAAAATTTAGAATATATAGCTGGCGTTTCTACGAACACTCTAAATAACGTTTAAAAGGAGCCCTTTTTAAGTACAAAATCGGTTCCCTCAGAGACATGCCGTTGGTGGTGGCGAGCATGTGGTGACGGCTGACACGTGGCAATCAGTCGCTAGTTAACACAAATTCACCAATTACTTCGACATTCTTTAGTTTCAGCGGGATCACCGCAACAGGGAAATCGAAGCGAGCTTTCCGTACAAGCCATGTCAACTTTTGCATCTGGAAAAACGCGATCACGCTAGGTGCTTGGAACGACGAATTTCGACTATCACACAGCGCACGAAACCGAAAGTGACTGCAGACACGCACGCACGCAGTGAGAGCGAAGCGGCGTCCCTCGAAGCGAAGTTTTGCTTAGATCACCCAGCAGCGGGTAACGGAACTGATAACTGCCTAGATTCGTATTGCTTATAGCGCGTAAAAGGTTACTTTCTCATTTATGCCGGTGTGGTCGGTCTTTTTTGCTTATTCTTATTAGATGTTTGAATGTTGTCTGTTTCTGTATCGCAAGACAATTATCCTGTCAATAGGTCTATATTTGAAAACGTTAGAATTGTTCTTGTGCGGGTTGAACTGCCTTTGAACTGTCTGATGTTACAAAGTACTCTCTGTTATCGTCCTGCCATGTACAACAACGTCTCTTGCGTCCAGTCAAGCTCCTTAATTATGGCAGCTTGTTAGCCCAGGAGGACGTTTCTAGCGTATACTAGAAGAACTAATAAAGTTGAAGTTGAAGCCGAGGTAAGGTTTCGAAGACTTGCTCACAGATTTTGTACACACGCACACAAAAAAGCAAAAGAAATTCCTTTCAAACGCGTTACACGCATTTGAAGTTCCATCGTGTTCTCATTAATCGTTGCACATTTTGCTGCTTTACTGCTGGCTAAAGAAGTTCACCATCGTTATGCGCGACTTAACGCGCATGCAGCCCGAGTAAGCATGTAGGGGTGGCCCACGTGCAGCTCTACGTTGTGTGGGACGAGTCGGGCAGCTGGTACTCGTCAACGCTGTCGCCAGAGCATGGCTTCCGAGATCCGGCGGTGTGCGGGCATGACGCTGAAGATTTTCGGTTTCATACAGGGGTGATAATTTTGTTAAGCTTTATGGAATTTTAAAAAAAGGTCGCTTGTGTCGGGTGGCATATATTCCAAGAGGCGGACGTGAATGGCACGACAAATCGAGGCACTTATTGAACTAGTTAACAGAAAATCACTAATTAACTTCTCAATTAATTACTTTATGGCACATATTGCACTTGAGGGATTGCTGCCCGTGAGCTTGCAAAACTTCTCCACTTGCGATGAATTTCTAAGATGACACCAGTTTGCTCCCCGAAGTGTGCTGTGACGATATACAGGGGCGTTGCACTTACTTTTCTGCTTCAGTGCACAGGAGAGCGTTTTCTTTAAAAGAGGCAAGTGGAACAACTTCGTCCTGCTGTGGACATAAAATAGGCTGATGATGTTGTTGTTGAGGATGATGATCTCCAACGAGGCGTCATTCTGGAAGTTCATTCCAAGTGGACACGCCATGCATACTCATCAGCTACAATTAGTAAATTACAATAAGCGCTGTAAAGTAACTAATTCTGAAAGTAATTAGCGAATCTTTGTTACTTAGTTGTATATATGTTTCGATTTATTGTGCGAATAATGTACGTCTCTTTGAATAATCCAGCTGAAGAACTAGATTTATGTTATCTGCAACAGGCTATATTTAAAAATTCCATAAAATCTAATGATCAGTGTTGTAAGAGACACACTTAGTTTTACACTGGGATCACTAGACAAGCTTTTGGCATTGCGGTTGCTCGAACATGGACATTTTCTTTAATTGTTGGCATGAATTCGATAAAAAGGCACATTGCGGCTTCTATAAATCAGGTTTGTGGCGGTTTGATTGACGTATTTTATGCATTCGCAATTTTTTTACGTTCACAACTATAAGTGCCTAATAAGTGGTTTACGTTAAAGGAACGTACGCCTGTGTCGTGCCTTTCTTTGTTCCTTTTTGCGTTACACATGGTGAGAAGGACCAGTTACGCGCAACGTCGCACAACACCCACAACTTGTACGGTAGAAATAAATATCTTCACTTTGGAGTATGCGTTTCGTTAAATTATACTCTGCTCTTAGGCAGCAGAGCAAATTATTTTATTATACTCTGCTCTTAGGCAGCAGAGCAAATTATTGTATCATCCTCATTTATCATTATCAATAATCTCTTAAGGACCCCTTTCAGGGTGTTACATAAGGGGGGGGGGCAAATTCATCAATAAACACTATCGTCATTATTATGCAACAGTTAACATATTTGTTCAACGGTAAACAAAACTTAGTGTACATGCTACTAGACGATGGGCAACAAAAAATAAAAGCAAAAAAAGTAAGGTACAAACCGGCAGTAAAAATGGCAACACAACCGGAAGTATAACAGAGCAGAAAAAAAGTTTGACGTTAGAGTAACAGCGCCGTAGTGGTAGGTTAAGGGTTAAAAAAAACATGACAATAGGTGCCTAAATCTATCTGGATCATTTTCATTTACTATACTGTTGGGTAGCGCGTTCCCCAATTCAATAGTACTAGGTAAGAAAGAGTTGTTGAAGGCATTAGAGGGACCATCAAGACGTTGTAGACTGAGGTTGTTGAAGAGACGCTTAGAAGAGCGATTGGATGGAAGTAGAATAGTGTTCCTGAGCTGCGGGAAATTATTTGCATTATAAATAAATATTTTTTTCTGTGATTTTGGAATCCACCACAGCGCACAGAACATCGAGGTTTGGCGAAATGGATCGCTTAACGTGCCTTAGAACAAAAATTTCGGTGAAAAAATTAAAATGGCCTTCTGAAGGTTGATGTCACAACCAAGTCGTTATAGAAAGTGGAGGGATGATTGCAGCCTAAGCAAATACATGTAATTCCCACCTTTCCTGTTCTCCATGGCACACATACCTAATGACAGCACAATGAGGCATTACCAGTAGGATTCCGTCTAATACTGTTATTGATAATATCTATGGCAAGAAGCATTGCATCCGAGAGTCCAGAAATGATCTGCATCAGCACCACGGCATCGCAAAGGCGCCACGGTGACAGCGTAGTGGTAGGTCACTGAAACTGAACTCAGGCCACTGAAAAACCACGTGGTGACTGATGCATACAGGACGGCTGTACCGCCCACGCAATTGACCATCGCAATGTTTAGCCAAAGCAGCACAGAAGACGGTAGCCTCTGTGTTCGGTGATTGCAAAATTTGCTGGCGATGACGTAGTGAGCTATCCTGCGATAGTCATTAGAGAGCATTAGATTAGAGGACGCAAGCGGCTTGCGTACGCAAAAACTAAGGGCCACGGTACTGCGCATGCGCAGATCCCTACGCCTCTGTCTGCGCATGCGCAGTACCATCGCTTCTAGGTCTTACGTAGCAAGCCGCTTGCGTCCCCTAACCCAAAGATATCTGTTGCCTAGCAACGCCTTACTAGATGCTGACACTTTGGTGAAGAAATTGCGACTTTACAAATGATCTACTTGCATACGAAATAGCGCGTTACAAACTATAAATGCACTAATTTGAAAGTCGGGCGCGTATGGGCAGATGGTAATTGCCTTGCTGTGTTTAGAAAGCTGGACGCTTGGGAACTGAAAGAGAGAGAAAGAAACACAGTAAATAATGCCAAAAGAACGTTTGAAGCCGCAAGCTGGAAGATTAGGCAAATCCGTGCTGTAATCATTATTCACTTGGCAGCTGAACGATGCCAGCGCCAGATTTCCCATAAGTAAATTTTGTAGGAAGGTACAGGCTTTAACGATATGCCGGAGGTGTTAGCTTGTTTGCTTGTCTGTAAGAAGCCCCATGCTCCACGCCCATTGTTAGCCTCGCTGGTAATTTGACGCTTTTCTCTACGTGGTGCTGGAGGTATAACTGGCGTCGCGGTTCTGCGTTTCTGTTAGCACTTTCAGACTGTCCATAAATGCCGCGTGCAGATAGATGTCATTATGAACGTCACATGCGTGACGCGGAGCATACATTGAATATATATAGTGCGAAAACATAAAGCTGAAAGGAAATCCAAGCGTTACCTAAAATAGCTATTCATGCTGGAATGCGCTAGTGCAAGTGACAACATTGAAATCCCAAGCTACACAAACGACAACGGAGTACTCCGTCAATTTTCTCTGGTTTGTTCTTTCGTTGTCCACTGAACTCAGCGCTTTACGAGACTAGCTAACTCTAACAAGCCATATTTCTCGCTTTATTGGTGACATTAAAATAGACAGATTTTCAAATCGAATGACACCCAGGCGTGTGTATGACAAAAGTACTGAGAGGAGAATAAAATGCCGAACAGATCTCCGCTTCTGAAAATGGAAAGAGAAACACAGGATGGACAAATGTAAATAGAAAGTCTCGCTGTAGCATCAGCAGTGAAAATTTCAAGAACTCTGTTGAGTTAGGCAGGTCCAAAACGAGCAGAAATTGTAAGCTCTATACCAGTTGAAGGCTGGCTTACGATGAGCCTCCCGACGAGTTAGGCTTGAATAATGGTATCAACACCCTTTTTCTTGCCGTAAACCGCAGAAGTCCAATGTCAAATACACGTATCGCATGCTAAAACTTGAAAAAAAAAACTACTCATTGGTCGATCCAAGGTCGTAATTTGTAGGAATCGCGCGGGTTCAGAAAAAATCCGCTTTGAAGCGACGCTGTAATCTGCGGATTCGTAAGGCGTAACCACCATTCTCCGTCGGCCCAGGTTGTCGATGTATGCAATTTCCTAGAATGATATTTTGATTCAATAAGACGTGCGTATATGAATAAGAATAATATGAATAACATTCAATAAACTCGTGTTATCATTAGGTTAGACAACTTGCAAACTTGTATCGCTCACGTAAATACATTCCGTTAGTCCATTGATTGCGAAGGCTGCAGACAGTTTCGCAGACCCGGCTATTGCCCCTTCTAAAAAAAAGTAATATAGAAAAGAAAGAAAGAATGTTCGAAAGAAGCAAGGAAAGACAAAACAACGCAAGTACTTCACAAAACGATATAGTTATTTGTTGTTCTCGCCGTGTTCCCGTCGATATATTTATAAGCATAGGAAACCTTGCTGTGATACTATACCAGCTGAATTTAATGTGCAATGTATCGCAAACAAACAGGGAGAGCTTAGGACTAAATTATAAGACGGCACTGATATCGTCTGATACTTTAAGGGCAAATAACGTATATATAATGGAACCCAAAGTAAAAAGAAAAACTGACGTGCGCAGGACAGAAGACAATATCAACTGGGGCAGTCAAAGGCTGAAAATGAATCATTGAAGAATCCAAAAGATAATTTTTGTGTGCAGGAGACCCTGGGCTGAAATTTGGTGCATATGGGAAAAAAATTGCGAGGTGTGGAAACCTTTCTACTGCTTGCGCTTTGGTGTGGCTGGCGCGAAGTATTTCCTTCTTAAAATCCATCACGCAAGCTCCGTACCGTGTTCGTTTGGAATGGTGATCTATACCATAGGCTAAGAGGTGCTGGACTGCCCTCTTATTCGCTCTGCAAAGGCAACAGCCAGATTGCAATCTTAGGCTTCTGGCCAATCATCCACTGTCCCTTGAACAACACTTGGACCATGACCAGTTAGGGGCCTTGAAGGAACAGCTTTCAGTGTAGTGCAAAAAAAAAAAGAACTTTTATCGGGACAGACAAGTGCTCGAAATACTAGGGACGATTTAGTGCAGTGACTCGCTTTGGTTATTGCGTGTCGTCTGTTTCTTTATTTCTTTCACTTTTTTACGTCTGACTGTTCGTGCGCGCAAAAGTTCATCTTATTATCGTATTTTTTATTCATATTTAATGATTTTTCTCCCACAGAATTGAAATGGAGCTGGCGCAAGCGTTCTGCTTCTTATCACTCCAGTTAGTCACCATTTAACCCGTAGCTAACTAATCCTAACCAACTCTCACCCACCTCGCCATCTTGCTTTGCCAACTCGACTCGAAAGGACTATCCATAAGCAGTGCAGCTTATTTGCGTAGCCCTTGAACGTGCGCCAGAACTTGAACACGGAAAATGAAACCGTATGGGAGAGTCTTGCATGTTGGAATGGTGTCACGCCACTAGCAGATGCACGGTCCTCAGTCGCGTTTTCTATGCCCCGTCACGACCCTTTCTTCACATTTGTTGGCTGAATCAAGTCAGATAAAAAAAAAAAGATGGCGGCATTCAACTGTCGGTACCGTGACCGCGCTGCTGTGAACACGTGACCGAAGGCAGCAACGAGCTTTTCCGACGAGCGCCACATGAATGCGAATGGGCCTTTCAAAACTGTTCCGAGAAAGAGCGAGCGTAACAAAAAAGGAAGAAAATAAAAACTTGCAAGAACAGCGACAATGGTTGTACGTGACCAGTGCAGTCGGGACTCACGCCATACATCCACGGGAGACAGCTGCAGCTGACTGGAGACTTTCTTGCAGATTTGTTTAAAATAGTGCGGTGATATAACAGCAGAATGTGGAGACGTTAGACGTTCCTCTGCCGCGGAAGCCTTTTCTTTTTTCATCCGTTACATTTTTGTCGATTGAAGAGAACGCGATCCTCGAGACTCGAGATGAGTTTTCTGCACGTCGTAGAAAAGGAAACACTTGTCTTCCTTTCCGCAACATTGCGCTTTGTCTGAAGTGTTAGTTCTATCCCCGTCGATTCGGACCAAGACGCATGCGGAGGCAATCTGTGCACGTTAAGAGGAATCGATAGCGTACGTGCCTACTGGGATGAGGCTTGTTTCATCTTCGCAAGAGACTTACCTTTTACTTATACCCACGCGACATTGGTGAAGTTTCGACTCTTAAAGGGACACGCTGCAGTTTCTTCAAGCTTTTACTTTTCTGCATTCTAAGGAAGCGATGTGCTACTCCGACAGGGGCAATAGCAACGCTACTGTTGTTAAATAAATGATGCGAACTGAAAAGAAATATAGGTCACACAAGGGGTCTGGCTACTCCACTATCAAATTCAAGCCCGAGTTGTGCGCGTGCACTAAGGCAAGCTTGTCTCAGCTGGAGTTGAGCGGAAGCTTCATATTTCAAGCTAGCGCAAGTATCTTCCTAAGGACTAAGACCCCCTCCGACAGACGGGGCTATTGAAGCCGGCAAGAAATTTATAAGCCCAGTGGGCAAAGCCGACTTTTACGACCGAGGTCTCAGAGGCTCTAAGCACAGCGAATTCCGTTTTACTGCCGTCTGGCGTGCAGTGAGGTCCAATAGTTTTTATTCTATTCTTTCTTTCTTTTATTGCGCGTTTCTTATTACCATTTGCGGCGAATCATTTGACCAGAGGACGGCATGTCATATAGGTTTCGTTCCTTCGTCGTCCGCTAGCAATTTTCAGCTACCAAATATGGCACCGCCAAGACATTTCATGCGGTGATGATTCCACGGCAGTATATAATGAGATAATTTACATAGCACACAGCCTCGCCGTTTTTATGTCAAGACTTACTTTTTATATATACACGCCAGAACGATTCCGTTAAGGAAGAAAGTTTGTAAGGGGGTATATACTATTTGTATTGTTTGCTTTGTACCCTGCACTGTAAAATAATCTACGCCCTTTAAAGTGAAAAAGGGTATAAATCTCTCTATAACTCACAACCTTACCCAAACTTTTACGTGTAAGGGTGTGAATTAAAGACAGATTGACACGAAGGGTGCAAATATGCCTATACCTCCCTGCTTTACACCATTTTTGAGCGTAAGAGTGTGAGTTATAGACAGATTGATACCTTTCTTTCACTTATTAGCACGTAAGTGATTTTGCGGTATGGTTGGAGAAATAGAGCAGACAGAGCTTAGAAGCACTTGCTTGGCAAGGGCTTGCAGTTCATACAGCTCAGTGTTGACATTAGGCCTTGTTCACTGCCCAAATGTCCAAGAAGGTTGATTGCAAGGATTCAACGGTTACAGTGGAGACTTGAATAAGTATCAGCCGTTACAGCTGATCATTAAATAAATTTGTCGGCTTTACTTGACGCAAGAAACATCTGATTGTGAGGCACACCATACAGTAAGCGAGCCCGAAATAACTTTGACCACCTATGGTTCTTTAACGTACACGCACTTAAATTTAAAGTACGCGAGCTTTTATGCATTCCGCCACCATCGAGATGCGGCCGAGAACGAACCCGCCACTTCGTGGTCAGCAACAAAAGGCCATGTAACTGCTGAACTACCACGTCGCAAATCGAGTTCACTCGATATACATTCGGAAATGGGGTTATTGATCGCAAAAAATGATGCCTTCTCAAAACGGACAGAATCGAATACATAACCTGGTCTCGTTTGTGCCAAGTTAACGTTCGTCAGGTAAATGACACTTTCTTTTTTTGCTGCCTGCAACTTCCTCTGGGTCGTACATTTCTCTACAATACCGTTTTCTGAACGTAAACTTATTTGACCAAGAACACATTCGGTATTCACAGTGTCTTGTGAGCGCAGAATGGGTCGTAGAGGCATGCATACAATAGATCGCGTGTTACCTCTGTGACAGGTTAGTATACTGCATGGTATTCAACGGCTTGCATTTGCCCGCTTGTGTGTCTCCGACGGCGACAGAATGTCCACGCACAGTGGCAGCTAACAGGCGAGTAGGCACTGGAATGCATACAAACTCGCCAGACACCCGGGAACTCAAAACTCAGTATTGTGGGACTCTGGTGTTCAAGGCCGCTGCAAGCGAGGCAGACTGACAATTCACTGCCGCCATTTCGGGAGGTGAGCGAAGTGGTTTGAACAAAAAATGTTGGGGGCTCTCTCGCACGGACGTTGTACGGAAGAGAACATGCGATGGGCCTGTATAGAAACTAGCCAGTCGGATACTTAATCTAGCTAACCTCTCTGCCTTTCATATCTTGTGTTCTCTCCTCCTCCTCCACACCCTTCTCATGCCATGGATGTTCTTCTACCTGCCTTCCATGTTTTTATTCTTGACTTTCGATATATTTTTCGCTCCACTGCGACAAACGGTGACACGTTTCCGGCTTCCTTTGTTCCTTCACAGTCGGTTTAGATGCTCCGTTATTTCGAAATATTCTTTCATTTCAAAAGAAACGCCGCTCCCTCTAACGTGCCTGGGCACGTCTTCTCAATAGTGGTCCTGCCAGCGCTTCCACTGGATTCTCGAGCACATTTTTTTTCTTTTTCCTTCGTGCTCTTCTACAGCCTTACAGTCACCGCGAAGTTACGCGCCTCTCGCATCCCGGTTTCCGCGGCTGCATTTCATTAGGGCCGAGTGCCCGACGCGAGAAAGATGACAGGGCTCCGAGAACACTGGCTGGCTGCGAATTTGCAATGCAAAGCACTCCCGAAATTTTATTCAGCAGCTCCATGTCATCAGATGCCTTTGGAAATTCCCGCGAGACCGAGGAAATTGACGATCTCGATGGCTTCAACGCGCCCGCCAATGCGACTTCAATGTTCTGTAAGTGCTCTTCTTCTGTTTTTGCACCCCGAAGTGCGTAGGTTCAAGTGGGCTTCATGAAAAACATTGGCTCGAAATCTGGAGCGTCCAAAGTTCTAGGACCATGCTCCCTCGTTTCTCCGCTCCCTCTCACAAAGGTCACACAAGGGACCGAGCAATTAAAACACCTGCGCGCAAAATGAGAGAGAGAGAAAAAAAGGAAATGCAGAACAAATATGCTTGGCACTGCATTTCTGGTATGTTATTTATTT
This sequence comes from Dermacentor variabilis, assembly GCF_050947875.1. Taxonomy (NCBI): domain Eukaryota; kingdom Metazoa; phylum Arthropoda; class Arachnida; order Ixodida; family Ixodidae; genus Dermacentor; species Dermacentor variabilis. Next base: position 68,814,143 of record NC_134578.1, read on the forward strand.
GTATAAGTTTCGCGGGCAGGAGAGAACGTGCAGTCCCGAACGCGTGTTACGAGTAAATGCGTGGGTGTGCGGTGTGTGATCATTCTACAGCCACTTTTTTAAGTACTGAGTACTCTCGAGTGCTTGTTTTGGAGTTTGAATTAAGAGGCCGATTTATGTCGAGGCCAAGTACAACTTCTCTATTGAAAAAAAAGTAAAGCGCAGAAATGCTTTTATGAGGCAACCACTGGTCCGACTTGAACGAACTTTTCTGCAGCTAATTGCAAAATAAAGTTCTAGTGAATTTGCGAAGCATAATTTTGACCAGAAACATATATTTTTTACAGAAATCAACAACTATCATTAAAGAACAGGCCAACAAACAGAATGTCTACATATCCGTAAGTCTGGACCAAAAAAGATATCGCAGTTCACTAAAGTGCATCTGTTGGAGCATTTAAAGTGGACCAATGGGATATATGATATTGCAGCCTAAGTGAGCTTTTTTAGAATGTTTAGTGGGGTGTTGCAAAAGTCCCACTGACAAATTAGTGGTTTAATTTCAGAGCAGTGTATACTATATTATTTTGGTACCCTTTCAGCTGTATTATTTCGTGCAGTTTAAAGAATTGCTATATTTTTATTGCTGAGTTACGGAGTTGTAAGCTCGATCACTCCCGTTTTGTTTTTTATTGACAGTCCGGAAGCGAGAACTTCCTCCTTTTACGTGGAAATGGACCCGAATCACGAAACTCGAGTTCTGGTTATCGCTGTATTTCACGATCCCTGTTATCACAAAAACGGTCTTCGCAAACCTCCGACGATATTAACGAGACTAAGCAAGGTATATATATATATATATATAAGACTAAGCAAGGTACATATATATATATATATATATATATATATATATATATATATATATATATATATATATATATATATATATATATATATATATATATATACCTTGCTTAGTCTTCCCGCAAGCTTGCATTCTTGGGATTTACATGCGAACACAACGATGTGATTAAGAGGCACACCAAAGCGGAGTACTGCGGACTAATTTTTACCTCCTGGAATTTTTTAACGTGCACACAATGCACGTGCCTTTCTCTTCGTGCGCTCATTGTGGCTTACCCGGTCCAGTCAACGTTCGCCGGAGCATCGAGCTTCTGCTCACGCCGCAGCAGCGGCATAGCCAACCTATACCGCGGCTACTGGACCTGTTGAAGCGGGAATGTTTAAGGAAAAGCTCGTGACCGCTTCGTCTTGGGTGTCTGAAGCCAGTATCCCGATCACTCACACTCCTACAGGGCACGTAACAGCACACGCTGCGCTGTTGGACCTTGCCTACGCTGCGTTCACCTTTACCAACGGTAGCTGTATTATAGCAATCTTCACAGTAGATTGCACTTCATAATAACCGCAAGAAGAAATAATGCATATTGCTTCATTTCACTTTGTTTAAAACCCGACAGCCACCCATGTACTATAAGCTTAGACCTTCCTGTGCAGAGCACGCCTGCATTCTGTCCGTCGTCGCTGTGCTTATTAGAATGAACGGCTCAAGGGACAGCAGCGTCGGGAATTCTCGCCTTTTCATCATACTCCTGAAGGAGATAATTGTTTTCTGCGTCGTCTTTTGAATAAACAGTCTGCTTGTAAATGACCATGAATGTACAGGGCGCACACACTCGTGACATTACTAACACTGGCAAGTTCTCCAGATGCACTACTTCATTTATATATGTGGTTCTCAAAGAGAGAGTCGGAGAAAAAGAAAAAAAGAACTTTTGTAACACTAGCGCCAGGGAAAGGCCACGATTTTCAATGCTGCTGTAGCAAACAGCAGGAAGTGGAATCGCGAGAGGCCCACGAAACAAACTACACGGCCGATGAAAAAAAAAAGGAAATAAATAGGCGAAAGGAGTTTCACGGCTGCGCTGAAAAATAGTTGGAGCCATGGTTGTGACAGGAGAGCTATTAGTCGCAAAGATTTCGGAGGCCGAGTTACTTTTCTTTTTCTTCAAAAATGTGAGCCAGCAAAATGCAGACTCGGTGAGCTCAGTTGAGAGCAGCCGAACGAACGGAAACATTCACGACACACTGAACTATCACTTTTTTTTCTCAATGTAGGTTGCTAGCAGAACTTCACGCCGTTAAGACATCATGTAGTTATGCAGTGCATACTTATCGGAGGCAATTGGGAGAGGCTTTCTCCCTGCGGTAAACATAAGTCAGTCTGGTAATGCTGAAGATGGGAGTAATTGTTGTTCGTCTATATGGAAAAAAGCACAGGCGATGCATGGATTGTTTTTGTCTACCCACGGGAATCCCACGTAATTTGAGCCGACATTAAAGATATGCAAACGCCGCGTAGCTGGACAGAACCAAGGTAATGTCGTTGCCCGTTGTTTGGAGATATTCAGCCTATTTTTAAATTTCGCCTAAGTTGATGATTAGACTTAATTATTTATGAACTTCTCAAATATTACAATCAGATGAAACGTGTTAATGACAAAATTGCAGAACTACATGAAAAACGTATCGAGCAACAGAAAGCAGTATCGGGAGTTTTTCATGTTACTCTACAGTTTGCTCCATTAACACTTTTCACCAAAATATAACATTTTAGAAGTTGATTAACTAATTATGACTAATTATGCGATGAGACAGAATGAAAAAAATAATAATCTGAGTATCTCCAAGCGACGACAGACAACATTATCTTGGTTCTGTCCAGCTACGTGGCATTTCCACATTTTTTTATGTTTGACTCAATTTACATGTGACACCCTGTGCACCGACATGCTTATTGCATCGGTGCAAAATTACTTATTGGAATGTTTGCGCAAGGCGAAATGTGATTGAATACGCTGAATGCGAAGACCGTACACTAGTTTTGGTCTCCAATACACCATTATACACTATCCGCTACACCGTCGACCTCATTCCTAGGTTTCATTAAATAAGCGGGACATTAGCACGAACTTCTAAGTGGAGTCTACGTGGAACGAATATCCCGGAGCATCGGCTCTTTCCCTTCAGTCGAGATTCTTGCAACCACTACTGTATATGACTCAACATATTTTCGCGTAAGCTTCCCTGAGTTAGTGGAGCATCTTAAACTCCAGTCACCCGCAGCCCTTCCGATCACGACCGAGCCCGACCTCGATCGCATTTCTCGATGGTCATCGGCTCTCTTCCGCAGTTTGTTCAAAGGAACCCATCGAGGACGAGAAATTCGATCCAGATATGGCTAGATTGCGGTGGAAATTGTACCGTCTGTCTGGTGTATGAATCCCGTTCCACGTAGGTTCTAGCAACTAAGTGGAACATATTTGCAAGTACGTTTTACTAACTTGGCGCAACTTATGCGGAACGAGATTAAAAGCATACCGTCGCTCACGCCGACAAGGCGCCATCTCGGCACGCACGGCTACTGATAGGCGTACGGGTACACCCATCGATGCAGTGACATCGCGCGCCCTATAGTGTGAGGTTACCTTTAGTAGAAGGAGACACCTAAGCCTACTTTTCAGGAAGCAGTGCATTCAGAGTGAAACGTTACGTGCAGCTTCCCGCAAAGCAGGGGTTCACAATGTGGTTATCAAACTAGGATGATCAAACTAGGAGTGTCTTCGCAATCAACGCTTCGACAAGGGGAGTTGTCTTCGCTAGGAAAAGTATCTGTTCGAACATTCTACTTACTGTTAATACCGTTCTGCAGTTTCGGGGTCATATTAGGTGGAAAGCTTCAGGAAAATCGCCGCTAGAAAATCAGCACCATCATCGCCTGAACTACTCAAGATCGCAACCTCAAATTTTCATGCAGTAACATGTATTAATTCCTTTCAAATGATGTGGCTTCTACTGAAATAAAGTGTCGCAGGAACCATTATAAAACAAATGTTGTTACGGGGTCTGCTTAAAAATTCATTCGTTCATACCTTAATTGAAGTGCGGCCATAAAAAAAAAAAAAACGTTCAAAGATCACTCAGTATGAGGAGAAATACTTTGGCGGCACTTATTTCCAACCATTTAACCGTCAAGGTGACGAGAGAGACACAGAAGTGGCGGCGATGGTATAACGCTACCAGCCCGCCGTTCGTACATGTTGTATGGTGACGCGTTATTTTAACATGTAAATTGTTTCTTTTCCCGCGTTTCTCGTCGATGTCTCCTCTCTCCGTTATTCACGCAATAACAACCTCTCGTGGGTACGACCAATACGACGCCGACGGCTTGACAACGTTGGCAAACAGATGATCGTCATAGTGACGGTTGCTTTCTGCAGTGAAAGCTTGGCGTAACGTTCTTAAAGGACCCCTCATACCAGGCTACACAGCAAATTTCAGTTGTAAACTTGGAAGTTCTTAAACGTCGTCTGGGGATCGTTTATTATTGGAGGAGACGCAACTGAACGTCCTGCTACCATACCACCAGGAGGCGAACGCGACTGCCAACGCCGACACTCTCTTCTTCTGCCTCGAGTAGCGTCCTCAAACGACGTTCCATCGCTGCCCTTTCCCACACCGGAGGCAAGGAACCGCAGCGGGTTCGCATGGCGAGGCCCGCTTCGTTTCTTTTCTTCTCTCTCTCTCTCTCTCTTTTTTTTTTTTTTGGCGAGCAGTGCATTCGCGGTAGGGGCGTCGTGCGTTCTGCATAGGGCGATTTACCGAAGTAACGTGTCATGGGTGAATGACGTTGATTGGACTGCGAGTTACGTCACGACGTTTGCACGCGTTACCCAGACTCTCTGATTGAAGCGTCCCTTCGTTGAGAGGGAAAACGAGCGGCGTTTGGTTTAAAGAAGACATATGGTTCCAATGTAACCATGTTCGGTATAAATTTGAGCTGTGGGCGGCGCTTCTCTGTTCAAGATGACCAAACCTGGTGAAGGGCCCTTTGAGCAAAATAATAATTCCAAGAAAACAGCTAACCACGCGCGATACGCGGAGATCAGAGCCCGATCATTGTAACGGTTCTATTTCAGTTCTTTTCCTTTTCACATTTCCTCTATGGTCGTCTAACTGCCGTTGGCACAGATATTGGCGGGTCATTAGTCATAGATAATAAGAAATGATTGGACTATATATAGACAGGAATACTAACTTTATACCGGTGCAGTATGCAAGAAACAGCAACTCGAGGTTTAGTTTGCGGCTTAAGTGCAATATTTAGTTCGGGAGCTCTCAGCTAAAAACACGAGAACGTAGAAATCGTTTTTATGTCGACCGCCACTGCACCGATTTTATTGAAATTTGTTGCATCTGAATGAAAAACTTAAAGTCTAGTATCTGCAGCAAGCAGATTTTTATTTCGGTCGTCAATATTTTTACAAAAATTGTTGCAAATCGAAAAAAGAATAACTATCAAGTTTACAGCTCTATAAGTTTGCAATAAAAAGCCACGATTCACGATTCATGCCACGATTCTGTGAAATTCGGCAAATAATGCACCTAAACGGAGACAACAGTGATATATTATAGACCATTCTACACCGATTTGTAATATACCATTAATTTGTAAGTAGAACTTTTGCAAAACTCTCGTAAGCACGGTAACAGTTTCGCCTAAGGTTTAAATACATATGTAAAATTTGTCCGCATTAGAAGTTCTAACAGATACAGTTCAAAGAACTGCGATATCCACTATTTTTTATTGTGCAGCGGCACCAAATTTGTAAATCTAGTGCTTCAATTTTCTTCAACCTGCCAGTTTTTGAGAATTCACACACATGTTCCATAACGTAAATAAAAATTTTGCTTGCTAGAGTAGCTAGAATTTAACTAAAACATTTAATACTACAAGTTTCATTCAAATCGGTCGATCGGCTGTCTCAGAAGCATTTCCGTATTATATACGTGTTTGAACAGGGAATTAGGAATTGGTCCCGCGCTGGAACTGCATCTTCAGAATGCCGTATAGTATGTACACCGGCTAAACGCAGGCGCACACGTGCATGCGTTAACTTGAACATACCGTGCAGCGTATTTTCATGTCCTAAACGCGATTCGGCAATGCCAGCTGGGAAGGAGGTTTAGTGTTTTGCCCTTTGTACCGTGCTTAAAGAGGCGAATTATTAAGTTAGACCCAGAAGGGCACTCGTAGAAGTCGGCGGGCAATGACAAACCGTAAACCACGGAAAGATATGGGCAAACAGTAATCAAGGCGAAGTCCATTAACGGGGTCACAGTGTACCTCATAAATATTCATGGCGCTTTAGCGGAGAGCATAACAGAAAGTCATCATTCAGCGCGTAGCAAGAAGGAAAGCAAAAAAGAGAAAGGCTGTGCAGAAACCAGCGACGATGAGTAGGCTGAGCGAACAAGCGAGTGAAAGGCCCTCCTACTCCTATACTCTTTTCGCCAAACTGTTCGTGGGAGCTGACGCCCCCCCCCCCCCCTCTCCCGTCTGGCCCTCTAACAACTCGGTTGCCTGAGGGCACATGCCCTTTCCCCCGCCGCTTTCCCTCGCCGCAAGTACGAGCACGGACTATCAACTCCAGCCAACTACGGACCGCCGACTTCGAAAATGGGCGAAAGAGGCGAAGAAGGCTATTCGCTTGAAAAAGAAATAAAAAAAAAGGAGAAACATTTATGCTTGCTTGCGAATAGTAGGTGGATTGTACATTTTTTCTCGAAACTAGCATTCGTTTCTGCAGAGCGAGAGGGGCTTGAACATGCAATATGATCTAAGATGTCGCGAAAAAAAAAAATAGGAGTGCGACTTTCCGGCGAATTATATATCCTCCGTTATCGAACCGCGCGGAAATACGAAGGCCAAAAAGAGACGAGAGAGAGAGAGAGAGAGAGAGAGAGAGAGAGAGAGAGAGAGAGAGAGAGAGAGAGAGAAAATAATGCAGAGAAAGGCTGGGAGGTTAACCAGAGGTAGTACCGTTCGTCTATATCGTATAATTTGGTCATTAATCCGCAAAACATAAGGGGCCATCAATTTGCGAGTAAAAGCAACCAGTGCACATTTCTCAGCGGAAAGCTCCAGGCCTTGTCTTCTTAAGTATCTTGACACCACCGTTGAGGCTTTCTGGAGTCGCGCGCGGACTTGTACACGTGTCACGCCTGAAGCCCATATGCAAATGTCGTCTGCATATACGGAGAGCTGTACGGTTTGCGGTAACGAATCAGCGAGACCAACGAGCACCAGGTTGAAAAGGGTAGGGCTGAGACGAGCATCAACTGCTATAGTATCGCGATTCGGCACAACGTAGAAAGAAAAAGAAAGAAATGAATAACAACTTCTGTCTGCATTAAAGCGGGTGAGAACGGACGTAATTCATATCCACTAAGCTTTATATCTGCGCTCCCGAACGCTTTGTACGTATTTAAAGCTTAAGAATGTCACATCGGCAGATATCAAGAATCTGAAAAAAAAATTTGATCTGTTATCCTTGTTAAATAACCCTCTTTATGCACCCTAGTTTATCTGTCTGTTTTTGCGAAGCCTTCTGGCGTCTACAGTGCCAATGGTGCGATTCCTCCGTTCCTGCCAACACTATAGGGCGAACGGAGTAGTTTTTCAAACGAGAGCTCAAAAAAAATAATAAAAAAGGCTCAAAATTGATGATTACAAGTAAAAATGCCTGTTCCTTGAAAATGTTTCAATGACTTAAGTACGCACCTAAATAATGCCCATAAAAGCCTACAAAATATACACATGCTTAGGCGCAAGCAAGAGGTTAAATGGGTCTTCACTGATTTTGTATACCCTACAGCACGCACTTCACACACACACACACACACACACGCACGCACGCACACGCACACACACACACACACGAAAACCTATTTGATGCCCGATGTGTGTGTGATGTGTGATCACTCAAAAATTTTGATTAACTCAAAAACTTTTGACTTAATCTCTGCTGCAAAGCAATTCATTACTAGCGACTATGTCTGGGCCTTAACTATAGAGCCAGTCGTCCACAGTTTCCGACATGAGGCTACGAAACTAAACATTTTACCATGGCCAAGATTGGGAACGACTTAAGCTACTGCAGCCATAATCACAGCGACGGCTGCCAGAAATAGCATAGACCAAGCAAGGTTCAGGTGAATATGAGACAAAGTCGTCGTCACAGTTTCTATTTAACCGTAACAGCCACACAGGAAAAAAAAGCAAGTATTGCACTCAAGGGCCCTGGTGTAGCCATACAGTGACCATGTGGCAAATGAACAGTCTTATACGAAACAAGAAGTGGCCGTTCTACCGAAGTAAATTGTTTCGTACCAAAGGCGGCAGCGCCCCACAAACGAAGAAAAGAAAAACTAGGGTGAACAAGGAATACAGGAAAAGAAACACAGAAGAAATGAAAAAGGAAGAGAACATAATTACTGAACTTCAAGAATCTCGTATATCACTGTCAAGATTAAAATTTCGGGGCCTCGATATATCTCCTCATGAGGCTGTCAGACTTTCTGTTAGGAATCTAAAACCGGAGGTGAACTGCTATTGTGCGTCATGACTTCAACCCATCAAACGTATCGCAACGCATCGTACATCTCGTATCGTGCCAGTTCGAGGCAGAACACAATAAAGAAAGGTGATTCCACTGCAAAGGATTAAACATCGCCGTTGCTCTTCTAGTACCCCAAGGCGGGTGCCCTGCTTCATTCCCGAACACAAAAGCAAGAAAGAAAACGAGCAGCGTTGCCCTTCTGTCATGCTACGAACGAAGAAGCCGCAGAACTGAAAAGCCTGACGCACGGAGAAAAACCAAATAGCGAACGAAACAAAAGAAACCGCACTCGGTCACACAAGGGGGTGTGGTCCACATAGGGGTGGGGGGGGGGGTCTCAACAGCCGGAGCGTGACGCGCTTCGGCCGAGCACCGTGGTTTCGCCCTGACCCGCTTTTCCCTCCCCCGTCTGCTGCAAGGTCGCGCGCCACCGATCCCCGGATCCCTTCGCTTCGGGGAAATGGTAGGAAAAGAGGGAAACGCTGCTGGCCGTCACGGCGCGGCTGGGGATAAAAAATTAACCGAGCAACTCTGGCGCCGAGAGCAGAAATCGAGGAAAGTAAAAGTTGCAGTGGCGGCGGCGGCGTGGAGGTAACGACAGACACGTGAGGTCGGCACGGTGGGGATAGAAGAGAAACGGGAACTGAATGGGGAGTATCCAGGGGCAACGAGGTAGCGGCAACGCTCACTGGATGTTGCAGGAAGCAGGAGAACCACTCTCTTATGGACAGCAGGGACTTCGGAAAAGAGAAGGGGCCGGGTTTCCGGTATGGGCCTTGAGGCGATAAAAAAAGGACACTTCAATGCGTGATATAAAGTGTGGAAGGGGATAGGCCGCGGAATTGCTACAACTGGGAAGAAAAGCGGTGAATTGGGGAGAGAGGGAAGGGCATCAGCGTCGCGGTGTCTGCCACCATTTCGACCTCTCTTTTCCCCTTTCCTCCCTTCCACTGGCGCTCGCCTGGCTGCCCCACTTTGCCGGCGGCGGTGGCGTCGGCGTCCGACGCACGTCGATCCTTGTCGTATACGCGGGCATTAGCGATATGTTGCGCGTTCCGACGGTGCCGCCTGCTTGAAGCTCGGGGCGTAGTCGCTAAAGCGGAAGGCGTGACTTGGGCGTTGCTGTTGGCACAACTCCGATCGAGCGTTCAACGCCTGCGGACAGAGGAGCAACAGCTCGCTCCGCGGGAGCACGTTCGTGTGGTTGACGAGGAGTAATTGATATTGAACCTCCGAGGAGAAAAGTAGCGGTCGGGAGGTCGATGCGACGATGCGCACTCGAGCGTAGGTATAGGCTGCGCCTCAGCAAGCATGCATCGACTGCGGTGAAGTATTCATGTGTTATCGTGGTCATTTTTTTTTCTTTCAGTGCGACTCTACACTTCTTTGTTCGTAGCGCGTGGCACGCAGAGAGCTAGGTACGGTATATGTTTGTTAAAATTTCCCATATTTAATCAAATGACAACGCTGCCACATGCGAATTTGAAATAATTGAAGCAATTAATTTATGTGGGAGAAAATTTTACGGAAATGGCCGTTTTACTTCCATCGCTGTGTCTTTAGTGCTTCTGTTTTTTTTTTTCTCAGCGCTTTCGACAGTTCCTTACCGGAGTTCTTATTTTCTATTTAGATATACTGTGGTATAAAGTTTGTGAACAGGGATAAGGTGCCTCAGAAAGGCTGGCCAACGTTTCGATAGGAGGACCTATCTTCGTCAAAGGCGGCCTCGTCATCCTCGGCGTGTTAGATTTAAAGGGTTAGTGCAGTGACGTAACGTGCGGGTGTTGTCGCTGGCGGCTGGTTTTAAAGAGAGAGACTTCAGAGGAAACGAGCGCTGTCGTACGACGTCTGTGAGCTTCGTTTCCGCGAAAACGGCCGCCTTTGACGAAGATAGGTCCTCCTATCGAAACGTTGGCCAGCCTTTCTGAGGCACCTTATCCCTGTTTACAAACTTTATACCACAGTGTGCTATGCCATCTGTCAGCCCCTTTCCTGTTTTTCGACTTCTATATAGATATACACGCTCCAAACATTAATTTTTTTCATTCATGCCATCTATATTCTATTTCACAGGACTTTTTACTGGTGGTTACTGTTGCGTTTCGCCTGCGACACGCGGTTTTGCCGGCGCGACTGCGGCGGGGCGGCAGACATTTTGGCCCGTTCGGCGTCGCCGCAACGCTCCCCGCCAGGTGTTTCCAGGCGTTTCCAGGCATGTTCCGATGCCACGTGTCTTCATGTGCGTGTGTGAGAGTATGTGCCATTGTGCCCGAACCAGGCGATGCGACAGCAGGGATCACCCTCTCATTCCAGTCATTGTGCCTGAACCAGGCGATGCGACAGCAGGGGTCACCCTCTCATTCCAGTCATTGTGCCCGAACCAGGCGATGCGACAGCAGGGATCACCCTCTCATTCCAGTCATTGTGCCCGACCGGCAGCGCTACGACAGTGTGCGTCACCATTAGCCCATTGTACATTCACGTGCTCGTCTATTGAGGGGTTCCTTCTTGCCCTCAACTGCGAGAGTATAAAAACAGCTGCCCCCGGACGCCAAAAGGAGGGCTCCGATTTCTTCTGTTGAGTAAAGTGCTCTCCCGTCTCTCTTCTTCGGTCAACCTGACCGCCAACTCTTTGCGATGTTAAAATAAACAAGTTGTTTTGTTGTTACCAGTCGACTCATGCTTTGCCGGGACCTTCGGATGCTTCCAGTTGCACCCCAGGCCGCCAGGCCAACGCTACCCTTGGGGCTTGCGACCCAGGTACAACCACGGGCGTCAGCGCCGAGTTCCCAACAACCGATGCCATCGGTGGGATCCAAACATCTGGTTGGCAGCGGTGAGATCGCCTCCGACTTCAAACAACTGTCTGCCAGCGGTGAGATCGCGACAACGGAGGCCAGCAGCGAAGAGATGCAGTTGACTGTATGCTGAGCAGCTCAACGACGATCCGGGAGCAGTGCAACAAGCCCTGTGTGATGACTGGTTGCCTGCAGCGGAACGACTGCGCTGGACTCTTGGCTGCGAGGTTTGGTGAGTGCGGGACTTTCTTCTTCTGAGCTTTGCCAGGCTTTTGTTAGTGTCAGAAACAGAGCTGGTAATTGTGGTTGTCGTTGCTGCCGGGTTAGTTTGCGGCAAGACAATAGTAAGCAGTAGAGAAAGCAGCATTCAGAGCAACCATGGATTTGAAGTCGTTGCGCAAACCGAAATTGTTGGAGCTTGCAAGAGAGTTGGGTCTGGATGTCTCGGACAAACTCAGAAAACCAGAACTGCTAAAGGCTATTCTTGAGTTAGAGGCTGAGGATGACGAGCTGTCGGAATGCCTTGAGACCATTGAAGAGAGGGAGACTGCAAAAGAAAAAGAAGAGCGTGAACGTAAAGAACAGAAAGAGCGAGAGCAACAAGAGCGTGACCGTCAACACGCTTTGGAAATGAAGCGTCTTGAGGTAGAGATGGAACGCGCTCGTAATGGAAGTCAGGCACACGGTGCAGGAGAACGCGTATTGTTCAAAATGACTGACCTGATGCGGCCGTTTAAGCTTGGAGAGGACATTGGTTTGTTCCTGGTTAACTTTGAGCGAACGTGCGAGAAGCAGGGGTTCTCTCGGGAAACGTGGCCACAGCGCTTGCTCACTTTGTTACCCGGCGAGGCGGCCGACGTAGTCGCTCGCTTGGATAGAGAGGAGGCAGAGGATTTCGACAAAGTAAAATCGAGTCTGCTAAAAAAGTACCGGCTGTCTGCGGAGGCGTTCCGTCGGAAGTTTCGGGAAAATGAGAAAGGCAGAAGTGAGTCATATACAGAGTTTGCGTATAGGCTTATGTCAAACATGCAGGAGTGGCTCAAAGAAGAAAAAGCGTTTGGTGACCACGATAAAGTTCTGCAGTGCTTCGGGCTAGAACAGTTTTATAGTCGGTTACCGGAGAACGTGCGATACTGGGTCTTGGATAGGCCAGACGTTTGTACGGTGGCTAAAGCCGCTGAGCTAGCCGAGGAGTTTGTGACGCGTCGGGCTCGCGGAGCTAAGGACGGTCAAAAGGGTGAATTTGGCTCGAAGTTTGAGAGGCCGAAGTTCACACCCATGAGAGTAAAGGGGGACACGCGTAGTGCGGATGCGAGTGAAAGCAGTCCGACCAAACGTAAAGAGACGGCGGCAGCCAAACGCAGAAAGCGGTTCGAGATGAGGCGAGCGCGCGTGTGTTATACGTGCCAGAAGCCGGGTCACTTTTCGGCGCAGTGTCCGGAAACAACACCAAAAGTTGTGTTTTTTTCAATAGGCAGCACTGACGAGAACATGAAGCTTCTCGAGCCTTACATGCGAAACCTCCTCGTGAACGGGAAAGAGTGCCGAGTGCTTCGCGATTCCGCAGCTACGATGGATGTAGTTCACCCGTCTTACGTAGAACCCCATATGTTCACGGGCGAGTGCGCATGGATCAAGCAAGCCGTGGAAGCTCATAGCGTGTGTCTGCCAGTAGCAAAGGTGCTTATTGAAGGACCTTTCGGAGCGCTTAAGACGGAGGCGGCAGTGTCATCTATGCTGCCACCCCAGTACCCGTACCTATTTTCAAACAGGTCCGATCACCTCCTGCGCGAGAAGGGGCTTTTGTTTGGTGAAGCTAGTGTTCAGGCCTTAACCAGATCGAAGGTTCGGGAGCTCGCTGCAAAGGCGGTAGTTGCGGGGCCGACGTTATCAAACAACGAAAAAGGGTCAGAGGCGCAGCAAGCTGATATTCAGAGCACGCCCGAACTGAATAAACTTGAGTCTGTAACGTTAAAGGCGCCAGATACTGGAGAGGAAACGCCCGACACGGGAAAGTTAGAAGAGCTATCTACTGATTTGCTCATCGCGCCTACGTCAGACGGACTTGATAGGTTGCTAAAAGTCAGCCGGTCGGCTTTGATAGCCGAGCAAAAAAAGGATGGCAGCCTGGAAAACGTGCGCTGCAATGTCAAAGAAGGTATCGCCAGGAAAACTGCGCGTTTTGTGGAAAGAGGTGGAGTCCTGTACCGGAAGTATCTAGACCGCCGAGGAGTGGGGTTCGATCAGCTGATCGTGCCTCAATGCTATCGTCAGGATCTGTTGCGCTTGTCACACGGGGGTTCGTGGTCCGGACACCTAGGAGTTAAGAAAACTAAGGACCGTCTCTTGCAAGAGTACTATTGGCCAGGGTGTTTTCGGGACGCAGACCATTTCGTGAGGACATGTGACACTTGTCAGCGGGTGGGCAAACCAGGGGACAAATCAAGGGCGCCGTTGAAATTGGTACCTATCATAACGGAGCCTTTTAGACGGCTCGTTATTGATACAGTGGGACCTCTGCCGGTAACAGCCACGGGGTACAGACACATTTTGACTGTGATCTGCCCAGCGACAAAGTTCCCTGAAGCAGTGCCGCTTAAAGAACTCAGCTCAGTTGAGATAGTTAATGCACTACTGTCCATATTTGCGCGAGTTGGTTTCCCTGCGGAAATCCAATCAGATCAGGGCACAGTGTTTACTAGCGCTTTGACGACAACTTTTCTCGAAAGGTGTGGGGTAAAGCTGTTACACAGCTCAGTGTACCACCCACAGTCGAATTCCGTTGAGAAGCTCCACTCCGTCATGAAGCGCGTGTTGAGAGCGTTGTGTTTTGAACATCGAACTGACTGGGAGCTGTGTCTGCCTGGGGTGATGTTTGCTTTAAGGACCGCGCCGCATGCGGCTACGGGGTTTTCGCCAGCTGAACTGGTGTACGGTCGCTCGCTTCGGTCTCCGCTTCGCATGCTTCGAGAATCGTGGGAAGGTAGGGGCGACGACCCAGTCGTGGTGGAGTACGTACTTAAGCTCCTCGAACGCTTAAGAAGGGCACAGGAGTTGTCAGGTGAAGCAATGACAAAGGCCCAGCAGAGGGCCAAGGTTTATTATGATCGGACAGCCAGGGCCCGTCGTTTTGAGGTGGGCGATGAGGTCATGATATTGCGCACATCGCTAAACAACAAACTAGACGTGCAGTGGGAGGGCCCAGCACGAATTGTTCAGAAACTGTCGGACGTTAACTACGTGGTAAGTCTGCCAGGAAAGCGGAAAGCACAGCAAGTTTACCACTGTAATCTGCTCAAACCTTATAGACAAAGGGAAGCAGTGGTGTGCATGATGGTAAACGTTCCTGAAGAGCTTCCGGTCGAGCTTCCGGGACTAGGCTCAGTGACGAACAGGGAAGACACCGGTCAAGTCATTAGTGACCTTATCAGTAAAGCACCGCTGTCGCCTGAGCAGAAAACCGAACTACACCAGCTATTACAAGAGTTTCAAGGTCTGTTCTCTGAGAGGCCTGGTAGGACTTCTGTACTTACTCATGATATAGAACTTACCTCCCCAGAGCCAGTACGATCCAAGGCGTATCGGGTGTCACCCCGCCAGAGCGACATTATGGAGGCGGAGGTAAAGAAAATGCTACAGCTCGGTGTTATTGAGGCAGGTGAGAGTGATTATACCTCCCCTTTGATTTTAGTTGAGGTACCGGGCAAGGAACCTCGTCCTTGCGTCGACTACCGCAGGCTTAATTCCATCACTAAGGATCAAATTTATCCGATCCCTAACATCGAGGAGCGCCTTGAGAAAGTTAGTAGCGCTCAGTTTATTTCCACCCTAGATCTTGTCAGGGGTTATTGGCAGGTTCCACTTACAGAAGAGGCTAGTAGGTATGCGGCGTTCATTTCACCAATGGGAACATTCCGTCCTAAAGTGTTGAGTTTTGGTTTGAAGAACGCGCCATACTGTTTTTCAAGCCTCATGGATAAAGTGTTGCGGGGACAGCAAGAATTCGCTTTACCGTATCTAGACGACGTAGCGATATTCTCCGCATCCTGGTCTGAGCATATGGCACACTTGCGGGCAGTGCTAACCCGCCTGCGCGAAGCGGGCTTGACAGTCAAGGCTCCTAAGTGCCAGTTAGCACAGGCCGAGGTTGTCTACCTCGGTCACGTGATTGGTCAGGGTCGTCGCCGCCCCTCTGAAATAAAAGTGGCCGCTGTGCGAGACTTTCCGCAACCGCGCACAAAGACCGATATTCGGTCGTTCTTAGGTGTCGCCGGCTACTATCAGAGGTACATCCCCAGGTGCTCTGATATCGCGGCTCCCCTGACGGATGCTCTAAGAAAAACAGAGCCTCAAACAGTCGTCTGGGACGAGACAAAGGAAAGAGCTTTTAGCGCCCTAAAGAGTGCCCTAACGAGCCAGCCTGTGCTACGATCGCCAGACTATACAAAAGGGTTCATTGTTCAGTGCGATGCTAGTGAGCGAGGCATGGGCGTTGTACTGTGCCAACGGGAAAATGGAGAAGTAGAACACCCCGTCCTGTATGCTAGTCGTAAGCTGACCAGTCGTGAGCAGGCGTATAGCGCCACCGAGAAAGAGTGTGCGTGTCTCGTGTGGGCCGTTCAGAAATTGTCATGCTATCTAGCCGGCTCGAGGTTTATCATTGAGACGGATCACTGCCCTCTCCAATGGCTGCAGACCATCTCTCCCAAAAATGGCCGCCTCCTGCGCTGGAGCCTCGCTTTACAACAATATTCCTTTGAGGTGCGTTACAAAAAGGGGAGTCTCAACGGTAACGCCGATGGCTTAAGTCGAAGCCCCTAACGTAGGAATCAGCCTCAAAATTGTTGGTTACTGATGTTTTTCTTCCTGAGGCAGGATTTTTTTTTAACATATTGCTTTTGTTGTTTCAAAGTGATGATATGCTTTCTAGTGCAATTTTCCAATTTGTGGACGCGTTCTGAGTGATGCTAGACTACTGTAAGGAACTAGGCAGTGGTATAAAAAGGGGAAAGAGCCTGGCAGGGCTTAGTGAGGGTTGTGCCGTGCTTGCTGACTGAGCGGTTGAGTTTCAGCGTAGTTCTAACGCTTGCCGGGAACGTGAACAAAAATGTGAACTCTCCCGAAGTCACTTTGCAGTGTCCCGTGCGAACCTGAACGAGAGAACGAGGCCTTCTCTGTGCGCTGCGCTCAAGAAACGTCGAGGGACGCCCGACTTCGGTTATGAGCATCATCGAGCGACATCCCTCCGGACAGCGGATGCAGTCCCCTGTCCATCGGGATCTCCTTTCCCCGGCGGGGCGGTCTGTTGCGTTTCGCCTGCGACACGCGGTTTTGCCGGCGCGACTGCGGCGTGGCGGCAGACATTTTGGCCCGTTCGGCGTCGCCGCAACGCTCCCCGCCAGGTGTTTCCAGGCGTTTCCAGGCATGTTCCGATGCCACGTGTCTTCATGTGCGTGTGTGAGAGTATGTGCCATTGTGCCCGAACCAGGCGATGCGACAGCAGGGATCACCCTCTCATTCCAGTCATTGTGCCTGAACCAGGCGATGCGACAGCAGGGGTCACCCTCTCATTCCAGTCATTGTGCCCGAACCAGGCGATGCGACAGCAGGGATCACCCTCTCATTCCAGTCATTGTGCCCGACCGGCAGCGCTACGACAGTGTGCGTCACCATTAGCCCATTGTACATTCACGTGCTCGTCTATTGAGGGGTTCCTTCTTGCCCTCAACTGCGAGAGTATAAAAACAGCTGCCCCCGGACGCCAAAAGGAGGGCTCCGATTTCTTCTTTTGAGTAAAGTGCTCTCCCGTCTCTCTTCTTCGGTCAACCTGACCGCCAACTCTTTGCGATGTTAAAATAAACAAGTTATTTTGTTGTTACCAGTCGACTCATGCTTTGCCGGGACCTTCGGATGCTTCCAGTTGCACCCCAGGCCGCCAGGCCAACGCTACCCTTGGGGCTTGCGACCCAGGTACAACCACGGGCGTCAGCGCCGTGTTCCCAACAACCGATGCCATCGGTGGGATCCAAACATTACATAACGTGCTTGGGGCAAAATGCATTCCGTATATCCACATTGGTTGGGCTGCAGATTCATATCTTTCGGGCAGTTAAATTGGACGTACGTTTTATTTTTGAAATGCTTCTTGCCTCAGGCAGGCAGACGAGACCGCAAGGTATTTGGTGTACCTCTGTCCACACACGACTCATAAATTCCCGGTAAGCGCTGAAGTTTTTTTTCTCATTTTCTTTTTTTTCCACATTACTTTTCAGGTCTATTCAATTTCGCCGAAAATATATGTTGTAGCTAGCCGCGATCATCGCCGAATGTCCACGGGAGTCTCCGAAACAACGATGTTAGAACCATTGAGAAATATGTTTCGCAACCAGTTTCATGTTTTCAGGCACGTAGGATCGTCAGCGCTGGAATTCGTCGACATAAGTAGGCCTCACAGCCCGCAGGGCTATCTGACTGAGCTAGCTTGGATGGTCGGTTGCCAGTCAGAAATTCGTATCCTCGTTCTTTTCTTTCTTTCTTTCTTTCTTTCTTTCTTTCTTTCTTTCTTTCTTTCTTTCTTTCTTTCTTTCTTTCTTTCTTTCTTTCTTTCTTTCTTTCTTTCTTTATTTATTCAGTACCCACAGGCGCCAAATGGCATTACAGTGGGGGGGAAGTTTTTACAGAACAGTAAACAGAACAGATAACAGAACTTACAGAACTTACAGAATTAATTAACAGAACTTACAGAAGTTTCAAAACACGGTAAGTTATACATGGGCAATTCAACCTAAAGGTAAAAGAAACGGGCAAGTTGAGTCACTTCAACAGGGCAAAAAGTACATCATTTGACACGACGTTGACGACACTGGCGGGTAACCTATTCCATTCTTGCATAGTTCTTGGAAAAAATGGGTTTCTTATGCAGTTCTGTCTTTCTTTTTCTGAATATGGGAAACTCGAAATAACCTCCCCTAGTATACTACATCTCCAGGCTTCGAGTGGGGCCTAACACCGGCAAAACGTCGAGATCAAGTGGGGCTATACCAATCCAGGTACAACCAAATTAGGAAGACCCACTAAGCTTCAACGAGATACTCCCTCACTAGAACAGGAATTGGCCTCCCTGGCGCAGTATTCGGCCACTCCATCCCTCCCGATTCCTACAATTAACCCATGGCCTTCAGTCCCCAGCAGCTCCGCAGCAGCTGACCAAGGCGGCGGTCAGACCTGTAACGTAGCAGAGGGTGCTAAGAATCTCCGGACCCGCATAGGCCGCCAATGGAAACTTGCCCTTACAACGTTCAACACCCGAACCCTCTCGAGTGAAGCCAGCCTATCAGGACTCTTTGAGGAACTATCAGGCACTGTTTGGCATATCTTTGGCCTTAGAAGAAGAACTGTTAGAAGAACTGGTGAGGCTTGTACAGTGCTGAATAACGGACATGTCCTCTGCTATAGACGTCTCACAGATAAGAAGCAATACGGGGTAGGATTCCTAATCTACAAGGACATAGCGAGCAGCATTGGCGAATTCTACAGCATTAATTACAGGGTAGTTGTAGTCGCAATCATACTTAATAAGAGGTATAGAGTAAAGGTGGTACAAGCCTACGCTCCAACATCTAGTCACGATGATGAGGAAGTAGATCAGCTCTATGAAGATGTTGAATTAGCGATGAGAAAAGTGCAAACTAAGTATACTGCAGTCATGGGCGACTTCAATGCAGAAGTGGGGGAAAGCAGGCTGTGGAACAGGCAATTGGAAATTACGGCGTCGATTCTAGGAAAGCTAGAGGAGAGATGTTGGTAGAATTGGCAGAAAGGAGTAAGCTTCGAATATTGAACACCTCCTTCAGGAAGCATTAGAACACAAAGTGGACCTGGAAAGGCCCTTTTGGTGAAACAAGAAATGAAATTGATTTTATGCTTTCTGCCGATCCAAGCATAGTGCAGGATGTATAAATGTTAGGTAGGGTAAAGTTCAGTGATCATAGGTTAGTGTGAGCTAGGATTCACCTCAATCTGAAGAGAGAAAGAGTAAAATTGGTCAAGAAGAAACAGGTCAACCTAGTACGCCCAAGGCTGTCAGAATGATTACATATAATCTTCAACTACGTCTTTTGTCATCGCACGCATATTTAGAGCTCCGTTGTCGCCTTCTATAAATTTTTGTAAGGTCCAACGGTAAGGTTGTTACCAGTACGACAAGAAAACACGCCTAAAATTTAAACTTTTTCACAGTATACCTCCTTCTCTGCATAGGAAAAAGTGTCGGAGGCAGAAAATTCCCAGGCTTCTCTGTAGAATGGACTGCCCTTCTCAAGAGTCACTATATTTATGACGAATACAAGGTCATGATGTCTGCCTTGTCCTTCAAATCAGCGTCAAGCTTTCACATTTATTTTCATATTCCTTCAGAACAATTGGCCTAACGTGACAAGCTGTATCATATTTACGTCAGCAACACCCATTTGGTCTCACTTGTAGCTGCCATAAACGTATACTTAGCTTGTTTTCCTTGCCCCCGAAATGAAAGGTAAACAGGCTGGCAATATCGAGTGTGAGAAAACGTCAAGCATAGAGAGATAACATACATAAACCTGGTCGCTAGCCAATCCTCCCGAGCACCGTGTACACGCAAATAATGTGAAATTATGGATAAGTAATTGATTCACAGATAGATTGATTGATGGGGATTAAAGTTGCAAAGGACGCTGAGGCTGTAAGAAACACCGTACTAGAGGTTCTCAATGTAACACTGACAATTTAGGGTTTTTAGCATGCGCAAATATCTACGTGCATTTACCCCGTGGAACGCGGCCGCCGGATTTGGGTATCAAACCCCGAACCCCATGAATGAGCCAGAAGTAGCCAGTTACTACAGTGGCGTGTAGTAAGAAGTTTTCAATTCCTTTACAGCGCTGCTCTCAATAAGGTGCCATTTGGTGTGCGAACATTTCCTTTTTGTTTTTATTTGGTAAGGCGAGTTGCCTAAGGACCTGAGGCGCACAAGTTAACAGCGGAAGTACGCGCGATAAAACGGGGAAGAAAATAAATAAAGATATAAAAATGAGATCGAATAATGTAACTCGCTGCTTCTTTGGCCGTACGATGCGATTAATATATTTTTTTTGTAAGAACGTTTGGGCCTTGAATGACAGCTAGCAATTTAAGAAGTGTTATATGCCTGCTTTCTCGTTCATTAGGTGTAAAAAAAAAGCGGAGAGACTTGTGAGCCGACACGCAGCATCGTAGACAGTAATTAGTGTCCATCGAAGCAGAAAGTAGGAGAGAACTAAAAGTAATTAAAGGCAAACCAACGCTCTAGATGAATGGCGTTGTAAGACGCGCCGTGCTTAATTACCTAACGCTAGGCGGTAAAGTATAGAGCAGCATGGAGGTTCGGGGAGAAGCGGTGCGAGCAATGTGGCGTCGAGCCTGAGAGTTAATTGCGCCGAAAGCGCCCGTCGCACACACCGTGGCGTCTTCTCCTCGCTTTTAATTTTACGGTGCAGCAGCCTTCCGTCCTCTGATCAATATCATGAACGCGCGCGTAGGGATTGTGCAAAGCCCTCGGGTGAGACTGCGTTGGTCAGTGCAGAAACCGAGAATTTGCAGCGTTCTGCTATAGAGTGAACGGGCCACCATATTCTGTTCGGTTGTGTATTGTTAACACTAATAATAGATAAGAGAAATGTGGGAGTGTCAACCTGCAGGGGAAACTTCCGCATGGCGACGTGTACGCGACGTTCATGACGCGTGCATGACGATGACGCTACTGCTACGTTTACTGCTGCAAGTATCATGCATACCACTCGCCCAGATAAACCACGAAAATAATAAAACAAATAAAGCGGGACAAACCGTCAACATTTCTGAAGGGACGCAAAAAGCCTGTGCACAGGTTGCGTTGACGTTTCGCTGTAACTACGTGGCTGTCTTGAGAAGCCATACAAACAAATAAATACGTATCGAAGCGCCTATATCAGAGCTGCTACGACTTATGCATGCTTAAATCTTACACTGCACCATACGTATTTTGTCTACAACTGTCAGACGACCAAGCAGTTTGGCTGGAGGTCTCCTAGGGTGACGAAATCAATCAATCAATCAATCAATCAATCAATCAATCAATCAATCAATCAATCAATCAATCAATCAATCAATCAATCAATCAATCAATCAATCAATTATTGAATACTTTGGTGTTGTGAAGCCATTTGAAAACGACATAAGCAAAGAGAGCGGATTACACCTGAGGCAATGTTTCGACGTCTTTCGAAATGTTCAACGGCCGAATCTTGCAGGAACTTCGCAAGGAAACAACATAGATATCTATTTAAAATGAAAGTATCAGCAGCGTGAAGTCAGTTGTCAGCACTTGTTGTCAAAGCTGTCGTTCGGCCGTGTACAACAGTAAAGAAGTGAAAATCGAGGAAACTTGAGCAGTGACCTATAAGTGTCCTTTTATGTGTGCGTATATTAAACGCGTTCCCGCTGAAAACCTACGGTACAAGTTTATTCTCGTTAAAAGCGGTTCGCCCATCACCGCTCCTCTCCAATTGTATGTGGAGTTCTAAAATAAGTTACACTATAGACGCGTGTAAGTGAATGCTATTCGCGCCAACTTATAATATAATAACCAAAGAAAAGCTTTTGTGCCATCAAAAATCTTCACGTGGGAGCGCCATGTTTTTGAATTGTTTCCAGCGGAGCACTTACATTAAAAGCTTTCCTCCAAACGCATATTTTCCTCCCGCAAACACACGTAACGAGCAGTTTCGACACACTGACGCTGTATCCACTGGCAAGCAACAAAAGTAGCGCAACCTCGCAAAACAAGAGTGAAGCGATGCCCTTGCGTCACCGTTCCCGGACGTCGCGGCAGCAACAACAACACGAAGCTTTCTTGTATAGCAAGCAACGTACACGGGCCTTCCGAGGCTTGCCACAGGGGCCCGGTCGTTGCAATTTCTCTCTCGAGCCGCTGCTAAGGGAACAGAGGAGAATGGGAGGGAGGGGTACTGTCGGCTGGGCGGACAGAGGTTCTTCTTTTCCTCAGCGCACACAAATATGCGGCGAAGTGCGTTCAGGCTGGCCTCATTTCGGGCTGAAATACGACGGCGATGCGTCAAAAAAATGCGCGATAAAGCTCAGAGGGTGACTTTCGCTGCCATACGTCCGCGTTGTGGGAGCACGCGGCTTTACCCGAAGTATGCGCCGAAAACCGGAGCCACCAAGCGCAAGGAACGTCTGATATATATATATATATATATATATATATATATATATATATATATATATATATAGACTGCGCTACTGCGCTAGCAAATCCCCTCCAACGCACACTTGCGGCCTCGGTCGCCCTATACTTGGCGTTACCCACCTTCCACTTGCTGCTCGAGCGCACAGACACAATATCGCGTTTATAGACCGCTGCAGTAGACTTATTGATCCGGCCTTCTTTCGCGGAGGGTATTATCTTCGACTGCTTCGGTTCGATGCTTGCGTTGTAACGTTACGAGCCTGTCATAGGCCTTCTTTGTGTACGTTGGATACGTGGCGAAGCGTAAGCACTGAGCAGCGCTCTCTGTTAGAAGGTTGATAGGATCGGCAGGATGCTTTAGGTCAAGGCAGGTTCATCGAAGGGTGAAAGCGACAGCGTGGTAAAATATTGTAGAAGAAGAATGGGCAAAATAAATTGAAATTATGGCTTTTGTGTTTCTGACTGTTTTTCATGATTGGTTGCGTTAGTGTGACTTTTACTTTCCTTTGGGGGAAAGAAAGAAGAAAAAGACGCAACCCACGTATATGCGGGAATCGATTATGAGCGAAGCTTTCTTGTGATGTTTTCTGAAATGCTTTCACTTCACTTCTCTTTCGCCGCTTCTATGTTGCTCGAAGATCCTCGCTCCATCCACGCTCTGGTCCACATACTGTCCTCTCCTTTCTTCACGATGGGACTTCCTTCTCGAGCTGCAGCAGAACGTCTTGCGTCGACAGGTGGAAGTCCTGACTACAATGCCGAGAAAGGGCGAAAACGTCGTCATGGCCCTCGACGTCAAAGGGGCCTTTGACAACGTCAGCCACGAGGCCATCATGGAGGGCCTCAACAATACAAACTGCGGCAGGAAGACCCACGACTACGTCAGGGACTTCCTCTCGGGCAGAACGGCGACGGTCGGCCTGGGCGAGCTGAGGAGCGGTATCTTTGCAACGCCTAGCAGAGGTACGCCCCAAGGCTCGGTAATCTCGCCCGTACTGTTTAACGTGGCGATGCTGGGCCTAGCGCAGAGACTCGAAAATATCCAGGGAATCCGGCACGCGATGTATGCGGACGACATCACGGTCTGGACCACCTGCGGAACCTTGGAAGAGAAGCGAGCGGCGCTGCAAGATGCGGCCAAGTGCGTCGAAGACTACGTGAAGGAGAGGGGCCTCAGGTGCTCCACCGAAAAGTCCGAACTGCTAAGAGTCAGCAGACATCCCACCAAGGTGAAACTGGAGGTCAGCCTCGAAGGACAACTCATCCCCGAACGCAACATGATACGCGTCCTCGGCATGTGGTTGCAAGGCAGCAGGAAGTGCAACCACACCATCGGCCTCCTCAAGAAGTCGACCGAGAACGTGAGCAGAATGATAAGCAGGGTCTCCCAGAAGAGGCGCGGCATGAGAGAAGAAGACACTCTCCAGCTCGTCAACAGCCTGATCGTCAGCAGAGTCATGTACTCGCTACCCTACCAAGTGAGGACTAAAACGACCAACGAAGAGATTGAAGTCGTCCTGAGGAAAGCCTACAAGACGGCGCTGCACCTGCCGAGAAGCACCTCCAACGAAAAGCTGATGCAACTAGGGGTGAGCAACACCTTCGTCGAAATGGCGGAAGCACAGCGGAAAGCGCAAATGAGAAGACTAACGGGGACCTACACGGGGCGAAACCTGATCGGTAGGCTGGGCTTCGAAATAGGAGACGTCGACCGGTACGAGGACGTACCGGCGGGAATTAGGAAAACCTTTAATGTAAAGCCTATACCGAAGAACATGGATCCCAGGCTCCACGAAGGCAGAAGGAAAGCTAGGGCCGAATACATAGAAAAGACAGTGGCTAGAGAAGAGAACACTCTCTTCACGGACGCGAGCATAAGTTTAATAGGAAGCGAGGCAAAGGCCATCGCGGTAGTAATGAACAAGGAGGAAAAGCTTGTCTCGTGCGTCTCGGCCGAGATACGGAGCGTAGCTGAAGCCGAGGAAATCGCCGTGGCGCTGGCGGCGATGCAAGGATATAGGGAGAATAAATCGCTAAATATTCTCACAGACTCGAAAGAGACTTGTCGCAACTACATGAGGGGCAGAATATGCAAAACTGCCCTTAGGATCCTCAGAGGGGGTAACCCCTCGGAGGAGGCGAAAATCAAACACAATCTGCTCTGGATACTTGGACACGAGGGCATAAGGGGTAACGAGGCGGCGGACGGTCTAGCTCGAGCTAATAGATTCCGGGCTGGGCAGCAGCAGGAGTACCGCGCTAGTTACGCCGGGATCCTCAGTGACAGTTATTCGGAATTTGGAGCACGCTAGGGACGCGGCCAAACTCAGTGGAGCCCTGGACTGAGGGACCACCCGTGCTGAAGAGGCTTCCCTTCGACGAGAAGACAGCGTGAAGAAGAGAAGACCTCGATCCGCGAGAATTCCATTTTATAATTCAATAAATGTTTTTCTCTCTCTCTCTCTCTCTCACGATGGGCGCCTTTTGTTGCCGAATTGTTTTACTTCTTGCTTCTTGTGCATGTCTATTCGGGCACCTACCCAGTGGGCACCTACCTATGGGAGACTGGCCGAGAATGTTGGCATACGCAATGCCACATGCCCATTTGCGCACAACCATTGGGCCTAGTTCTCCATTCGGTCACTACGCAGAGGCAACTACCCCAGTGACAAAATTGCTATAATCGCAAAGGCACTAGCGGCAGCCAGCAGCTACAAAGCATGGAGGAAATGCAAAGAAAGCTTCTCCTTGAAATGGCCCGGCGATGGAATCCACGGAGCTGTCCACTGCATTTTTCATTTGTTCACAAAGTTCTCAATCCTGTTCGTGCGTTCGTATTGGTGAACATTGCTTCAGCGCTTGTTTGTACGGTACTGATTATTGATGAGGCACCGAAGGAAACGATATCGTATGGCTATATGCTAGGTTAAAATGCGCGATGCTCTCACTAAAGTTTGTCGTTGGTTTTGTGAGTGCTTTATGACTTTTCAACGCGTTAACAACACATTTTATAACGTTCAGGCAGATGCTCGGAGAAATGACCGAGGTCGCACAGTAAATGAGTGGGCCATGCACGGGTTCATATGTGTATATTCACTGTCGATAAAGTGCTTCAGCATCTTTCTTCAGCTTGAGCTTTTCTCAAGCTACCGTTGTGATAGGGACACTCTCTTAAGAGCCTACAAAAGAAAGTCCTTGCACATACGTGCCTGAAACAGTTTCTGCCGGAAGGATCAGCTACAACCTGCAAGAACTTTATGCATTCTGCTTACATTTCTAAGAAACACGGTACTGTAGGATCAATGGCAAATGCCCTAGTAGGCATGAAAGGGACTCTGAGGTGGTGCAATTCCGGGCACACCAGCGGCGGTACCACCACATTTCTTTTATTAGACCAAAGACGCAGGAATGAAACCGGCTCATAATAGTCAATCTTACCACAGTTATCCGCGTCGTACTTGTTTCTGCGGACACTCTTCCTCCCTATTCTTAGCCTCGACGACATGCATCACCTTCGCCCTCGTCACATCACTGCGTCGGCGTCTGACACTTTGCGTAAGTACGAACTGCTGTGTGCATTTCGGCGTAGTTTGTAAATGGTGTAGCGCGTGAACATAATCATTGCACGACATTGAAGCTCTAACTGCGTTCAGCTAAGTTATGCTGATGGTACATATCAGCACAGTACCGTTCTTTGCCGAAGCTATGCTAAAATTGCCTTAATGAAATTGCCTAAAGGAGATTTGCAGTACAATAAAGAAGCAAACATGGTACTCTGATATACCAAATAAAGCTACCTACTGGCAACAAAGAAATACGTAATTAAATAAAATCCAATAAGGCAAGAAGAAATAGAAAACACGAACACCTCCTCTTTAAAGAAACTCTTAGACAAGAGAGGCAATTTTTGGATACAGCAGTGCTGGTAATTTAATACTCATGCGGGACCACCGCAGATACGGGACCGCTGCAGGCGCAATCGCCCGCACTCGCCTGCATGCTTCTAGGGAAAATCAGAGACGCCTCTATGACTGCCATCATCGAGACACACACTTTCCTCCGGTTTCTCCGGTGCTTCTCTGGTCACGAACCCTCCACGCGGGGCATTTCGAAAAAAGCTGCTGTCACGTTAAACCGGTCCGTACCGCGTGCTGCGACAAGCGACTAACGTCACATATCCGATTGCCCCAGCCGGTCCCTGAGCATCATTGTCAGCACCAAGTGGTATCGTTCACGTAACAAGGATCAAGCCCTTGCTACCACACTCCTTCGCCCACTGCCGCGTCGACGATGCACTGGGACGGTGCTTCTACCGCCAGGGGGGACGACACAGGTCCGCCATAGATAAACGCAGGCTGTTTAGACAAGTCCCAAGTTCCGTGAGGTCGATCTCACCGCTGCCTACCACTGTTGTGAAATCGGGGGTCCGTGCGGCCAACCAAGGTTCCGTGGATAGTGCCGTGCCAGGTGCCGTGAGAAAGAAGGGTTCGGAACGACGTTGGGGAAAAAGAAAAATGATTAGATTGAGAAAAGTACATGGGTTCAGTTTTACAGCAGGGCTCCAACTATCTGAGCACTTTGCATGCCCGAGCATCTCCCTCTGTCGGAGTGTTCCTCTCTTCCACAGCCATCCGGATCCGCTTTTCACGCCCTTTTCTTCCCTCTTTCCCTAGTTGAGGGAATTCACTGGCCAATCACAAACGCCGAGCCGTTCACCACCTCCACCGCCACTCTCTGGTCTTCTACGTGCTGCTCGAGTGTCCAACGTGGTGCTTCTGTCTTCTAAGTGCTGCTCATGGTGCCTGTCTTCAACGTGCTACTCGCGGTGCTTCCGTCTTCTACGTGCTACTCGGGTCTCCCACGTGGCACGCTGCGAGAAAACTGCGCGGCAAACCGTGAACCCGCCATTCATTTCTCCGGGAGTTTATTGTTTCAGCATGGTTTACTGCTCGGTGCCGCTGTGCCGAACGTATTCGACGGAGCGCCGTGCGAGTTTTCATGCGTACCCGAAAACCAAGCTGCTGTCCATGACCCTGTCATCGATTAG
This sequence comes from Dermacentor variabilis, assembly GCF_050947875.1. Lineage (NCBI taxonomy): Eukaryota > Metazoa > Arthropoda > Arachnida > Ixodida > Ixodidae > Dermacentor > Dermacentor variabilis. The sequence goes on from NC_134578.1 coordinate 68,841,713, forward strand.
GGGCCTCTTCGCGACGGTTAGGAGGGCGTCGTTGCTGTATTGAAGGGAACTGAATGCTGAGGAGTGAACACCAACCGCGACAGCTAGCTGAGTGTAGCTGGTGGGGCATTCCCCGCTCTGAGGGACCGCCAGGCATAACAAGGCTCAGCGTGGTTGAATTGAAGCGGAGGAAGACGAAATGGTGTGAATATCTGTCGTTCGCCATTCAAATTCCGCTTACACTAATACTCTAAACGTGCCTTGTAGATTAGCTTCATGTCTGATTTTCACCTAACCATATAATCAACCATAACCACATAATCAAGTCTAAGAATTGAAATGAAACCCGGTTTTAAATGCTGCGCATCAGTGCGTGCATTCATAACATCTGCATATTTTCACAATCTGTACGCCGGTTCGTCTTGGACGGCATTGCGGTCTCCTGTATGTTTATGGAACATTTGGCAGCCGTGGACGTGTAGGGACTAAGCTGTACGGTGCAAGCTGTCCTGCATTTTGTCATTCTATATTACAATATAGGACTAGGACTATATATGGAGTACATTTACTCTTTTATGTCACTATGCTATGGATTTTCCGAATCTGTACCGTTATGTTCTAGGTTACGATACCTTATTATTATTATTACTATTACGTGAACAGGAGAAGCCGTTATCGTTTTCAGGTGACTACGCCCCTTTCTTTCATTACAGCAAAGCTCTGACTAGTTTCCAGCGGATTTATGTCCGTTGACCAAAATCCGTGGGCCCATCCCGAAGATGGTGCAATACCGGGCTGACCCGCGGCCGACGTGAAGCAGGCTTCAAGCACTCCGCCAACTTGCAAAAATAATTTCAATATGTTAGGTCCAAATACTACCCGTATCAGTTATTAGGCTCATAGTAAAAGATGCTACACTTTGACCCGCGTCGGCCATGTCTACGTTCGCACCGCCCTCTCTTTGTCGGCGTTCCAAGCGCTTGCGCATCTCCTTTCCTTTCCTTCCGCTCCCCCGTGGTGGCGGTCCCGCCGAAATGTCACGCTTGTATAGTTTCCCCTGGCTCCTGTGGTCGGCAGTCCTGTCGCACACGCGAATTTACATAAAGATCACGGCAAATGAGTCCGTACCTATGTTCAAAATTGTGTGTAACCTATGTGTCTTATATTAAACAGCTTCGCTGGTCATCCATTTTCAGAAAGTGGAATGGCTTAAGTATTTTTTTTAAGTTGAATAAAATGAATTATCCAGCCGGTGGTGTCCCAAAAAAACATTTAAGTGCCACTGCGTTCAGCTAATCACTTGCGTGATACCACGCGTGATCTTGCATTTTTTCTCGATTTTCCGTCGTCGTATAGTGGTAGCCACGGTTCGGCTAATAGCTTTCTTTTAACACGCAGTTTTAAGCCTTGTAACTACGCGCTTGAATAAATGTTCCCTCAAAGGCCAAGAGGACTGCATATCGCCTTCCTGAAGTACCTCACTGGAGGTACTTTAGGAAGCGTTATGAGCACAGCCTAGAGAGCCGACACTAAGTCAGGTAAACACTGCGCGCTTCAGAGGAACAGGTTGCCGCTTTGCACGCCGCTGACGACGTGGCGCCATTTACGCGAGCACTTAAGGGAATACCGATGCTCCCGCTGAGCGAATGGGAGCGGCGCTGAATATAGCGTAGCTTTAGTTACGTGCAGCGCATGTTTCAAGCGAAGGGTGCCAAACTACCAGGGGAGAAATCTGCAGTATTACATATATAAGTAAACCGTGCGTGGGAGGTGTGGTCTCATTTTTTTTTTTCAATCAGGAAGCATGTTCTTCTGGGTTCCGCTCGGCTAAAAATCAGAATTAGTGAGATGAAAGGCGTGTGCGTCAGCGGGAAAGGCGATATTTTCTACGTGTTGGCGTATTAGAGTTCCGTCGTGTTTTCGTGCTTTGGTGCCTTTGCGTCCGCATTCGCCTGTGCATCGTGCTTGGCAGGTGGCACTCAAGAGCAGTTAATTTGCAACCTGCCAAAGAATTTATATTCTGCGAACTAGAATATTTGTTTCGTCGGGTGCATTAGAAGTGACAGAACATTTCTTTCGTACCTGAGTTTAGGAATGGTGGTACATTTTTTTAGACGTGAACTTTAGGAATGATGCCAATGTATTTCTTCTGGTGGTTGCTTATATATTAATCATCGGTATCGCCATAGTTCTTATGTCATTTTGGCCAGCATCGAGAGGGAAAGAAAGATAGACGAACAGATAGATAGATAGATAGATAGATAGATAGATAGATAGATAGATAGATAGATAGATAGATAGATAGATAGATAGATAGATAGATAGATAGATAGATAGATAGATAGATAGATAGATAGATAGATAGATAGATAGATAAATAGATAGATAGATAGATAGATAGATAGATAGATAGATAGATAGATAGATAGATAGTATAATGAAAACTGGGGAGGTTTGATTGGTACCAAGTGGAGCCTGTAGCATGGTGAAAGCGATAATAAAAGAAATCGTAGACACAGAACATACGACTGTTGGCCAACGCGCATAACACCATAACACATACATAACACAGCATAAAATGTTGAAGTATCCCAATGCGTCCAGCGCGTCTCGGGAAAGTTAGAGCTACAGCTACAGAGCTGTTAGCAGGAACGATTTGGTGACAGCATAATATACGTATCAGGATGCAATGTTCAGAATGTGACATATGTCAGCGCGAGCCGTCAAACTCGTGCCCATAAAGTTGACAGAAGATGTAAGCCTTTAGCTTACTTCGTATACCTTAGACATCGCAAATACATTCGAACAACAGGAACGTATTTCGGCCTATGAGGAGAGTTACTGAGGTGGTGTTGCTGTAAACAAAATATGTGGTTACAGTAACCTCTATATTACGCTTTGGATTACTATAGTCCTATAAAAGAATTGCTCTTGCATGGCCATTATGCGTATACTACTAAGCGTTCAGTGCGTTTTCGTGTGGGATGACGTCTGTCCATTAGAAAAGTCTATAGCAATCCATATTACGCGACCTATGACACTGTGGATGTGCTCTGTATTGTGAAGTAAGCAGGGAAACTGGCCAATTGGCATTGAGTGCGTGCAGCTCACTACTGTCGAATCAAGAAATGAACAATTTACGCAATATTTCTTGATCTGAGTAAATGTTTGGCAACGGGACACATTCCGTGTATGCTCTCCGTTCAAGCAACAAATTTGTTTTAGTAATGTTTGAGACACAAAATAAAAATGTCCTTTCTAACCGACTCTTTCTGCCACAGGCTCGAATATTCGCCACGGGATAGACGTGGAGTACTCGTATATAGTTATCTAAATTGGTTTTCAAAAGCAGCACAACTGGGAGGCGTCACGCAGTGCATGATGTGAGTTGTGCTAGTACAGGCACTTCCCGTGACATCAGTATATGTGGCACATCAAAAATAATTGTGTTTCTTGCTATTGTTGAGCGTTTGCATGTACTAATTGAGTTCTTTAGTTGTACTTATACTGTCTCCAGAGCGAGAAAAGAAAACAGAGACAAAGCTTTAAACTAACCTTTAATTCAGCACGCTATATATGGGCTGCGTGAGTTCAGAACGCCAATATTGCTTTCAAATATGGTCGAAGACCAGAATTTTATGTACTGTTTGTGTCAGTTTGTTTCTTTCTGAACAGCTCTCTTCACTGTTCTAATGAGTCAATTATTTTTCATCAATTTCTTTTTCTACCGCATATGTTAGGTCTTTCAATAGCTTCTAGAAGATATAACATTTCTGAACATTCTCTATTTTTCTCAAATCCAATGTTTGTTTACTTTCGCGACATATATATGTGTTGCCTCGTTGCCGAGGAAATTCGCGCGTTCTTTTTTCAATACGGGAGCAAGCTATCTTATCATTTATTCACGATCCTTGACACTGCTGTGGCTAATTTAGATTTATTCAGTGGAAAATGATCGCTTTGCTTACACATTGAAGAGAAAATCGCTTTATTTTAAATTTCGAAACGCACATCATTGCACCAGCAGTAAGCAAACAACCACAGTTACAGGCATGTTGCGATCAAATCAACCAAACCTTTGTAAAAGCGCTCGCCCTCCTCTTTGGCCCGCTATGTCCTTAAGAGTGAGATAACACGTCAGAAATTCTTCGCCTTCCTATTTCGCACGAGTTTCGCCAGTGATTTTTAAAGTCACGCAGTTAATATGAGCATAACTGTCAGGACAACTGTGCAGTCGGTATAGCATGCGATCAAGCGTTTGGGCTTCCGGGATTTCGGCCCGTACCTGTATTTCGGGGAACTGCACGGAAAGAGCCCCGAATATAACGAGCTCGTGAGGGAGTCCATCATGGGCACGGGCGAGCGCAGTTACCGCTAAGTCCGTAACGACCCTCGCGGGAGAACAACAGCCGGCCCGTTAGCGCCTGTTCTCCCTAAGGAACAGCGAAAACTCTCGCACAGCGGCTGAAACATTCAGACACTTACGGCGCATGTCAGAGCTGGAAAAGTGAGCCGAGATCTCAATTGAAAGGAGACAGGTGTTGCCGCACCAGCGCGAGCTGTTACTCTCTAAACAGCATTTTACTGAATGTATTTAACCCTGTGTAATGACCCGCCGCGGTAGCATAGCGGCTCTGCATGGAGTCGCTTTGCAAAGCGAAAGGTCGCGGTCGCTTTTTGCGCACGCGGTGGGCGCGTTTCGGTGACGAAATGAAAAAAAAAAGAGAACAAGAAAGGAACGCTGGCGCATCGTGCGCACAGTAGAAGAATAGCAGGGTTGGTCGAAATAAATCCACAGCCCTCCACTACGGCGCACGTCGTAATGATATGGCGGTTTTGGCACGTAATATTGATGAACTTAATTTCTTTAACCTTGTAATGGAAAGCACAGTTGTATATAACGAAAAATGATGTGTTTTTCGCCTTTGTCTTGCGGCCATGGAAAGTGCAATTCTACAACAATAAATAAATAAGTAAAGAACGGTTGTTTGAACGGTAGCGTAATTAGCACAGTGATTGATTAGTTTGCCTGCAGAACTATCCACCACGGACGACTTGCTCGGTGAATGCATGAAATTGCCCACTCGTAAACATACACACGCACACAGCATGCATAACTAACAAACACAAGCGTACAAAAACGAGCATCTAGACCTTCCTGGATAATTCAGTGTCCCGGATGAAGGACTAATAACAACCCCTTCGTTGTGCGCAAAGAAAATTAGCAGCTCTGCTCTCCAAGGTCCAATATTCTGTCGCAACATTTCAGCATCTGACAAGTAAAGTTAAAGCAAATTTGAGGATTGCTTTTCCGGCCGCAAAATGCACGCGGACGCAAAAAATACGACGCAAGCCATCGCCCTGATACAGCACTCACACTTGCAACATATAGGAATTGCACCATTTGCAATTTGTGTTAGAAGTAGTTTGCGCAGGAGTCGCTTAAACGAGTACGCTGTAGACATGTGCGCTTACCCCTGGAAAGGCCATTCAGCAAATTAAAATTGCATTTTGAGTCAATGATCCATATTATTGCTGTGCATCACAGTAGAGCGCACGTTCAGAGCTTCATGAAACAGCAATAACAAGAGTTGATGTGCGATTTTTCGGAGTATGGATCTGGCGTCAGTTGCGACGAGCCGTCATTCACTGCTCCGGCAGCCCAGCAGACACATACTTGCCAGAACAACGCTGTGAAAGCGTTCAATATAGCGTACTGAAAAATTGCCACAAACATGAGCTTGTGGTGAAACATCCCGGATATGGAATTTGCCTCGCGCTTTCTGTTTGGGAACCAAATGTACTGGAATCATTGCTGTTTGTTAGAAATGGCTAAGTCTGTTTCTGTTGCCGGACGCCGAAAGAACTTCGGAAGGTTAGTCATACACAGCTTTCGCTGCAAAGAACACTTGTGCAGTGAGAAACATATACAACTAAGTTCCTCCATAATCCCAGATTCAAAGCAGGTTGTCTGTACATAGTCCATCGTAGTAAAATACTACATAACGGATTCTTAGCAAGCAAAATTGAGCAATGCGGTATCTAGCAGCATACAGAAGCAACAAACAATTGTGAGGCCAACTTTTTTCTTGGTGCCTGAGCCTACCCTTGTGTAAACGTGGCCGTGTACCCCTTGGGAGGTCGCGACTAGTACACAGGTCGTTCCGGTCATACCATTCAGAACTTTCTCCTATGTCCATAAACCCGGGCTTTCTGGCAAAACAAGGAGGGACAGACACGTAAATTCCGACGTTGTTTCAGCCATGATGATGATTACTTCTAAAGGCTTCCCCTTTCAAATGGGCCGGCGAAAAAGTGTCGCCTAGCCTAATTGTGCTAGTGATATTTTACTACACCTTATTGCCGCGGAGGATTTTGACTTCTTCTACTTTATCTTCATTGTGTTCATTACAACACCATTTATGTATTGTTGAATTATACTTATGTCTATGACGATCCCGCCGCATCCCTTGGCTGCTTTTTTTTTTCTATCAATAAACGTTCGCTGCTTATCTCGACCCCTCGCCTGGTAATGCTTCCATAAGCTTTGAATCACAGTGGTTCTGAAAGGTGGAGATTCTTTACAGTTCTGACTGGTTGAATATCATGGCCTTCCATCGCAGTGTGCTGAGGAAGTAATATGATCTCTGAAAAAGCATTCATATAATCACAGGTTTTTAAGTTTTCCCCCGCCCTATAGTAATGAGATTCTTCGAATCACCGTGACAGTAGCCATATATGGGATATACCTGGTGTTCCTATATATGCTGATAGACATACGCATCCAAACGCTTGTCGTACGGCAGCCGCTGTAACCCCCGTGCTAGTAGCCTCTTGCTTTTATTTTATGATTATTTTATTATGGACAAAGGGTCCAATCAAAACGGGAAACAGCAGAAATTGCGGTTTAACATTGTTAAGAAGAAATACATATGTTTTTAAATTTCTCTAAGTTATTCTTCGTATAGCCTATATGTTTGGTTTTTACCAATGTGTTGCAACTTTCTTGTCTCTTGTTTTCTTTTCTCTCTCTCAAATAAACATTTCGGGCCTGCCAAATTAAAATATACATCTCAGGTAACACAACCTAGCAACTAATGCATTTGTGGGCATTCTCCTGTTGAAGAAGCCGCCGTTCTTCGCCGTTATCATGTGTAGCCTACTTCGCGTTCGATGCTCAGACATTTTCGCGAGACACCGCTAAGCATTATACAAACGTCTTAGCATTATGCGTCTGCCGCACATTCAGATATCGCGCGCCGCCTTTGTTGCATCACTACACCGCGCTCGTCAGCCGCGGGCCCAAAGTGTTCCACCTGGACCGCGGTGGGCGAAGCCAGGAAACGCACCGCGTCTCCCCTCTCTCTAATCGCGCCCAACGCTGGAGCCCGTCTCTCGCCGCCCGTGGCCCGATCGGAATTCCCCCAAGGGCGCCAGGAAGCCCTCTGCGAGTCGCCCGGGGCTTATTTTGACTGCACCGACGCTGAAGCGCCCAGCAATGCGGGCTACGCGGGAGAGAGAGAGAGACACTGCCCCGTCTTCCGGAGCTCGGGTGTACAGGTATAAAAACCAAGAGCACTGCGGGCGTCGTCGTCTCCAAAGGCACCGCTTTTCCTCTCCCGCAAATCTTTGCGAACTCTTTCGCGCGACGCAGACCTGCCCCGAGTCAAGCCGCTCCCCTCGGAGCCCACAGCTATTCCGGGCCCCCCCCCTCCCCAGCAAGCGTGGGCTGCCTGGCTGGAACCACAGTTCGCAGCGGAGCGCGGGTCCCCGTACGTCTCTGTGGGCCTGGATGTGTGTTTGTGTGTTTGCGCGCTATGCGGCAGCTGCGAAGTGTCTGCAGGGTGGAGACGTGGCTCCAGCGGGACATCTTCGCTGCGGCGTCTGAAGAGACACGTCATAGCCGGCCCCGCTGAGAACTGCGAGAGGCATTTCATTGTGCGCGTGCAACGGAGGGTTCTGGCTGTCGCGTATAGGGCTGCTCGAATGAATCACGCAGCCAAGTATGTTTGCTCGTTTTTTTTTCTCCCGCATCTTTCGTTATAAGGACCGTCCGTGTAGTACCCGTCGAGTTATCGGTGTGCTAGACTTTTGAAACAGTTCTCATTGATGAAACGTGGGGATGTAGTTATTAGAGCACCGTTGAGTGCACTGAAACGAATGAATGAAGAAAGAAACTGTTTTTCGTTTATATTAACGCTAGGGTTGAAACCGAGCATTCAATCGGTCTGTGCCACCACGTGTAATCAATTACTAGAATGGTCTGCCCGAAAGGTATTATTAACACCTGTGTCCGAGTTGAGCTCACATACGCAATATTGGGCACCTGCTGCACAATGCAGGGCATAGTGCATAATATTACGTGATTTGGCATTTTGGCTATAACACAGGAAGTTTTCTCGTACAATGACAAACTGCATGAGAATAAATAGTTTTTTTTCTTGATGCATCGAACCTTTATATATCGTCTATCTCTCTCTCTCTTTTTCGATTGTTCTCATTTGCTCTTTTTTACCATCATCGATTTTCTGCGTCCCATCACGCAACATTCATGACAGCCGGCCGTGAAGGATATGAAAATAAATAGCTAAACAATTAGGATTGCTTTTATTGCGACATGTGACATTAAATGAAGGACTTGGTTGTTTTCGAAAGCTGCTACCTGAAAAAGACGTGATATTACTGACTCTGCTGGCAGAACAAGAATCGCAGCTTTAGTGTAATATCCAACTTGAACCCATAGTAATACAAAACGCAAGAATATTCAGAGAAGCTAAGAATGGAGCTAAAGTAGCGAGGAATGCAATACCTTATTCTAATGCTGGGACGATTAGAGTAGCCAAAAATACTGAATTATTAGTTATAGGAGCTATACAACAATCTGCTTCGTAGCAAGTGAATGCAATGGTTAACCAGTGTAAGAAGAACATAAATATACAGACTACTCGGCCACATCACGGACCTCGCCGCACTCAGTAAGGCGGGGTCCATGATGTGGCCGAGTAACGATATTTCGTTATGATACCCCCTATGTGGCGTTCCGCAATAGATATGAGATAAGGCTGTCCAAATGCAGAACATTTATACGAAGGAGCCTGCTTATACGTTTCGCCGGCTTGATTCGGCTGGTCTACACGACCAATACAGCTTACGGCAAATGAAGGGGTCACACATCGAGCGCGAAATACTAAACAGAATGATGTCAGAATAATGGCGAGTACTACATAGCATGCTGACAGGAATACAGACATTAGAGGGTTTACAATTTAGCAGACGCGTATCGACGACATACCATGTTTTACGTTCATTTACTTATATAAATTTGACAGATACACCGATTTATTGTGATTTAAAGATGAACATAAGATTGTTTATACTGAAATTACGAAATAAAACATTTGCATTGGGATCGTTGCAACGGCTGCGGACGTTATGATTGCACCATGAGCAGCAGCGCGGAAAAATGATGAACGAAGTCGACTTGATGGCGAGTGCGGGTAGCTGGCGAAAGTCAACGTTGAACAGACCTTTATGCCCATCGATCGACACCGGTCTCTTCAGTAATGTTTCGAGCGCGTGCCAGTGTGGTGCTTGAAGGTATGTTCAACAAACACTTCGCTCGATACACCTAGCGCTCTACTTCTTCCTTTTCGCAGAAACGTTTATGTCACTACTTCGGTGGTCGTTGGCCACCACAAGAGATCACCAGTCTTGATATGAACAAAACTGCAATATGAAATCCGACTGCAACAAAAGAGCGCGGTGATTGAAAACAAAAATACGCTCTTGACCTAGGAGGGGAGTATCGGAGCTTAATAAATGTTAGCTGCTGTTTCTCAGCTTTAAAATGACTGATCAATCAATGAACAACATTATATTATGAAACGCGGTTCTTTCTTTTTCGTTCCGAACGACCGACTATACTTTAGTCGATCGAAATTGAAGGAGAACTTTCTACCAAACAGATATTTATTCCTATTTGGGTCGAACAGCATTAAATGTATGCAGAGTGCTATCGCTATTATGAGACGCGTGATATTATTCGACGAAACACCTTTAGGGGAGCTTTCTTGAAGACATGTAGGTTTCTATGTGGGACTTACGCGGTTAAGGCCATAACTTGCCTGCGATTGCACTTAACTTTGCTAGAGGGTCAACAATTTCATTTTATAAAGCTTTGTGTCACCTTGTATATAGGGTATCATAAAGACGATCCTTGTTTGAGCTATAAGTGAACTGCAAGTGACTGCTCTGTATTCCTAATTGACATTACTTAGTATACAAATTCTGTGTGTTGTGATGTACAATACACACTCTTGATCTTTATGCAAACTATGCGCTAGCGCGTTGGTACATTTACTTGGTTTTTATTCGATGATTCTATCTAGTTGGTTCGTGCGTTTGAGCGAGCCTATTTTTGCTATGCACTGTCTGTATAGTTTGCTCGTATGTAAGACTGAGCTTGCCTATCATTGCCGTGTGCTGTTTGCTCGAGAGAGAATGAGCAGCGGACGCCATCTATGGTGCCAAGCTCACCCACGCACCCACTGAATAAAAACAATCGCGGTAACCCGATAGGCTGTACATGTACCCAACGGACATTCATTTGAAAAAGGATAATGAGCACAATGCCAAAGAGTAACGCGGCATATCAGCAGCTGATTATAAATATGCGACCGATGTTCAGTCTAACAACTTACAGAAGCTGTAAAAAATTACTTATCCTATCAGAGTCTCAAGCGGCACGCTCAGGGGATGAGTATGCACCGCAGCCTATAGGATTATACGAGATATAAGACCTCGAGCCAGATTTTACCTTTTATGGGTACCCAGTAGTGAAGGAATCAGGGGAAACGAAGAGAGTGACAGAGTAGCTCGTGCGCATGCTACACACCGCGGGTGCTCACAGAACGCCTCTTACGATTTGATCCCGATCGACCAGAACTGCTCTGCAATTTTAAACTATCACAGAGGAAATAGAATGAAGCTACCACCCCCAGATAAGAACCTCAGTACGGAACAACAGGTTATATGGAGAAAGCTGCGAACCTATACATATTACAACCTGCACATTCTCCATAAAATTTATACCGAAAGATATACGGACACATGGCCATGGTGCGGCGCCTCGCCATCCATAGAACACATCTCATGGGCATGCGCGGCATATACACAAAAGACAAACACAGAAATCACGGAGCACACACAATGAGAGGCGTCGCTGTCCAGCTTCCCAGGAAGAGGTCCAAAGGGCCATCATCCGACCAGCAAAACGGCGCGCGGAAGCCAGTGGGGCCCTTGTCTAGGGGCTCCACCCATTGAGCGTTTTATTCTTCAATAAAGTTGTTCTTCACCGGAGGTAAAAGCACTTTGGGGAAAAATGTCGCAGACGTGATGACGTAATTCATTCGCAGGTAGTGTTCGAAATGCCTTGGTGGAAATTTTAAGCCCATGTCATTCGTATACGCAAAAATGCTGAACCTGCCATAGTTATTGTCGGATCGTGGCACTCGAATGCTTATTCCTTATCAAGGACCCGCTTGCCAAATAAACGTAACCTCCAATCCTTACCGCGCATGCATGCAATACATGCGTAGAATGAACATATGGTGTTCCTTGCTGCGTGGTCAGGACGCAGTGCATTTATGAGGGCTTCACTACGACAATGTCCCGTTACTAAACCTTAGTAATAAATGCGTAGCAAAAGCGGGTGCATAGGAGTAACCTGCAGAGATTAGCAGTTCCTCCTACAGTGTTCCACTCGAGACATTCGAAGCGTGAACATCAACAAGCGAGGGTGAAACAATACAGGGCCAGCAACTATTCTCGCCCGTGCCTTGGACGCTTGCCATGGTCCGTCTGCAAACACTCGAAGCCAAATCGTGTCTCCTTCGAGCATCTTCCAAGTCCCCAGCGTGTCGCTAAGCGCAGGGAATATATTTACCTACCTCCCCGCTTTGCGCGTAAGATTTCTTTTTTTTTTTCTGTCCTACAAGAGCTACGCTGCTTCGCATACTGACCAATTCGGTAATACGAGAAAACTAACAATGCACAGAAATAATGAACTACTAAAAGCGCTTTGAGCTGATACCAAGCCAGTGAATTCACTAAAGGAGACATCTGCGTATAGTTATGTGACACTCGCAAAGTTTCTTATTAAAGCTTCAATGTCTTCAGCAGACGCCACTAGACATTGGCGTAAACATATCGCGCACTCGAATGTTCCTTCAATAAAATTTTTGAAGAGCAATGTCATGTAGCAGATCCCGGAAGCTAATGCTCACTTCGCGGAAATCAAGAAGCGATTTCGACTTTGTAAATACTGAACGCTTCAATAGTACAGGAAAGCTTCTGGCGTCAGGAAGAAGTTGCACATGTACTATCTTCCGTCTCTTCATGTGATCTTTTCGACTCTGTGTTGCCGCCCTTTCTTTTTTAAAGGAATGGATCACCAGGGGGGTCCGTTCATTCACTTTACATCGCACATTTATACCCCTACAGGTAGCTATCGGCACCACGTCTTTCAACGCATTTGTCACTTACCGTGCGGAGGAATGACACGTCGTCCTGTTCGGACGACCCTTCGGCGTCCCCCATGGCTGGTTAGGCCTAGCTGCGTGCCGCCGTGTCGCAACGCCGACAAACAACACCGGCACTGGAGAAGGGTCAAAGAAAAAAAAAAAGAAAGAAAAGCCGCCGAACACCGACACGCACTTTCACGCCGCCGCCGGGTCAAGCCAGGCTTGCTCCTCGCCCGTAAAAGGAGGAAAGGAAAAAAAAAAGGGGAGCAACGGGTGCTGCTTCCCTCGGTAATCTTATTCACCGCCTCCTCCTCCCCCACCACAGCGAACAGCACACCACCCTCTCCCCTCCTCGAGCGACCGGCCGGCCGGCAAGTCGATGAGACGACGTCGTTGTTCTCTCCTTACGGTATTCTTCCCCCGGGCCGCTCCATTCGGCGTGCGTCGCGGTTCGGGCACGGGCACGTCCGGCGCGCTCTGACACCGAGCGCACGCTGCTCCCGCTGCTGGCCGAGCCGTGGCTGGCGGGGCTGCCGCCTTCGATCGCCGGCGAGCGCCCTCGCAAACGCGGAGCTTGGAAGCGGGGGGCGACTGCTGCGGCAGCGGCGGCGCCTTGATCACTTGGCGACTTGCTCCCCCGGCTCTGGCAGGCACCGCGGGGTCTTTTTTTATCTCGCCGGCCCGGGATCGCTTCGCATGCGGTCGCAGGTTGCTCTTCCGAGCAGCCCACCGTGGGCGTGTTGAGCGGAATTGGAATGTTTTTGAGCGACGAGGGTAGAGGGCGCCAGGGAACGAGGGAACCCTACAGAAGCGCAGCACTCTAAGAAAAGCTTACACCCACAAAGCGATAAACGTCGTCTGTCTCGTCCGCCTTTCGTTAACGCTGCGATCCCGGTACTTCCCAGCAACGAACGGCATGCGCGTTATCATCATGACATAGCATTGCCGACAGGAAAGTAGCGGGCACGGCGTTTTCAAGAAAGGAAACGCAAGCAAGGCAGATGACGATTATCGTTGTGTGGCAGATATACGCTCCAAAGGGTATACACTTCCTTTAGAGTGTGGAGTTCAGCCTTGATGGGAGCGTTAACTCGTACAGTGAAGCAGTGTGGTAGAAGGCCTCGCCACAACATGTGTTGAGGTACGGGTGATGAGGGTATTTGTTCAAAGAAAGGATGCAGGGAAAAGACGAGGACTGCATTGCTCCTGGCGCTCATAACTTTCCCTAAACGATGTTAGCGAGAAAAATGGCAACCGAGAGGTGCAATTTTAGAGCGCAGCTCTTTGGCGTCCGTTCCTGGATTTCGCGTCGTCGTCGGCGTTGTCGTCGGCCTCGTAACCAGCTCCGCCCCCCTTTCATCCCCCCAGCGCTAGCAGCGACCGACTGATACCGCTGGATGCCGCTGACGCCGCTAGAGAGTCAAGATAACGTGACTGCATAGAACACCGTCGCCGCCATGCAGAAAGAGGAGGAAAGGGTCCCCCCCCCCCTTGTTCTTGTGTGGCGGATAGGGTGCTCTTCAGTTGCCGACGCGCCGGTTATTTCACGTAGGCCCCGGCACGTCGACGAATACGTGACCACCTTCCCACGGCTAGACCTGGTTCTTAGCGCTGCGGAAGCGAGGGTATCATATTGTTTGTGTCGGCATCGGCGGCGTTGTCCCTGAAACCAACTCCGCAGCTGGGGTTGACTCACTATCGGCGTCAGCGGCATCAGTCAGTCGCTGCTATCTCTTCCCTCCTCCCTTTATCGTGTTGTCCGCTTGCTGCGCGCGCTTCTGCCCCCATCGTTTGCCGCTGGGTGTACACGCCGCCCCCCTCCCCCCTCTTCCTGCGAGTCTCCGGTTGTCAAAGCGCCGGCTCGAACTTAATTCCTTTCTTCGCTCCTCCTCCAATGCAACCCCTGTGCGGTGGCAATCAGAGAGCCAGATCGGTGGCGGCGGATCTGTATATGTGCACCGCCCGAGCCGAAATTGCCGCTGCCGTTCGCCCTGTGCGGTGGCAATCAGAGAGCCAGATCGGTGGCGGCGGATCTGTATATATGCACCGCCCGAGCCGAAATTGCCGCTGCCGTTCGCCACTGCGAAATTATCTGCCAGTTCTTTCTGAGCCATGAGCGAGACGACCGATGGAAGTCCTCCGTCTGCTGCTGCTGCTGCTGCTAAACGAGCTGCCAGAGCAGAGGCCCAGCGCCGTCGCCGTCAGAATCCAGAGGTGCGTGCCGCCGAAGCAGAAGCTTACCTAGTGGAGTCTTTGTTAAAGGAATACGTGTGAAAAATAAAAAAAAAATCTGTGATAGCGCATACATGTGTTGCTCGATTTCTTTGCCTCAATCTATGAAAAAGGTGAAACAGCTTATTTGCTGCGCTCAAATTTCGCATTAGGAAGTAACGTAATCGTCGGTAATTTTTTTTGTTAGTCACAGCCATATTGTCACGTTGTAGTGACGGTCGAGAACGCAGTAGCAAAACTGTGAATGGCGAAACTAACTCTTTACTGGGCGAACCTGCGCCCCCTAAAAAGAGGCTACGCTCAAAGCACAACGATAGGGGCGAACGTAGTCGGCGATAGTCAAAAATCTGAACAGCGGGTCAAGCGCGTCGGCTTTTATACAGGAATCATAGGATGTTCCAGAATATTGGCCGGTGCCTGCGTGCCTTCCCGGAAGTACTACACAATTCGCTTCGCGCACGCAATTAGTTTACACACGGTTCGGCGACAACAGATAGCGGATAGAACCATCGATAAAATTTGAGAAACTTCGGATACATAACGGGCGCTTCTTGCGCTGAGTGATAACATTTGTTAGACGTGAAAAGAGGTGAAAGGTAAACAACTACACATGTCAATATGAAGCCAACAAACTGTAATCCAAGGAAAATATAGCGAGTAGTTGTTGCGGGTTTAGTTTAAAGGTAGGAATATTAAGGAAAAGCGAAATGAATGTGGGCGATGATACAACTCGACACCGGCGCGTGCCAAACCCACTTCTTTCGCATTCTTCGTGCGACGCTCAACCGCCTGAGCTGCGGCAACGGCTGTTTCTTCGTACACCCTATTGCGTACGTGTATGTGAACGTGTATGTGAACGTGAATACGTGTACGTGGGCTCGATTTGGCTCTGGGAGTGTTAACCAGTGTCACTGATGCCCGTGACGGTGGATGTGGTGCATATATTTAGCCGAAGGCTTCACGTAGTACGTGAGCTTTATAAGCCAGGGCAGCCGGTCATAAACCCTCGTATGCTAACGGAAGGCACCAATGCTTTCAGAATCGAGAACATCTACGTGAAAAAAAAAACGCAAACAAAAAGGGGCACCGAAGAACCAGGTTTTCCCTAGTCGCAACCATGTGGCGTTAATACAAAAGCAAGTCAAGGAAAGCATAAACAAAATTGTACGAAGGAACGCACATGTAGACTTAATGCTCGATTGCTATGCGGTAACTCCTGAGTAGTATACACAGCCTAGGTGAATGTTTGCTGGCACTACGAGCAAGCCATAAGCGCTCGTCAGGCTGAAATCCCGGACGCAAAAAAAAAAGATGAAAAAATTGCAAGCAGCTGCATTCAGAAGGGGGTCCTTATGTTCTTTTTCAGTGGCGCAGGGGTAGACACTGACGCACTGAAGCGGCACGTGGTGTACGAGCGGCCGACTGCTCGCCTCTCCCGTTGGTGGGTTACGTGGCCTCTTCGACGTGCAAGCGCTTTTAGGCCGACGAACTGGAACGCCCACGTGGTAGCACTAACTCTCGGGCACCGATGTGGAACCTTGTGTGGCGCCATCTCCTGGGAAGATTCTGCACCAAGTGTGCCTGCTCACGGAGATAAATGTGTAACGATGTCCAAATGTTCTATCCTTATTATCAGAAGCCATTAATTATTCGACGAGAATTTAGGGGAACTTTGAGATGCGTCGCCTCACTAGTCAACGGGACGCCGGCAAAATACATTGGATTGGACGTTCGTAATATATATATATATATATACGTATACGTATATTGTCGAGGTGTTTATTAAACTTCATTTTGGAAGAAATTGTAAGGAGCCGAGTACTACGTATGGCGGCCTTGTTCAAATTGTATAGTACTCGTATCGTTTCACACACACACACACACACACACACACACACACACACACACACACACACACAAACACGTATATATATATATATATATATATATATATATATATATATATATATATATATATATATATATATATATATATATATATATATAAACTCGTGAAGCGATACCAGTACTACATTTCAAGCTCTTCATTGTTGCGGCGTTCTATTGAACAAGGCCGCAATACGTAGTACTCGGCAGTTTACAATTTCATTCAAAATGAATATTGACGAGTCATTTGGAGAGGTATTTCTATCCGTAGGCACCTTGTGTTCTTTCTTGACAATGCTTGATGTATTTTGGTGTTTTTTGTTATCTTATATGACGAATATCTAGGTGTGACGAAGTAATTAGACTGCGCGCAAAGCTCATGTTCAGATTTATGATATACCAAGGTTTTTATTTCGATTACATAGAAAGTCACCTCTAGCTCACTGCGCATTTTCGTCTCTTCATATGAATTAATTGAAGTGCAACAGGCGCACAGCTGCGAAGCAGATTAGTCGTTGGCTTAGCAAATAAATGAGGTCTCGCAATTAACTTTTCGTTTCCTGGCTCTAGGCTGTCTACCAAGTTACAGAATTAAGGACAGGTAACAAAGAAACTAATAGATTTTGCCTAGAACCTTCAGGCTACACTACCAATCTCGATCTATTCGCCTTAATTGAGCCATAAAATACAACACTACCTTTATTATTTGCGCGGTGCAACATGAAAGCCTATCGGGAATCTATTAGCCTGCCCTTTGCGTTTACATAAGAAGCCACGCCTATTATACAGCCATATTGATTTAGCGGAACCGCTTTGTTTTTTCATCGTGTTCTGCTAGAGTAAGAACAAAAAAAAAGATAATGAACCACGGTTTTCGCGTAGCTTCATTTACGAGCTACACGTCTGTTGCAGTAAGAAATTATTACGTAGACATCAATTTTAGAAATCCCCAAAAGTAAGATGTAGTATTCGTCAACGGAAACGATATTATAATGCAAAACGTAAGGACATCGCAAAAATCTGGCTCACAGATTTATCGTTTCACTTATCCTGCAGCACCAGTAAATATAAACGAAATTGAAGCGCCCGGGCTCCTCGAGCAGTATATTTTTTTCGTGCGAGTAACCCTGCAGAATCGTCAATCAGGAGATTCTGGCGGCCTCCCTCGGCTCCGCTACTAAGCCGTTTCTGTGTGGAGCTCAGCGGCGAAGGCATAATCTCGAGAATGAACCCGGATGAGAACGCGGAAACGGGACACCGTGGTCAGCACTTTTCAGAAGCGGATTAAACAAAAGCCCTCGCGATGAATTAAATCCGCGTCCCAACGCCCCTACGTGCCCTCAAAGAGGGGCTTGAATGCTTACAATGAGCTGTACGTAGATTAGGGCTTGTCAAAAAAAGTATATATATATATATATATATATATATATAGTTATGGCTCAGGAAATCACGCTCCCTCCGGTAGTAAAATGAATAAAACGAGTACGACGTACGTTGAATAAGTAGTTTTGACTTACGTTTAGGCTGGTGGACCACTTTGACAGCGGCTGGTCCACCAGCCGAAACGTCAGTCAAATATACTGTGCTTAGTAAGTGTACGTCGTACTCTTTTTCTTCATTATATATATATATATATATATATATATATATATATATATATATATATATATATATATATATATATATATATATATATATATATATATATATATACAGATATATATATATATATATATATGTATAGTAGATATGCATGCGCTCAAACGACCCCTACATCCACAGACATGTGCGCGCGCACGAACTGCTGATAATGTGTCAGTAATGTCCGTTGTTCTGAAATATGTAGGGAAATATTTCATTGTATGCAATGCGGAACCACTGCCTTTCCACAGATAGGGAATATCGTGCAGTTAAGGTATCGAGAACCAGCTGAAATGCAGCGCGGCCTGCAAAGGTTGCTTGTTGAATAGCAAATGCAGTCAGACAAAGCATTTTAGAGAATACTTGAGATGAAGTCTTTGGGACCTATTTTACATCCAGTTTCCGATTAGTATTTATGTTCGATCTACGCTTCATTAAGTCCTTTGTCACTTGATTCTATATTTTTTGCTGCATGTGACCGCGAGGTTCTCCGATGTCCACCCTTCCGTTATCACTGATGCAAGGTTTAGTATTACAAAAGCAAAATACCAGCGATTCCTCAAACTGTGCATATATATATATATATATATATATATATATATACGATGTCCACCCTTCCGTTATCACTGATGCAAGGTTTAGTATTACAAAAGCAAAATACCAGCGATTCCTCAAACTGTGCATATATATATATATATATATATATATATATATATATATATATATATATATATATATATATATATATATATATATGCACAGTTTGAGGAATCGCTGGTATTTTGCTTTTGTAATACTAAACCTTGCATCAGTGATAACGGAAGGGTGGACATCGGAGAACCTCGCGGTCACATGCAGCAAAAAATATAATATATATATATATATATATATATATATATATATATAATTTATTTTCATTACTGCCACTCTCATAGCAGGCGGACATTACAAAGACAATAAAGTTTAACAGTGCACAATCAAGTACATTGTGGAAAAAAAATTAAAAATTCAAATTATTATTCGAGAAAAAAGAGAAAAAAGCAAAAAACTTCTATACAGAGCATTTAAGGCGAAGACCACCCAGAAATTCAAATTAACATTTGGAAAACGTGCATGCTGCGCACACGAAATGAAGCACAACCACGAGGATGGTTTACAACCAGTTTGCCAAGCAAAGAGAATCAACGCCGTATCGATCATGCGTAATGTGCAAACACCGCAAAATAAGATTGCAAATGAGAAAGCGAAGAACAACCATGCACAGGATTGCAATCTGTTACGAAAATGTGAATTGAATAAAAACGCTAGCAAGTGATAGTACAAGAACATAATTATGCGCAATATAATACGCAATCTCTTACACCAAGACAACCTGAACACGTTTCAACGGTCATCATCAGCAAATGTTAGTAAAGGAAATACATTGTAGAAGTGCAGGAATCTAAGAAAAGGGAACTAGCATTCAAATGAGAGAGACTGCGTAGCAATGGCGATGGTACTAGACATTAGATGTACGTTCTAACTTTGCAGTGAAAGCGGACACTGTTTCGGCGTCCGTGACGTCGGGATTTAACCGATTCCATTCGCGCATCGTAAGTGGAAAAAACGATTGCCCAAACGAGCCATTGTTGAAAGAATATTCAGTTAATGTGTATTTATGCTTATGACGAGTCGGGCGGGACTGCGAAAATGCGATATACTTAGACACATCTGTCTTATATATGTCATGCAGCAGTTGGTACAAAAACTTGAGACGTGCCTGTTTTGCCCTTGTGGATAGAGTCCTAATGCCAGAGGAAGCTAGAAGGTTAGTGGGAGAGTCCGTGCGTTTATACTTGTTATCCACAAATCTTATGGCTTTGCGCTGTACTGACTCCAATTTTGTCGTATAGTTAGGGAATGAGGGAACCAAACTGTGTTAGCATATTCCAACTTGCGTAGTGCGGCAGCCGTAATGTTGACAACGTGTGTGTCCCACCTGAGGTCAGACGTCAACGTGACGCCTAAATACTTATGTTGTTCCACATTTGCCAGTGGTTTATCATTAACAGTGTAAGTGAATTGGGACGGGTTCTGTTTACGTGTTACTGCAATGTTTACGGATTTGTTTGCATTAATGGACGTTTGCCATTTAGCGCACCAGTATACTAACTTATCAAGGGACGCATGGAGTTTAAGGTGGTCTGTGATGCTGTGAATTCTTTATAAATAATGCAGTCGTCTGCGAAGAGGTTGATACTACAGTCAATGTTTTCTGTAATACCATTTATAAAGATTAAAAATAACAGTGGTCCCAGGACGGAACCTTGAGGAACTCCTGAAGTTACAGGAACTGTTTCTGATTTAACACCTGCGAAAAACACGAATATATATATATATATATATATATATATATATATATATATATATATATATATATATATATATATATATATATATATATATATATATATATATATATATATATATATATATATATATTGCACGTTGTGATTACGTTACACTGCGCAGTTCGATCAGAGAGCGAAACAAAAAGGGTCCACTATTTCCTCTCGAAAATAGTTTCCACCGCAGTGTCGAACGCTACATTAATATTATTCGGTGTTTCAATTCAACTTGAATATCCTATATTTACTAATATGGGTGGAACGCGAGTATAGGTTCACCCTTGCACGTTAATATAATTAATATAATATAATTCCAGTATAAGTCGACTCACGTATCTTTAGAGAAACGACAAGCTTTCATCATTACACGCATTCATTTACCGTAAGCTCCGATACTAAATCTCACTAGTCGATGATACAAGCTGCATCCTCATTTAACTGCCACAGAAGTTCTCATCGAATGCACGACCCTCTGCACGCCAAATGACGTCGTACTCTGCGCGTCGAGTTTATTTATTTATTTATTTATTTATTTATTTATTTATTCACTTAGCATATTTCCAAAGCCCGAAGGCCCTACAGGAAGGAGCGGTAAATGACAACTGTTTCCACAGCAAAAGAGAGAAAGAAATACAGTTGTCGTTAGTAAAGAAATCATGTTAGCAAAAGGCTTCATGAATGGCAGTCGTGTAGCTGTAGACGTCGGTGACGACGGCGATGGAAGCGGAAAGGTGGTTTCATTCTCTGCTTGTTTTCGGTATGAAAGATTCGCTGTAAGTATTAGTCAGACAAGATAGCACACCAATTTTGCAGTTATGATCTGAACGCAATGACGGGTAAACGGGAGCGGAAAAAAGAAAGTCGTTTAGAATCGCACTATAATGCTACATTTTTTTGTGGAACAATGAAAGGCAAAAGCATTTACGGCGCAAAGATAGCTCAGGTAAGGCAGGTATTGCTTTCATTGATGATACGCTGGCATGCTGAGAGTAATTTGATGGAATGAAAAGAGCTGCGTGATGCTGGACTGATTCAATAATTTCTGAAAGCGTAGTGTTTTTGGGATCCCAGGTAGCGCATGCGTAATCTAATTTAAAGTGAACAAGCGTTTTATATAGATGTAGTTTTACTGCAGGACGAAGGTGATCTGGAAAAATTACGTCGTAAGTAACCCAGCTTGCGGTTTGCGATGTTAGTAACATATTTAACCTGTATGCTCCATGAAAGATCAGATCAGAATGTGGATGCCGAGGTACTTACAAGAAGTCACGGAATCTAGTAGGATGCCGTCAAGAAAATGCGCGCTGCTAACAGTGTCTTTACACTTATTAATGTTGAGCAGCGTTATCCATTTATTGCACCATGAGGACAAGTGGCTAAAATCTTCTTGAAGTTCGTGCTAATCAGACGTTTCGGCTAGATTTATCTCTGTATACGCAGCATTTCTTAAAGCCAATGTGGATGATCTTGAGATTGGCTTTACAGTGGGTGCACCGGATGAACTGCGTTAGATATTTACTTTTGCTAGCTTTGTTCGCAAAGGTATGTCTAAATTCTTTGGTTACAAATATAGGTCAATAGTTAATTTTCGGTAACACTTTCGAAGACAAAAAAAAAAAGAAGAAAGGTTGCCCTATATTCTAACAAACGCAGGAGCTTTCTTTGGTTCTCTTCACCGTTTTTATTGTTGGCACCAGCAATTTTTCGGTTGGGAGAATGAGCAGAAAGAAAGCAGCATTCAAGGAAAGCGAAGCAAATGGACAGAAAGTAGGTCACTAGAGCAGTGGGAAAGACGCCGGTGTCTCTCGACCTCGCTGACTAGTAGGAGAGACGGTATCGCACAAGACGTTGGCAAACTTGTGATTTGGCGAAAATGCGCCCAGTGAGTGAGATGGCTGTAGAAGAAAAGAATCAAGTTCAGAAGGCGATGCTTGGTTAGGCGTCACCATGGAGACCTCTTTTTTAGTACTTGCCTGAGCATCGTACGCATGCGTGGGTTGCGAGAGAGACATCTTGGGACTTTTGCTTTTCGGAGAGGCAGGTGCTGCTTTAGCGGCTGGAAACCAATGAATAATGACACATTGTTGCTGCAAATTCGTTTTATTGTAAAATATTCATTCGCAGGTTGTGCTTGAATTGTTCACAGCAGGAGGACGCATGCGCAGAACGTGACCATGTGACACGTAATCCTCCTGTCGCCGACAAGCACGTCACTTGGAGAGCGCCACGTCACACGAACTGTGACATGCCAAACGCTATGCGACGTGCGTCACAGTGACACGGGCAAATCGTTGATGACAAAGAAGTACTGCTCCGTGATTACGTACTCTGTGTCGGCTGTTATGATCCAGTTTGAACGGAAGTTTCCTAAGCGGCAATTACCCTGGAGCAAAGCGCGCCGTCCTCCGCAGTACGTAGGCGAACGCACGTTGGAAGCAGGAGTCAGAAGCAGAAGTCCCCAGATTTCGCAAAAATATACAGTGTCTCCATATGTTTCCCTTGCGACTCGCGCATGCGCACGAAGCTTGGGTGAATACGAAAAAGAAGCTTTCGTGCCATCATCGAGCGGTCGCTATGACCGAAGAGGGATGGGGAAGGAACGCCGCGCCGACGACTTTCACATATAATACAGCGAATCCGGTAACGGGTTACCTGCAATTTACAATCATAATCTTGGGTGATCTCGGCGTAATTTGTGTTTGTCTTGAGCTAGCGCTACATGAAATAGAGAAACAATAGGGAGCATTTGAGACGAAAAGCCGTAGAAACATGTGAACGCGATGGGAGAGTTTTCTTACTCGTGGCGCCAGACGCAAATTACACAGAAGCAGTGTCATTTCCTTCTTTTCGACACGTACGTAATCCTGATCCCAAGAAAATTCCTTATTTCAAATCAAAAGACACGACGTGTACTTTATCAGCCGACACAATTACAGCCATCAACGTTCTCGTATAGAGTGACGTTGAGTACTGGGTATCCCTTACATAAGTATGATTTTATTTGTTTCCTAAGTTTGTAGTGAAAGATCTCGTTTCTCCACGTGTAAAAAGGTTTAAATAAATGTAATGAATTCACTTGCAAGACTGCCTGGAATGGCCCAAAAGATTTCAAGCGAGTTAGGAACTTTGCGTGGTGCATAGCACCAACAGATTTCCTTTTTTTTACAACATAAGGGATCTGAAAATCGCATGTACTTATACAACTGCCTAAAAGTCGTAAATTATCCCTATCTTCAGTTTAGTTTCGTATCACTGCAGCCAATCGTACATCTATATTTAGGACGAAGAATGTAAACCAAGCTCATTCAAGTATATTCTTCGATAACGTGCAGCACACTATTCCTCTTGTCACATGTAAACATGCTTGGTGCGCGCATTGCTACTGCGGGTGGTTGTTGTTCTAGAATGGCTTTGCAATTCACCGTGGTACGGCTCTTCAGTTCCTTTGGACCTGAAAGAAGTGCAATTTTCAGTACGCCCGGGCAAACTCTCCTTAGCCCGAAGGAGTGACCCAGCGGCTGTTAGTAGTTTGTTGAGCCGTGAACAATGTCATGTGGAGCATCGAGAACACTCGGTATACGGCAACTGATGAAGCAGCAAAGTCGACTCAGTAAGGGAATAGCTGACAAACATACTCTGCGTCCGAGTTCTGCTCCTCACTCTGAAATTATTTTTCGCAAGTGTCTTCATTGCGTATGACATATCCGACTCCAGTTTAAAAACATATTCCACATTATTTCACAAAAGCTTTTAACTCCAGTGGTGGCCTCCATAAGCAAAAGATTGGCGAAAGTTTATGTTTTACGATTTATGGTACTCGAACCTATTACTCGATGTCCTTTGTTAGGATTCAGATGACTAGCTAATCGCAACAACCCAGTGCCATACATAATTATTCTAATATGAACTACTTTAGCGACTGCCTACGTCTATGAAGAGCAGCGTTATTTTTTATTGAATCTCTGCGTTTTGCGAGAGTACCTTAGAAAGGTCAAACATGTAGAATGCCCAGAATCCATGGACCGCAAGTCATAAGCGATACACTGCAGGAAAACAGCATAAACGCACGAGGCGTAATCTTGCATTGGCGTCCAGGGAATGAGCGCTTCACTGCAATGAACCCACTAGCGCTCCATAAAACATTCAGAACGAGAAGTAGGAGGCGATGAAGTACAGTCAAGTGTAATTAAGCGAAGTGCGCCTGTACAGGGAAATGTCTCAGTTAATGAAGCGTACTCTAGTCAAACCATTCTTCCAGGACTGATGAATAAGCTTAATCAATCTTTGCGCACTGTCAACTACGGAATGAACAAAGCATTCTCTCTATATCGACAAGAAAAAAATCCGTAGTTGAATCACTGACTTGCATGATGTGAGCGAGCAATAATATTCTCGTCATATCATAATGTTACAGCGAAAAAATTTTGATGATTCCCTTGTGATTTTGAGCGTACAAGAATTTCGTTATATTAGTGTTTAGTTCTAACATATTTTAGCACATTGTACTGACAGTAAAATATCATTGTAAAAAGTACATTATTCGCACTTTACGTTTAGTACTCTACATATAAATTAGCGTTGTTCCGTTTGCGATTTAAATGTGAAGAAAGCTCGCATTTCTATACCCCAAAAATATTACTAAAATTTTTATTGGCGCGACAAAGAACAGAGTGATAGGTCTACTGAAAATAGTCGCTCAAGTCATGCAGGCTCACATAGATCCAAAAAATGCATTTACATTGGAAGTCTGGGGTCGAATAGGGGATGTTCACTATGTCAAGCGCCATCTACCTTCAGCAAAGCAGTATCGGCCATCTTGTCTAAAGCACCGCACGCTCAACAGCATAGCTACACGCTGTTAAGAGCGGCCCAGCTGAGGTGAAAGTTTTGCCAGTCAGTTGCGACAGCGGCGTCAACTTTCCTGGAACGCCACCGCAAACCTCTAGCCACGGCGTCACTAAATAGACTGTGTGTGGAGAACAATGTGCGCGTCCTCGACTCTCCGTCGCTGGAGCTAAAAGATGAGTTCGACGAAGCAGGCTTTGTGCCGGAACACGACACCGCCTACCCGGTCTGCCGCGAGCGGGGTAGTCCCCGAGGAAACGTACAATGGCCCTTGCCACTCGCCGTTCAAGACGCAAGACAATGGGCAACCGGCTGCGCTGCGGGGGTCAGCTCGGGGAATAAAAGGCACCTTTCCTGAAGTAAGCCTCGAGTTCTACGAAGTCCGTCTGACGTCTGTTGAGGACCGTGAAACTCGCGCAAAGAAGTGTGTGTGTGTGAATGCGTTTGTTTAATCCCTCGCGCAGAGAGGCGACTTGTTTACGATGACTGGTCGAACGTTTCCCTCACCTTGGGATCGAGGGGGGACCGAGTGTGTATTAACCGCTGTTGTGCGGCCGCTCAGTGCAGTTTCTCTCGCAGTCATGCTAGACTGATGAACTGCAACGTCCTTACGTATATACTGTAAATAAACCAATATTCCTCGTTCTCAATGAGAAGCAGTCCTTCCCCTTCAACAGTGTCCTCAGCGCGGATAAGTTGGACGACGGCATGGGCCAGCTACCTTCTAATTCGTGCCCGACTCCAATCTTGACAACTGATTACGAGCGATGGGATTGACCCCCCAATTCTCACAACGCATAGCTACTGCTTTATCCCATGATCTTTGGTGTCTTCCCATCAGTTTTCGCTGCTATTTGCAAAGCAAAGTATTCGGGGCAATGCCGGTGATGATAGACATAAGAAGAGAGCGAAGAAAATTAAACCGGCGAACTAAATAGTGGCCATTGCAGATGACGCTGTTCATCTCGTTCCGTAGGGTCCGTTTGCTACAACGTATAAAAAAACTTTGCTCCTCCTTAAAAAATTTTTGGTCACCTCAGCTTCTATTTAGCGCTCAAGGGCAACCCTTTCTTTGGTACAAATTATTGTATGTGAATGCTAACGCCAGTTTAGATAAGAGTTCAACATTTTTTTAATGTCTTACCCGTGAAGGTTACTGCAGCTTTATATACAGTGCACTTCAGATACCTTGGAGCATCCTAAGCAAGTAGCGGCAAGTAATAATTTTGAAAACGGAATCAAATGCATGCTACGGTTATTGCGGCACATATGTTGCTCTAAATATTCTTAAAAAGAAAAAAAGAAGCATTGCTTTGGACACTCGGGCGTTCTCTTATTGACAGATGCGGTGATCATACCAACAATGCATGAGACACATCAAATTTCTGCCTGTATTTTTCTAGCTTCTCAGTGTAAGATATTTGGCTTTGCTCCTAATTCCAGCCGATGTACAGTTATCGGACGTCATCATATTCAGTTTACACGTGAATTTAAATAGCTGAAGCTACAGCAAGCTAGGTCAGGAGATGTGTGTGGTTACAATTTATGTATTTGTCATGCAAAGCATTGATGTTCCTTGGGCTACCTGCACGTGTAGAAGGAGCCGTGTATTCATTGCGCTTTTCATCTATTAGTATAAAGGCTGGCGTATACGTGTCATGAAATAAGCAGTTGGAAGTTTAGCGCCTCCTGTCGCCTGATTTTCTTACGTAAACTATCTTTGTTATGTGGCTGATTTCCTTCAATTTATTTATTTATTTATTTATTTATTTATTTATTTATTTATTTATTTATTTATTTATGGGCTCTCGAAGCTGTGAGGCGTTACAGAGAGGAGTGGCTGTGTGAAGAACAACAGAAAGATAAGTATAAGAGCAGGCACACTTCATTAAAAAACTTCTTCAATTGCAGAATTGCAGAATGCAGGCACTACAATGGAGACCACTGTGAGGTAGGCAGGTAATTCAAATTCAAGTTAAAGGATTCGTAATAATGTTTAGCTTGTCAATTTTGCACACCAGCTTGGAGATGATGGGGACGAAGCAAAGAAACGTAATGAGGGACAGAGAATAGTGATTTTTAAGATTCTTGTTGAAATAATAAATTTTGTGAAGTACGCAGATTTGAGTTAGGCAGTTAAGTACTTCTACGATGTCACCGGCGTTAGAAGGGAACCATTATTACTATGAAAACGTTAAGTAAGACCATAGCATACAATGTTATTCTCACTGATTTACACTCGTTGGCATTCAGTTCCATTTGCCAGGTGTCACACCAACGAGCAAGATTATTGAGATGAGATTGCAATATGCATGCATCGTATAGGTCAGTTATTTTGCTGTAAAGTGCGCAGTAATCAGTGAATAATTCTATATTTGGGTGATCTGAAGCAGGAAAACTGTTAATGTAAATGAGGAAAACAAGGGGCTCGAGCACGGAAACCTCACTCTGTTCTGCACTAATTAAAAAAAAAAACAGCTCGCTGAAACAGCCACCTTTGTGAAATTTACATATCATAAGTCTAGATGGCAGTAAAATATGGAGTTCAAGAAGCGTCCTAAATTTATATTCAGGTCAATTTTATTGGCTAGAATTCTAGCATTGCACATTTAAACGGCTCTTAGCGATACAACAGTGACATGATGTGACTAGCAGTGTGCATGGGAGTAGTTCCCAATGACTTAGCTGCAAATTTTGCTCTAAAACTATGTCGCAAATGTAGTATGGGCGTTGGTATCACACAGTAATGCACGAGTATAGTGAGAAGAGTGTATTTCTTTCTGTGTTAATAGTTCACTTGTCAGTAGCAAATATTGTGAAAAACCTGGCAGTCAAATCAGTCCGTAGCAAATAATCTCTGTGCGACTGATATCTTCAGAATAAGAGGGAACTGGGCCCCTTTTCGTTCAGGCGCAAGGGCTAACGAGCAGAACCTGGCCGAACCGGCCTGCGCGAGGCCAGGTTCGTAAACACTTGGGCCGGCTCTAGTGGGGCAGCACGTGGTACTCTGGGGATTGGCCGGCTTGCATCGGCCTGCGGAGTGGTCTGGCTCCGTCACGAAAACGAAAGAAAAGAACGTCCAACTTAAGAGTATGGTGGCATAATCTGGGATCTGTGCAGTCAAAAGCAAGTTGATGAGTCGGAACGGAACCAGCGATCAGCAGCCAGCAGCCAGCCACAGACGGAGGTCTGTGACCTCGTTACTCCACAGGGCTAACCTCCAAAAGCTGTCTACACGTAGACAGATTGCACATTCGAAAATTTTGTACCAGCTGTAAAGTAAAACACTAAATTTAGAACCTGGTTTGTATTTGCGCCCTCGGAGACGATTGTAACCGCGTATTAATCACCCTTGTGCTGTTTTACCCTCACTACAAGAGTAGCTGTGTTTTTTTCTGCCACGTACAATTTCCCAATGGAATAAACTCGATTATGTTGTGTTTGTGGACTGCAAACCACCTGAAGCCTTTCAGCGGCGCTTAGAGGTGCTTTATATATAGTATTGTATAATGTTTTCCCCACTCCTGTAACAGTCCGCAAGGGCTTACAGTACTGTAAATAAAGTGAATAAATAAAATGAAGAAAGAGCGGGGAGGAGAGGAAATAACAGCGGGCGCCATAACGTGAAGCTATTCCAGTCTGTTCCTGCCTCTTTCCCTCCGCGATTAGTTAACCATCGGTCAAGCATCCCGAAAACATCAAAAAGCCGTTGATATGATATTATGTGTGCACACTATATATCAATGTTTCGGTCAAACAAAAGAAAAAGAAACATTGGCAGTGGCTTAGCTTGGCTATGCCAGGATATACGTAGCGATCGCATCGGAAAACATTTATTGGGCTCTAGAAAAGAGATCTTCGTGGCTTCAGACGGCCTTTTCCATCTTCTGATGGATTCTTCTGTCTGCAATCACAGGGTTGGTGCCCTAGTCCAAGGCTCCACTGAGTATGGCCAACCCGCGAGCTCGCTCTACTAGGCGCTTTTGGCCGTTCAAGCTTACGCTGGAAAGCATACTCTCCCACTGTTCCGCACTCGGGTTTTTAATTTTGTAGATAGTTGGGGACTCAATATTTCGACAGGCCCATGATATGTGGTACAGATCTGGTTTCTCTCAGCCCCATGGGCACTTAGCCTCATATTGTGTAGGGAAAATTTTATTCAGAAGGTTTAGATTCGGGAAAGTACCCGTCTGCAGTTGTCGCCATGCAACAGCATCCTCTCTGCTTAGATCCTTGTCCGGGGGTGGGTACTTGAGTCTGACCCCTTTATAATAATTTAGGATATCTGAGTAGCCCATGGGTACTGACTCGGGTTCCTCAAGGCTGGATGTGTCGGATGCCCGGTTGGTATGCCCTCGAGCTATCCTATCCGCCTCTTGGTTCCCTGTTATGCCAGTGTGCCCTGGTACCCAGATTATGGTATGCTGAACTTTGTTTCCCGGGTCGCATGAGCAGAGTATGTGGCGTGCTCTGCGCCCAATCTGCCGTTTGTATAATTACGGCATGCTGCTTGAGAGTCTGTTATTATTGTTAGGGACCTGCCAGATCGATAGCCCTCCAGTGCTGCCAGAGCCACAGCTGCCTCTTCGGCCTCGACTACTGTGCAGTCCTGTAGTGATGCGTTGGTGATCTTGAAGTCCGAATTAACCACCGAAGCCACTACTCTGCTGTTGTGTCTTCTGTCTTTGACGAACGTTGCCGCGTCCGTATACCTTGTGTTGTCCTTGTTCGCCAAGGTTCTCTGCACGTACTCCGCTCTTGCTTCTCTATGCGCCTTATGCAGGTTCCGGTCCATATTCTTGGGTATCGGTGCGATTCGCAGTGTACTGCAATACTTGTCCGGAATGGCCTCGGTACGCTGGATCTCTTGAATCATGTTGCCGCCGCCATATCTTCGCAGGAGCACCCTACCCGTGGGGGTCTGCATCAACCTACGTGCCTGAGAGCATAGTAGTGCTTCTCTTAGTTCACTGAAGGTATTGTGCAGTCCCAGGGCCAGCAGCTTAGGCATAGCATGGTTAGCCTTGGTTAATCTTGATTGGAAGTCTAGGTTAGTCTGGTTATCTAACTATGTTGCGGCGTTTAGCCAGTCGTTCGGCGCGCTGTTCGTCTGTTTCCTGGGTGATTAGTTTCCTCTTCATCTCGTTACGATGTCGATTCCATGCCTCCTCCTGCTTATAAGGATTGTCGCCGTTCATACTGCCCCCTCAACTGTGGTTGTGGCGCACGCGAGCTCTCCTTTTTAATCCTCCGACAGGTTATCAGGCATGCGACGCAGCTGGCGAAGCGAGCGGAGGCAAGCGCAACGATGAGGAACGTGGTGTGACGCCATACCAAACGGCGGCGGTGGAAAGGCGCGGCGCTGCGCAACAGTGGAACATTTGTGGCTCAGTGCTACTAGTCGAGCATGCGCAGTAGTGACTAGGGAGCGAGAGAGAGAAATATCCGCGGTGAGGCGCGCGTTGTGACGTCATGTGCCTCCTCGGAGCACCGCCACGCAAGTTGGCGGCCAGTGAAGCTCTCGCTTTAAAACATTTTCTTTCCGATGCTACCCATTTTTTTGCCTTTAGCCCTCTGCTATTGGCCAAAATCTTTTGGTCTGAACCCACATGGCCTGTCTGTCACACGACTTCACAAGACCGCGAAAACTCACCTCGTCGAAGTTACGTGTACGCACTGAAGATGCACTAATACGTAGCAGAAAAACTGTTTTTTTCCTGTATAGCCAGATAATGTCCCGTTTGAACGGGTTAAGAGATGATCTCCCCCCACTTGCTCTTTCACTGGCCTCTCATAGCTGCCCAGGAGAATGGATTTCTCTGACTATAACAGGAATTTTGCTGTGAGAGTCTGAAGTTGTCGACCCCTCTTGGCACGTATATGACATGGCTCTGCCAACTATTTTTCGCCGACAATCCGTTCTAGCGCCCTTTTTAACTCTTCCGCGACGAGCAGCCGCGATTTCCGACCTGCCGACGGAAACTAAGCAAGGGAAAGGGGACGAAACGCCAGCCGCAGCAGCATCCTCCTCACTCTGTTATTTATTTGCACAGCATACCGAAACCCCCTCTCCGTCTTCTCGATCCTTGCCTCCCGTAAACCAATGAGATAAGAAAAGCGAGTGAAGGAGCTAATGCTACTTGCTTTCAAGGCAAACAAAAGTGATATAAACGAGCCGAACGTTTGATTGGACTTTCAAACCAGCGGTGCAGGTCGCTGTCCGATACATGGGTCGGCGTTTACGAAAACTTGATGTCAAGCGGTTGGAATAAAATCTGAATGGTATAGTTTTACGTTATATGGCTCTGTGTTGCCGCAGACTAATAACCTTGCAGAGTCGCAGATGCTTTCTTAACGTGGATATCTAGTCGGGAGTGGTCATCCACTGTTCTCGGTATCGTGGCTGTAGGCGTCAACTACTTAAGGTAGGAATAGAGAGGAGAGATAACCGAAAGAAAGAAAGCATGCGTGGCATCTTTTGCGAGCTATCTAATAAAAGAACCTTATTGATGCAGATGACTTCAAGGACTGCGAGGGGAGGGGAGAATATCACCACGCTGGTCTATTCGCAGCAGAGGAGTCCAAACCGGACTGCCTGATGTAAGAGATGAGCGTGTGAGACGAGCAAAACACAGGCTCGGACGTCAGAGCACACTTGAGGGCGTGAAAAGCAGTTTGGCATTCGTGCGACCATACACAGGGAGCTCCAGAAGGAAGGAGTTGATGGGGCGGTGCCGCGATGGTGGCAAAGTTACGTATGAAGTGCGGAAAATACGAAGCTAGTTCGAGGAAACTACGAAAGTCTTTAGCAGGTTGAGGCCTGGGGAAGTGGAGCACAACGGTAATCTTATCGAGGTCAGGTCGGATGCCCTCCTTGCTGAGAAGGTGCCCGAGTACGCTGGCGAAGTGGCACTTTTTGTATTAAGCTGAAGGCCAGCAGCTGAGAGGCATGTAAGGATTTTGTCGAGGCCCTGAAAGTGTTGATAGAAGGTCGACGAAACTATGACCATGTCGTCCAGGAAGCATAAACAAGTCTTGTACTTTAGGCGCCGTAGTATAGTGCGAATCTTTCGCTCAAATGTAGAGGGGGCATTACAAAGGTCGCAAAGCATTATGTTAAATTCGTAAAGTCCATTTGGTGTGGCAAAGGCAGTTTTTTCCTTGACTGCTTCACGTATGGGGATCTGCCAGTAACCAGGGCGTAGATCATGGCTGGAGAAATAGTCCGTGCCTTGTAATTAATCTATCACATGATCAATTCGGTTCAAGAGAAATACAGATTTCCGGGTAATATTGTTTAACACACTGTAGTCTACGCAAAGTCACACCAACCCATCTTTCGCACGCAGCAAAACGACAGGTGACGACCAAGGGCTTGAGGAGGGGCGTATTATGCTTCGTTTCATAATGTTGAAAACGTCGGTGTCCATGATATGGCGTTCGCCGGAAGAAATGCGATATGGCAGACGGCACACAATGAAACGTCCATCTGTGTGTATGCTATGAGCCGTCGCACAAGTTTGTCCCAGAAGAGGAGAATGCACGTCGAATGAGTCTAACGACGCTCCTAACTTCTCCGTCTGCTATGGAGTTTGATTGGCGCTGATTGCACTACCGAGAACAGATGTAGGGACTGCATCTAGAGCTGTGGGTGGTTGTGCAACAGCAATATTCAAGGTAAGCAAAGAGACAGAGATGGGATAATGGACAGTGAACTGAAAGTCAATAGCTCCGCCAATTGGAGGTGAAGGTGAATGTGGTCTATGAGGGTGCTACGCCCTAAAGGTGCGCTGGAGGTGGTAGTATTAAGTGAACATTCTAGGCAACTTGCTTGAAGGCATTTGGCATTATCAGAGCACGAGGTGCCAATAATATGTGCAATGATTATATTGATGTCACCTATGATCATTATGTGCTTGTTTTCATTGATAATTTGATTGCGCAGTTCATCAAATTCAGTGAAGAATTGAGCTTAGATCGATGGTGCTGAATGGTAGATACACCAGAGAGCTGCTTTTTGTTTTGCCAAGAATGTAAGGACCGTTGAATTCGAGCCAGAAGCGTTCGAAGTTAACAATGGAAAAGACTAAATCATGGCGACAAGTGTACGTCAGAGCACTGTCCACAAATATGGCAGAATCGCCGTGCCGACTGCTACCGCGGTGAGCATACTTAGCGTGAAAACCTGGCTTGGCAAATTGTGCATCATTTCATAACAAAAGCAATGTTCCAGAAAGGCAAATGATGGAAGAATGGTGATTAACGGGAGTCAGAGACACGTATATGTTCATCAAAGTGCCTATAGGCAGAATACGCGTGTTGATATGGAATCGGGAACGATTATACTGTGCAGAACAGGGAAATAATTCTTTCGCTTGTTCAGCGGTGTACAGAGCCACAATTAAGCCCTGTGCGATTAGCATAGTTTGCTTAAAAACAGAAGGATGGCCAATTTCGTAAATGCGAAAAGCATGACTCTCCGGTCCCTTCCTGGCTTTAATGTGGCGGTTATCAACCCAGAGAAATAGCCACCTTTTTCCTTTAGTTAGCGCAAGCGCTCAGCAAAAATGTGCTTGTTCTCAGGCGTTAAGTGGTTGTTGACAAACACTGGTCTATCTTGATGTGCATCGAAGCAGATTGCCCCTGCTGTTAGGCGAGCTTTTTTGGCCTTAACGGCAAACTCGCTTTCTTCTCGCGCGAATAGAGCCGGGCAATAATGTTTTTTTGTTCATCCCCTTTCTTGTTGGCACTCGATGGACGACATCAATATCGACACAGGCGATAGCGCAACGCACATTTTAAAGCGAATAACGTTCTTTTCCTACTGCAGAAGTTTTCAGCCCGTGTTACAAGCCCATCAGTGTTACAAGGCCCATGAGGAAGGAGAGGGACGACTGGTTGCTCAAGTTTTGGGCGACCTTGTCAGTCCCGGAGGTCATAACGCTTCCGTTTAAAGCCGACACGTACAAATAATAACGCGACAAAAGAACAGCGAACACCAGTTGTGGTTGTCAGGTGATTATGTAAAAGTGTGCGTCTGGGATACTTGATACTTACGTCAACAAGGTAACGGATCTAGAAAAAGACGGCGACAAAGAAAATGGCAGCACCTGGGCTGACTACCAATTTCCCGATTATGGCAGGTCACTATTATGCATCATAACAAAAGAAGCATAAAGAATGGTACATGAACCGCCCATAGACACGATATACACATCACAAACAAAAGAATGGACATCTCCGTCTACGTGATGCAGATTTCACTTAAAACAACAGAAAATTGCAGCTTCTGCATCGACGAAAAAGCGTAGGGGTAGGCAGGTATTTTTTGTTTTGTTTTATTCTGTATTTTAATATTACTGCTGGCGCTTTAACCAGATTTCCATTGCATTTGCCGCCCTTTGGCGGCTATAACGTCGACCTAGGAAAAATAAAGTAGTTGCAATTCTGTCAGCGCTGGTGGTATTGTTTCTGTCATCGGTTTTGCTCGCGCTTTTGATTGGTACCAAGATGATTTCCCTCAAAATTAGTGTCTCAGGTGGATGATACGAAAGCTAGGTGAGCCAAAGATAGCAAGTGCATTTATTCAAAATCGTGCTAACGCCATGGAAATGAAAGTAGACAAGGTCAGGGAGAAATACGAATATAAGAGCGCTTTTCTTCGTCCCACCTCGTGCCCTGGTCTGATCTTCGTACATCTTGTACCATAAAACTAACCCTTCGCCATACCTTTCTGAAATATTATATGATGATGATGATGATGATGATGATTTAATAGTCCCCCCATTGGGACAGGGCGGTGATAAATAGTCACCTAGCTTGCTTGCGTTACTCAGGTATGCTATACATGCTTTTCATTCTAGCATTTTTGTATACATTTCTTTAATCTTTCTCCTCTTCCTCAAAACGCATATATGTATATGCTTGTAACGTATCCGGTCGTATCAACCTCTTCCCTTCTTTTTTCCACCAATATTCTAAACGACTGCCTATTGTTTATCTCGACTGCTAACCGGTTGATGCGCCCGCCCACTTTAAATTCAAGAGCTCATGGGAGATGTACGTTACCTACGTTCGTAACGACGTGTCTGGCGACACTAACGGAAACAAGTCGCGTTAAATTGTTCTCAAGATTTATCATTGATAAGAACATACTACATTCATGTTACGTGCCTTCTACACAAAGGTGCCTGTATGTGCAGAGTGCAAGGTGTATGTTTATGCAGAGTGCAATTTCAGTCAATGGATAGCAGGAACAGCAGGCGGAGTCCGTATATGTGGCAAGAAGACGGCAGTGCTCCGTCTCGAACGCCAGGTCACCATGCCCTGCACTTGTCCTTGGGGTTCATCTTTGACCCCTCAGCGCATGCGAAAACGCTCGCGAACGCGTCCGATTGGCGAAGCGCGAAATTACACTCCGCACGCCTCGACAGCGGAGCGTCGCAAAGCTGGAGGCAAGCGGCCAGGAAGAACAAGTGGGCGCTGGAGAAGTCCTCGAGGCCCAGCAGGTGGCCTCCGCTGCCGCTGGTCTCGACAGAGGGCGCCCTTCGCAGCGCCCGCCAGGCGGCCTCGATGCCGATGGCGCGTCGCAGCCACGGGTCCTGCTTGTGCGAGCACAGCGCCGACGCGTAGTGGCTGCGCTTGTCCAGGCTGTCCAGGAGAGCAGTAGGGAGGCCTTCGGCGAGCAGCGTCGCGTACAACGAGCCCGCGCCACCGAATACCATGCCAGGTGGTAGTCCTGGATGCAGGTGTGAAGAATGGCTGTGCTTTAAAACAACACTGCAGTCTTCCCTCGACATGGCTCGATGACCTCGATGAGTCGCTTGATATTTCGTTGTAACGCGCACCTCGACCACACGATGCTTTTAAGACTTAGCAAAGTTCATTCGCCTGTTGTCTTATAATACATTTGGTTGGATCCTACCACACTCCTACTCGAATCGTAACAATACGGAGCCAGAAAAAGAAAAAACGTGCCGTAGTTGAATGCTCAGCCACTCGCCAAAGCAATGGGACGCTGAAAGAAGAAAAGGTTCAACGCTTCATCACTCCTTAACAATCAAGGTGTGCAGGCGCCGAGACACCCACCGGTTAAATAAAAAAACAAAATATATAAATTCTGGGATTTGATGTGCAAAAACTATTACGCGACTATGAAGCACGCCACAGCGGAGGGCTCCGGATTAATTTTCACTACTTTTGATTAATTAACGTACAAATGGTACACGAGCGTTTTTGCATTCTGTTCCTATCGGAATGCCGCCACCGCGGTGGACATCATACCAGAGGACCCGAGCTCCGCAGCGCAACGTCATAGCTACTAGGCTACAGGGGAGGGGGGGGATCATCAGCTACCGTCGTGGCAGACTGCTAGGCAACAACGGAAGGCTCTGAACTGGTGAAAGAACCACTCTGAAAGAACCAGGTGAATGTGCTCCGAGCACTCGATTTCGTCTAGCCGAATGTACCGCTCGCCGCTACAGCGTTTTGGTGAGCTCTAGAACAACCAACCGCATGTGTACCACTAGTCTTTTTCGGCCCCTGATGTAAGGCTATTAGTGCGTAAGCAAGACAGCCCACAGTCATGGACGTAATATGTCACTCACCTCTTTCAAATCAGTCGCGGTAGTTTGCGGACTTATTTAAGGAGGTCATGCGTGTTAAGTGTGCTAATTGCTTATTGGGAGAATCAGTCGTTAGATGACAGTTTAGCCGGTGTGCAGTTGGTGATAGGCGACTTTGAAAGTATGGCGCATGTAGTTTGAGTATGACAGTGACAACATATTTGCCTAGCAATAACTTCTACCGCCGTCAGTTCCAACTTGTGACCATAGAATCCGTGGGCTGCCTCACTTTCTTAACTTAATTATGGCACGCACCAATAACTTGCGGATTCTTCGATTTGATCTTGTTAGGGTGTCCAAGACGCTTTTCAACAAAGCGCGACGAAAGGCGCCGTCCAACAATCATTCCAAAAGTGTCGAGCGCTCGCACCTATAAAAGAGGATAATTTCCTGCTAATTTCGGGTCTATTACTGGCGTAATCTTCCATGCCTGCTTCTCGCTTAGTTTGGTACTGCGAGTTCCATCTAGGGATGACTGCACTAGGTTTCAGAAGGAAGACTTGCGAAGGGCCCACAACCCGAATAAACATCAGGACCTAGAATGTGTAAAAAAGCGGAACGAAAGGAGACGAAAAAAAAAGGCTAAGCTGCAGCGTTCGTGTTTTCTTTCTCCCTCCATTCATCACACTTTTTTTTTGATGTCAAGGGCTTAATCGGTAACCGCAGATCAATTTTGGGTTTGTGGGGTCAGATTATCTAGCTACCGATTTCTCCCCACTTCCGTCAAAAGGCGTTTTGAAGTCTTTCAATGCATATAGGACCGCTAAAAAGATGCTAAATGAAGCTTTGAGCGAAAAAGATGCACCAACTTACCCTATAGCTCTGCACGTAGTCGTGTTTATGCGTAATTATCGCATAAAGGTCAAAATTAAACCCCAAATCCGCGCGTTCGAACAGCGCGCGCCTATAAAAGCGACCGGAAGTGTGGTT
Source organism: Dermacentor variabilis (assembly GCF_050947875.1). Lineage (NCBI taxonomy): Eukaryota > Metazoa > Arthropoda > Arachnida > Ixodida > Ixodidae > Dermacentor > Dermacentor variabilis. The sequence goes on from NC_134578.1 coordinate 68,879,759, forward strand.
TACTTAAGGAAAACACGGGCCGATGCCGGAAGCAGTGTAGCCTAAAAATGTGAGTCCATCCTAAAGATATATTCGTTTGTTTGCTTGTGCTGTGCCCAAAGTGAAACCGCAGGTAGTGCAGTCTGAACTGACGTAATGCTGCACTAATGCGCCCAATAAGACCTTGTGTTTTTACGAAGTCAACCCCGGCTGACTAGCCTTTTTTGTACGTATAAACGAAACGTTAGACATATTTTGTTGTGCTCGCATAGTCTATTATTCGGGCACAAAAAGAAAAACATCTCTGCGCCGAATAAGCTTTCTACCTAAAACAGCGGCAACTGAGGCACCATGTTTTCTACATTTCACGGTTTCATATCACAGCTTTCTACGGTTATGACTATGTGAAACGAGCAGCTTGACAGACTCCTTTTTATGGAGACAATGGACCTCGGGAGAGAAGTAGGTGCCTGTCTCACCTGGCCCGTAGATGGGAGGGAACATGATCCACATGGGCAAAACTACAGCAGCGTCTCCGCCCTCGTAACGATGGTGCCAGGCAAATGGTCTGAAGCTGAACGGTCCCATCGGTGAGCCACCGGCGAGAGCTGCTGTCTTGGCCAAGCTGGCAATTGCGGGAGCCAGTGTAAGCCAGTTGTCCAAGAACGACGAGGAATTAGGCGGCGCTGGCATGGGGCCGTAGGATCGTTCCAGCTGCAGCCTGGACGCCGTCTTGGGCCACAGCGAGAGCGTGACGTTGTGCGTCGGATCTACGTCAGCGTCGTGACTCAGGCTGAGGGCGCTCGTTGAAGCTCGCATCATTTGGGAAAAGCTCTTGGCCACAGAATCCAAGATGCCGCTTACCTGCGACGTTAGCAGCCGTTTCAGTGTTTCATCCGAGAGAAACGGCACTTGCATTGGAGGTGCAAATAACATATTTTGAGACCGAATCGAATAGGAATCGAATGTGCCACAACTCAATGAATTCGAATGGTATTTCGAATATACCTTCCGAGTAATGTTTGAATAATGAACTGCCCTGATCACAATAGATCTTCACATCGAAGTACATTCACAAGGTTAGTAACTTTCTGTTATTACATTGCGCGTTGTGAAGGCTCGCTTATTAAAAGCCCAAATGTAGTATTATTAACAAAAAGCTATTAATTGGCACAGTCCGCATTCATCGTTGAGTGCGAGTGATAGCGGTTTAGCTGCAGAAGTCTGGCGCTTTTAGTGGGCTATATTGAGCTCAACCCTGTAACTTCTCGAGCTTTAGGTCTATACTATGGCCGCTGGGATCAAATTTATCGTGCAGTTAGGGATTTGAGGTTTCGAAAACTATTAACAAGCTTTTCATATCTACAAATACTGACTATTTGATTCGAAGGGCGAATCAAACAGGGCACCATTTGAATCGGTGTTCGGAAGCTTCAAGAATCAAATAGGGCAATATTTGATTCGTTGTACGAAAGTTTCGCGCTTTCCTTCCATTGGCTCTTGCACCTCAGAACGAGAAGAAAAAGGAATGGTAGAGATGTCAACTACGGTGGCGCCTCTTTGTCTGTACCGCACTTGGGGAAAGAAAGGAAGGAAAGGAAGGAAAGGTAAATAAAGAGCCGCTGAGTACATAGTCGCACTAGAACGGCCACTTATATAATCACAAGTGGTCGCGTAAGCCCGTTGCCGTCAAATCAAATGAAATCAAACCAAGCTTACTGCCGTGATGAAACTGAATTCGCAGATGAAGCCTGGTTGTAAAACTAAAAAGCAAATAAATGAGAAAACGCACACCATGAAATTTTATCATAAAACAAAGTTTCAAGCAATCATGCAGACCATTTGACAAGAAGCATTTAGGAAACAAGAAGGGCTGCATTTCACCTTAGTCACTTGAATAACCGCAATGCAGAGAAAACACTATTTGACATCTTTCTCTCAACGAATAAAATTACTGATTCCTTGTTATCTTAACTACCTATTGATGTGCCTTAAATATTGTATTTGCTTCTGTTAAAATGGCTGCTCTTGTAGGCTCTTGTTGTGCAAAAAACTTACGGCACAAATTAAGTGTTACAACTATCTTTCCTTGATTTCATTGTGCTTAGAAAAGACTATGCTTGTTTGTTCCTCATGGAGGAAATGGTGATCTTGCTCATACTTCGGTTCCCTCGATACGCCGTATGTTGTTGCTAGTGCAGGGACCATCGTCTCATCAAGCTCCTTGTAGATGAAGCTTTTAGTAGCTGCCCTACCGTTCTTGTAACAAAAGGAAAAATTTATTATTTGGTGGTGATCGATGACTCACCGTTTTCTAATATCCTCCCATGATCAGCAATATAGTTGTTATATTTACCGTTAAACGATAAAAAAGGCAACAAATATGGCCCATCTCGTTATAATAGAGGCTACTGTATTTCGAAGAGGTTGGAAAGTATCCTAATGGATGCCCGTTAACTCTCTGTACCAGGACGGTGTCCCAAAATCTCCAACGCTCTGTCCAGGGATGTTGATGCGTGCCGAAGGCATCAAGCAGGGAGGAATAAACTTGTGTTTATTTAAAATTTAGGACCCATTAAGGTAAGAACAGAAACGTAGTGAAGATAAAGATGGTCTCGAAGGAGGTACAATCGCAAAACGGGCGCGGCTCTCGAAAAGTGTTAGAATCCGCTCGCACGCAACCGTACTCCTGCTTTTAACCACTTTTTTTTACGCCAAGGAGGAAAAGGGGCTTTTCTTCGGGTCCTGTGTTATTCGTTCCCCTGCGCGTGACGTTAGTCACTCTGTCCCGGTGACAACCAGTTTTCCTTGCGGTTATCGGACATTGACTACTCCAGAGATGATTCACCGTCTCTCGAATGGCTTCTGTGAACTCGCTGATAATGACGGCGGAGTGGGGTGCCTTCGCCGTCAACGTTCGGACCCCTCGTCAAACGGCTTGCGTACTTAGGAGGACGCGAACCCGGTAAATCACACGTACCCACTTAGCGTGCACACGTGCACAGGTTGGTCTAAGATCAATGGTCTGCAGTGCGACGTCGTTGGGTCTACAATCCCCGCCGTCTGATACAAAAGCTTTGTAATGTGCGTGCGACGGCGGGTGATTTCTTGCGTCAAGCCACGGCACCAAACGCCTTGATGGCAGTGTCTAAAAAGGTCAATGTGAATCGTATGGCTGTCGCTATCCCAGTAGTCCGGTTCACATGCCTTTAAAGTCATCGCGCTTCCTAGGTACCATAATAAATCCGGTTACTGCGGTGGAGTACTCTTTTTGGTGACAACGCGTAGGCGTTGACACATTATCTTAAAGAGTAATCTAGCTGCCTGCAATATTGCCAAGCACGCACGTGAGCCGCCCACTGCATGCAACATATCCCCACGTGGAGCGCAGTGCAATAAGTCTTCTGCCACCAAGACTGGTCACTCAAGATAGCCCTTTTGCATGTGAGCTATCCTCCTTAGGCATAAGCAAGACGCGCTAATACTGTATGAGCGAACGTACTGCGACGCAATGGCAACGTCCGAACGCGAGAGGCTAACTATAGTACCGCCACGAGCTTCTTCAGGAAGCGAGAACTGCACCAGCCAAAGGTTAACGAGTTCCCGACGTTTCGGGACTGCCTCGGTTCCTTCTTCAGTGGGTGAATGAAGCGCCCGAAGAAACAGCGTCCTTCAAACTCCTGTCTTCTTTATGTTGTGATTATTCATCTCTGTAGCATCGCGAAGGCCCTGAACGTACACAGGGGTGAGCGTCCCCAGCGACCGACTGATGTTGCCGTGAGTATATTGAATGTGCCGCGACTCAAGAGTATCTTAAGCGCTTTGGTCTTAGTGTCGATCACAGAGGCGCCCTCGAAATTAACCGCATGGTCGTGCTTCTTGCAGCGTTCAGCTTGGAGTTTCCGTGCATCGTTTTTTCATGATGGTGCGTGTTCTGGTCAGATTCTGAATGATAAGAACAACCAGTATAATATGGCCTATGTTCTAGTTAGAGATGTGCTTCTCAAGAGTCCGGCATCGCGTTAGAGTTGACTTACCTGCCTCCTGTACCTTTCGGGTAGGTGCGTGGCTAACAGCGTGGCCGTAGCAGCCTCTCCGAGCAGTGCCTCTGTGGCGGCTAGGCAGAAAGGTGGGGTGCTTTGCCGCGTGTGTACCTCACCACCCAAGCGCACGTACGCCAGCAGAGGATGAGCGGCCCAGCCCAGCATCTGCGCGCACCATGGTAATTGCGAAATTGCGATGTTTTTTCAAACGCCTTTCAGGACCTCTCTTACTATGGCGTTCTGGTGGCGAGTGCGAAGCCCTTGGCTCAGTTCCCGGCAATTACGGCTTCGTCCCGATGCAAATCAAATTTAGTAGTAGGACGCAAGTGAAACTAGGATATCCGAGCGACAGTATCCCCCCCCTTCCCCAATGCCCAATTTACCCATACCTAATATCATATCAAGACAGTCATGAGTCCTTTTCATTATTATTTTCTGCATATGCATGACTGTACTTCACCTATCAAAAATGCGCGTCACTAAAAGAAGCTTGCGCAGATTTTTTGGGGATATTGCCACTTGCTTCTTTCAAAAAATTTGCTGTAATAAATGACCGCTTCGGCCAGTGTTGGAAGTGTACTGTTATATCACTTTGCTTTGCGAGCGTATGACATCAAGAACTGGGGCCTCTTTAAATTAGCTAAATGAGTTCGTAAGGCTAAACGAAGCACCTTAATACTAAATTATAGTATAAAAAGAAACGAAACAGCCCAGAAGGATGCACACGACTTTACAAAACATATAATAAGGTCAACAAAAGAGAATATGCTGGAGGCGCACGTTAAAATCACATTTTTTTTTTGCCAAGGTTGGTGCTAAAGTAATCAGGAAATTGAGGGCGCAAGCCAACCTCTCAGCGTGTTAAAATCTCCGAAAATTGGTTAGTTCTACGTGACCTAAATTGAACAATGCAGCTCGCCCCAATGAAAAAACGAAAACGAAAGGCAGACAAATGACAAACGCTTCTTGTATGTGCACCAAATCGCGTTGTTACATTTGAGAATTATCAGCACAAGGAATGTAGCACAGGGTATTTCTTTTTCTTTCTGAAGCCTAAGGTCGCAGTTGTTGATCGACAGTCCATATCATTAATTGTTTAGACTATATGTGATGCGCGATGTTTAAAAGTCCCGAAACCATCGCCCCGCACCATTTGGTAACTGAAACTTTGGTCAAGATGTTGCTCGAAAGCATAGGGACATTCCGCTTTCACTGAAGTGTTCGTCGAATTATTTCCGTCATTATTTGACTAAGTCCTCTAAGCTTGTCTACATAGCCTTAAGGAGAAGCAGAAACAAGTAATTGTTAAACAGGCAGCGAAATTGGGATGCGCACCTGAACTACGGTCCAGCCAATGACGTCCAGGAGGAGGTTGATCGGGTTAATCGACAGAATTTTGCCGAGCGATTGACCGAATCGCGGATTCCACACTGACACAGTGGTGTTCTCGTTCACCTGGGAAGAACAGAAGAAGGTGTAGTGAAAATCTACAAAGTAAGCCCTCTGATAAAACGTCAACCGTTCGGGGTAACCAATTAAAGCGCAGCTCCTATAGCCTCTTGTAGTTTGGGTTTAGGAATTCCTCGCACTTGTATAATTTGCCGTCTGTATAATGTGCCATGACAATGATGCAGGCGATAAGCGTTACTGACGCAATAATGTCTTGGGGAAAGCGACGCCGAGCTGTTTGTTCTGCCGTTTATGACAGGAGTTATCAGCGTAGTCAAGTTTTGTTATTGTTTAGCTGAACGAGGTCGCACAAAACCGCTTCGCTTGTTAGAATAAAATCTTCACCTTTGCTTGTTTGCCTGTCGATGCGATTAGATCGCCATAGGGAGACTTTGAACAACGAAGTAATAACGAAGATATATGCGTATGTAAACCGACAGTGCCCGTGGCAACATCTTGCGACCCAGCCTAACCGACTCTGCAGGCATTTTCACTAAAGTTGTTCTTTCTCTCTCTCTCACCCTGTGGTACAAAGAATTGCGTTACAGACATTCTCGTGCTGCGTGACTCTCACAGAGAGGAGAAGACTAAGAAATATGCAAGTGGTTATTACGTCGCTCCGACTGCGTGATGAGTGGAATAGACTTCACGATAAAGAAGGCTGTTGCGCGCTATGATTTAACCGAGTGTCAAACCGCTTTATGATCAGCGGTGAATTTCAGGCCTACGCCTCATGGTATCCCGGAATAGTTCTACAGATTACGTGTGCAACCGAGCTTTGATAATCTTGTAGTGACCTGCATGGTCCCCGAAGGCGTGCATTTATCTGCCGCTTATCGTCGATTGGGAAGCTTGCCGCAACGTCTTTACACTCCCTCATAAAGCCCTTACACGTAAATTGAAACCGGCATTATCACGGGACAGATGTTGCGCGTACTCTTGGGGTAGCGTGCCGACATCAGTTATGGCATGCGAAGGTCGCACTTTTCTCAGCTTTATCAACTGATGCCACTCATATGAGCACGACATTGGCGCATTGATGTTTCTTTTTTTTTAAGTTCCTTTTCTTGTCTGCCAAGGCAATGACGCGCTTTGGTCCCGCCGCGGTTCACGGTCGAACAGCGGAGACACGAAAACAAGAGGAAGAAAAAGAGATGAGAATTAAAAAAAAAAATAAGAACGGCGAATGCTCATTCCAAATCAATTTCTACGCGAAGTTTGCTGTCACTTCCTGCTTTGTACAGCCATACAGAACACTAATACTCCAACCGGCTATTGCTAACCACAATCCCGCCGAATCCCACTCACGTCTGTACATTGACATCGTAAATATTACTTGCATGCGTTCTCGGCAATGCGTTTTAATAATAATAAAAAAAAAGATGTGCAGAAACTTCGAAGAAGATTGCCATTGGCAATAATAGCTCGCGCTGCCGTATACCGTACGCTGCGCCGAATGAGCCATTGCCTTCACTGAAGCCAAGCGGCACTGGCACAGCTGGTGCAGAGTAATCGCGTCATATTGGAGGAGCCGCGGGGCCCATTCGGGTGGCGTGATCGAGAGTGGCGCACGCGCAGGCACAACTCCCAACTTCCACCGCCGGCGCCACTGCCCACTGTTACGCTCCTCTCCTCCTCGTTACGTCAGGGTATACGCGAGACTCCCTTTCAGCTGCGCTGCGCACCCGCATTTTCCTTCTGGCAGAGCCTTCGTTCACTCCTTACATCACGTCGCTCTCTCCTGCCTCTGACCTCGGAACACCGCGGAAGAGAAAAAGAAAAAATAGTTCAATTCTAACTGTGCAGCTGCGAACGTATTATTTTACCAAAGGCTTATGTCTTGGTGTATGCTTTGTTACCTGCACAATACCGGCTGACCTACAGTTGCTATATCATTTGACTCCCACGTGACATACTTGTTCATTCGTTGCTCCCTGTTTGATCGCGTGTCTTCGTTCTAAGCTCGGTGTTGCGGCATTAGCCACATTTTCTTCTCTTGTATAAGTAGCTCGTTAGGGCAGCAAGCCTCAGCAGTAACTTGTGTAAGGCTTGTTCATGGATGACGGGGGCTTGCTAGAGCAACTCTCGATATTGCCTAAAGAATGCACAAGTGGGGATTTTATCCCCCGCAGACACCTGCACGTGCATAGGTAGACGGCGCGATAAAATTTCCATGCTCGCAGCATAGAAAAAAAAATGTACGGGCCTGGCGCGGAAACTAAGGAAGAGCTAAGAGTAATCCGCCACACACAGTCACGTGTCCCTAAACGCCCTGTCTCGATTGCTAGAGAGGAATAGAACGGAAGATGGGTGGGGGGGGGGGGAGGCAGGGCATGTACTTTGGTGTCACTTCGGAGATCATCGGGAGACGCGCTCTCACGGTGAAACGTTTAAGCGTGGACTGGGGACGCTGAATGCCGGTGCACAGAGAAGTGCCATGAGTTGACGTGTGAGACATGTGAGAAGGAGTCGTGCTTAGCACTAGTAACTGATGTTACAGTTTTTGATTCAGTAATACGGCAATCTGAAGAAGTTTTGAAGGTGCACAAATATCATGAGGCGTGTAGCTTCCTCAGCTGCTGTCGATGCTAACACGCATTTAGCTAATACCACATACTGAGATGACGCGCACTAACACCTACGCAGTGGCCGGAGTAAAAGGCGCAAGTATGTGCGACACCGCAAAACCAAATGAGAGCGATGCTCATCTTTACTCAGCAACCGCAGGGCAGGATGCTTCGTGAGCTTTATTGTAGTGTTGCTATCTGCTTCGACTGCGATGACAAGTACGCCCTCGGCGCCACCGCAGCCGTTGTGCAGTCACGGCATTGGGCACGCGTGCGGCTTGCTCGTGGATTGTTAGAAGGTCTCCAGAGACATGACAGATGCGCAGCGCGTTTGGCTGCGGAAAACGACGAGGTCCAGTAGGGGCACTCTCAGGCTTAGGGCTGTGTTCTGAATTTAGCTGATGAATTGAGCATCGCGAGCAATAAAAAAACAGGAGCATTCCTGGCGAGCTGTCGTGTGTATAACACGCCACGGTGTATTCAGTGGTACGAGCGGAACGGACAGTAAGTTCCAGCTAGGAACGGCAACGGTTTTGCTCGGTCTCATCCTGTTCTCAGTGGAGGTTCGATGCCTGCAGCGCCGCTGGCAGCACTCCGCATAGGGCCAGCGTTACGAGGAGCCTGGCAGCTGACAGTGCTGGGTCTACTGCGCAGCAGTCTCCCGTGCTGCATCGCGCCCTAGTGTCGCCACCGTCTATTGCGAAACCAAAGTCTGAATAGCTTCAGTACAGCGCTAAGTTTTGCTATCGCTTTGGATGCATCGACCTTTGGGTGAAACTGTCAATGCTTCAGTTATCCCATGACTTTCTCGCTCATCATGCCTCTTATAACGACAATGTTGGAAGATGTTAAATTCTACATTGCGAATCTACCACGCTAAAACAACGGAATTTCGACATCAACTTCATCGCGTACCCTGGCAGTAGTAGACACTGAAGACAGGAAAATAGAAAACGCGTAGGTGATGGTATATTTACGGAGGCGCCGACATGACTCGACAGGACAGCGAGCCAGCGTGAGGGTTTCACTCCGGGTGTCAGGCAGTCGGCGTGACGCCACGTCACGCGTTCGCACGGCTTCCTGCCGTCCCGTGGTCCTCGAGGCGGCTGCAGCGTCATGTTGCCTGCAGAGAGTTGCTGCGCGACCTGGAGCTCGAGTGACGCCAGCTGCCCCATCACGTCCCGCGTCATCGTTTCAAATCCATCCTTGGTAAACAGCTTGGAGGCCTCCTGCGTAAGATGGAGCGGATGTTGTGTGAACGATAACACTTCGAGCGAAAATTTGCTAGATGGAATTTGCTAGGTCGCGTCTGATGCTCTTGAGTGCATCAGACGCGACCACGTCAGGATGCCGTACTCGCCGGAGTGCTTTACTGGTCAGGAGGTTCAGCTACCGATCACATGGTGGTGGCTTCAGTTCCTGGCTACAGCTTGAAGCATAGGCCCGGCGGAATTAACGATGAGTGTCGACGGTAATGCGTTTAGCATTGAATCGATATAATGAAACAGCGTGTTGCCACCGTCGAAACGAGTTATTTCTGTGGCGCGTACTGCAGTGGAAGAACAATCGATGCCAACTAGCACCGCCACCGCGAAGCCTGCGCGTGGCGTCCGAAATGCATGGCGCGCCGCTAAATGCGAAGGCTCAGAAACGCGTCACGCGGCATTCGAGCCCCTCTCTCGCACTTCTTTGAGGCCATGCTGCGGTATTCAGTGCCGCTACCGAGACGTCGGCGTGTGGCCTCCGAGACGAGAAGCGTGGCCCGCCGATGCTTGCGAACGCCGACGTCTGTTCCCCTCGCATGCTGCACACTCAGTGGCACGTACTCGGTGATCAAAGTTGGCGAGATGTTCAATGAAAAGCGGCCCATACCGATTACATTGATGCAGCAGCTTGCTAAAGCTCAGGCGCGAAAGGCGTTCTTTGAAGAGCAGCACATGCCCAGTGCATTTGTGGCGCCGCCTGCTAATGCTTCGGGTCGCCGTCCTTGAGGTCTCTTGACGTAGGTTCGATTCAGTTTGGAAGCGCAGAAATTTAAGGGATGCTTCTTGTCACTGTGGAGTAGCACGTTCCCAGCGGCACGTACACCTATTTACCCAAGCAGGCGCCAAATAGGTTTATCGAATAGCGGCACACACCTACTGGCACATACCTATACTCCGTTCCATACATACCAGGCAACACTGTGGAAGCTACGCAAGAGGGTCGGTCAAGAAAAGCGATCAATCCGCGTGCTCCGTCTATGCTTCGCTGCGCGCCAACAGCATTCGCTCGCGCGAGCATGCACGTGCGGCTCCTCGCGACAAGTTGCATAGAAAAACCTAAAAAGAACGAAAATAAAAACGATCTAAAACAACGTATTAGCAGCTGTATACCATAGTGTGTCTGTTTCTAAGGATAAAAACTTCTTTCGTTCAATACTGAGCCTATATAAAAACAGTTGTGCACAATTGCGGTAAAAAAACAAAAAAAAACCATCGAACTATATCTTAGAGAGAACGAAGTCACAGCAAGAAGTCCGCAGCGCTGACTGCTCTGTATGGAACAGAGTATGGTGACCCAAGATGGCATCAAAAAGGTTAATTCAAGACCAGCACAGGGTTGAGTAACCCGTACCCAGTGCTGTACATCAGGGTCAAATATTTTTTTTTCGAACAGTGGTAACTAGAAAGTCCCATATCTACAGTAACGGCGTGAAAGAGGTCTACTGAAGAGCGGCACACATTGCCACATATCCAGTGACTCAAGTTGGCCCGTTCGAGCATGGACTTACCCAGGTAGGTGGTAAGGCGGTTAGTTAGCTTAGATAGATAGATAGATAGATAGATAGATAGATAGATAGATAGATAGATAGGTAGATATATAGATAGATAGATAGATAGATAGATAGATAGATAGATAGATAGATAGATAGATAGATAGTAAGTGCGTGACGTAGCCTAAGAACGACAACACATTAAAATTGTTGGAGATCAGCGCTCGCCTTCGTGCTTTCTTCTCGTACTTGTCCGGTTGGGCTTTGTGATCTATAATATCATTACTTCATTCCCGGTTCAAGTCTCATTTCCGTACTATTACAGCTGCGCTATCGCTTACTGCTTAAGAAACCCATGGACGTCCCTGCTTCATACGAACCTGCTGATAAGCCAGGTACGTCATCTGGCTTTCGTGCCGCAGCATCCACAGGAAGCGGGCCCAATCCTGGTTAACCACCCCTGGCTGCAGGCGCACGTGCACAGAGTTACTGCCGGGGGTCGCCACCAATGCGACATGGAACCACAGGTCGAGGCGCCAATTCAGGGACAGGTCAACGAGTACGAGCAGCGGGTCTGTGGTAACGTCGGCCGGCGCGGGTCGTGGCCAGAACAAGCCCCTGCAATGGGTCATGTGGCGGTGTCATCATCATCATCATATTCATCATCACGACGACCTGTACAACCATCAGTCTATTTATGTGCGCTGTAGGATTTACTCGTACCAGCAAGATCTGTACCAGCAAGATCTGTACCGGCGGCGCCTTCAGGAAGGTTCAAACGCGGCATTTCATGCGGCCCTCCTATTCATGGCGGCTTTGTTTCCCGTAGACTTGGAAGAAAGCCAAATCCCAATATTTAACGAGAAGGGAGGTGGGAAAGTGTTAACAAATTACAGGCACATTAGCTTGTTTTGAACTTTGTACAAAATATTTGCAAAGCTAAATTTTAATATAATCAGGGTAACCCTTCCTTAAATCAAGTAAACAGCCGAGATTTAAGAAACGACATTCAACAGTGGATCACATCCATGTCATCAATCATATAATTCACATCATGCGGAGTATAAGCTTTCTTAATGGATTTCATGAATTGTGAAAATGAGTTCCATTCAGCTAGATACCAGCAGTCATGGAGGAGTTGCGTCGTCAAGGGATAGATGAAGCAGAAATAGCTGCGTTTTGCCGGCACCTCTGCTGAGCTGAACGTTTTTTTTCTAATCTTCCAAAGTCATAGAGATGGTCGTACTACGAACATAACCGGTGGGATAGCAGCCAAACAAAATGGGTACCGTGAGAAGGGAAATGAAGGCGACGATGACAGACGAGGAAGTAGTTTGATGAATTTATAAAATGTGCAGGAAACAATAGAGGAAGCTTATACAAGACAGGATAATTAGGAGAACAGGAAGAAGCCTTCGCCCTGCCGTGGATATAGAATAGGCTGCTGCCGCTTGAGTCTTTCAATCTACTTCTACCCCCTTTCGCTCTCCTCGAAGGCCCGCTATGAGCCCAAGAACTAGGTAGCGGGCTGCGTGTTGTCACATCCGCATAGAACATTAGACAGCCGGCAAGAAGTGAAAAGTTATTCTTTCACTTTGTGTTGCACAAAATGGCCCCCCGACATGGCCCCCGACACAATAGTACAGCTTCCAGCACGTGAGAGGCCTTCTACAGCTTGGCAAAAAAAAAAAAGACATAGTGATGGCATAACCGTGTGGATATCTGGTCATGAAGAACCAATTAGTCCAATTGTTCAGGATAACACGAATTTATTTGTGAAGTGAGCGAATGAACAAAATTTGCATAAGCTTTGTTATACGAAAATTTGGTCTTGCTTACGTGTCTGCAGCACATAGTGAGCCAATGATATTGTAAGGACGCCGAGAGGTCAGTCTACGCAGTGCGCTGTAATTAATGACGATAATGATTATGATGACGATCCAATATATATCAATCTAACTTTATGAGGCATTTGCAAGCTACTATATTTTATTATTCATTGCGTAGTTTTTATGTTAAATCAGCTTTTCGAATCAGTGATTTCAGAACAGCTGTTTGCATTTACTAGGCACTGCCTGAATCACTGACATTGACTGTCAACGAAGTGCTCTTTATACAGCGTGCCATTCGGTCACATAATTTTCGAATCAAGTGGGTCTCGTTTCGGGGACAAAAATATCTGTGATAAAAGTGTCAGTTAATTTGTACCTTTCTTGCAGGAATGCCCTCAGCTTCATTGTGTGGTCTTGGTTTCCGCGTATGGCTTCAATGCAGCTGCGGTACAGCTTTGCAGCATGGCCGATGAAGTCCTTGCCGTACTGCTGGTCCAGTAGGAGTGCAGCCCTGCGAAAATTACATCGGCGACTAGGCACTTAGGCTGAAACTAGTACATTTCGACGTTTTCATAACATTACGCAGTTTGTTATTCCTTTAACAGTACTGCACCTCGCTTCAGCACAAAGTACACTCTAATAGCGAAAGAAAACAAGAAACTCCTCTAGAAACTACAACAAGCTCCCATTTCGGGTTCACGATGAATCCGGCACCTGCTTTGATACCCATAGCAGCCACCATGACCAGGAAAAACGTATGTTAGAACACTGTAGGCGAGCTTGAATATACATTTCTTATCGCAGAGGCCAGTTTGTGGAGTGTACTTTCTATTGTACTGACTTACTCCGACATGCAGCACAAGACCTGCCTGCCAAGGTAAACTGCGCCCAATGAACAGGGAATGGGAGCCTCCACATTCCCTACCCCTTTTGTATTTACTGGCCTAGTCACACACCTCTAAATCCGGGAGGAGATAAATTAGCTGCAGAGATGACATGGCCGGTATGCTTGTCATAACCTTACCTCCTTGGCCTTGTCACTAAGGCCAAGGAGGTAAGGGAGGAAACTTGAGCGAGAGTTAGGATGGGTAAGAAAATGACAACTACAAATCATAGACCCGAAACCATAACGATACCAGCGCCCTTACTCTGAACAACGTACCTATCTATATGTTTATGTAAATAATGATACTGAACACTGGTATGGCCCCTGCATATTCTTTGTCTAGTCTTTTATTCACATTGTATTGGTGGTAAAAGAAACTGCTTAGCGTAACTGTGATGTCACACGGAACATTCAATGGTAGTGGCTTCCACCTCGGTAACAGCAGCATTCATTGATATTTTTCTGCGGGCGAGAACCAGTTATACGCAATAACACTCGGAAGAGTTATAGGCGACCGAAAGTGCGTAATCTTATAAAATTGTCTTCAGCGATCTAAAAGGGCACTGAATAAAAATGCCATTTCCTGTTTATTGTTTGCATTGTACAAAATATATATGGAAATCTAGTGTATAACTTAGTTGAAGGCAACATTCAGTTAACTGAGGCACGGACTGCCCAAGTTCCGTTTGCCTTTGAGTCTCAAACGATGGAGGAAAAGAAATGCAGCAGATCGAAAGAGTTGGAATCTACATACAGCGAAGCTCTGTGTGAGTGCATTAAGTCGAAATACGAGTTTCTGTTTTTATGTTTTTTTTTATCCACAAGGCCACCACCGCCTCTGCCGCAGGGGCGAGCGCCTGCTGGTGGTGGTGTGAGGAACCCAACGACGATGACGTCGCTTGCGTCCTCCGCTGCATACTGAGTAGAAACACGGGTTTGTGTTTTTCTGGCTCTTTTATTCTCTTTCATCCGCACGGCCGCTGACGTCGCGGATGCGTATAGGCGAGCGCCGTGTGGTGGTAGTAAAGGAATCCAGCGACAGTGATGGTCGCACGGGTCCTCCGCCGTAAGTGGTTGTCCTATTAGGCTAGAGGACAGCCACGCATCTCCCGCGGTCATGAAAACCCCGCGAGAATCGGAAAGAGAAGCCTCGCTTTTAAAAGTCAACCAACCCGTTAGATTTAGCACATGCTCGAAAAGCATTATTTGTCAGGAGGCTTATCCTACAAAGGCGTCCCAATGTTTGAAGCATGTAGCCACACGCAATATTTTGGCCCTCTTACGTGCACAGGGTAAACTGCTTTACTACAAGTACAGGTGAAACATACCACTAACACTGCGCACGAGTACCTACGCTTGGTAGACAGCGCTGCACCTCGAGCCTGCAGTGCAATCTGTGATCTCTCAGGGCCGTTGACGAACACTCCGCGATACAAGCATGAGACAGTAAAGCTCACAAAAGCGAATGCTTCCCCTAAACGCCTTCATGCACCAGTGATCGCTCATGTAAGGCGCAGGACACCGTGCAATTTTAGTAATTGTTGCGAACGTACCACATGAAGGGACCCAGACGCTCACCTATTATTTTAGCCCCTTGCACGAGGGTCATGCGATAAGAACACAGCTGCAGCACGATCTCGTAAGTATTTCATATCTCTCTCTCTCTCTCGATAACAATATTTGACTCTAAATTTGGCAAAAGGATGCTCTCAATGAAGAACGTCGCCAGTCAGAGAGCTCGAGAAGCGAGTTGAAGAAAGCTTGGCGTATTTTTGTGATTTCGGTGAGCTGTGACTGCAGGCTGCTGAATGACCTTTCTTAAGGTGGGAATGAAAACGGACCTCCTTTACTTTCGCTGGCAACAACAGCAACGAAGTGCACGTGTAGTATCTTCAACTCATCACGGCCAGCGCACTGAAAGACTGCAGGATTGAGATTTCTATGACTTCATTTAGTATGACACAGTTTACTGTCACAGTATAGAACTGTATCAATCATGCAAAATGTCACTCGACAAAAAGTCAAATGCTTATGTTTGAACCATGAGAATGTTTAGCGTACAGCTTCTAAGAATAACGGAAAATTCGCGACTTTCATACTGCAAGCGAGGCCCGGTATACAAAGAAAATTTCTCGGTAATCTTTGTCTTTAGGCCGAGAGCAACGCTGTCTGTAGGAATGTTTAGAAATTGCGTAGCCCAGAGTTTAGGGACGCGTATGCAAAAAGAAGGCGAAGAGACTCTGAAATAACTCAGAAATAGGCGGGAAGGAGTTTGAGTTTTTGGTAACGAAAAGGCGCTTGGGCACGCTGCTTCTACATCTCCCTTCTGTAGTATGCGTACGCGATACCGACCTGGACAGCGTCCGGAGCCGGATGTCGTCGAGCGCGGAACGCGTGCCAGGAGCGGTGGGCTTCCAGTTCCCGCAGGCGTACGCGTAGAAGTCTTCGCAGGGGTCCCGATGGAGGTCAAGGGCGCGGCTCATCACACTACCTCCGAGGAAGCACTCCTCCTGCACGCAGAGCAGCGCGCGCGGTCTTTGGGCGTCGCGCCGTGGCCTGGGCAGCAAGACCAGCAGCACGGTCATGATGACCACACCGGTGACCACGGCGCAGGCGAGGAAGTAGGCCACCGCCCGGAAACGGAAGCGGGCCAGCAGGGACTCCGAGCCGGAGTCCTTGGATAGGTTCCGGAAGTCATTGTTCAACTGTAGTCCCGCCTGTGGAAATCGATGAGAAGTGACGGGGAGCTGTTTGTTATAGGCCGCCATGGCATAAAGCACACAGGCACTATTTCTTTTTTTTTGGTTTTGCACAGCACGATGATTCTTGAAATAGCCTTCATGAAAACGTGTACTCCTAATTGCGCATGAACAAGAATCCCTGGATAAGGCTCCCAACAACCCCGCTTTGGTTAGGGAACGCTTCACTTCCCTATACTAATATAACCTCCAACCGTAAGAGTACTATACTAAATTATGAAGGGTTACTCTTTTTGCATGCCGAGTAAAATATGTTCGTGGTCCTAACCACATGCCGTATAGCAACAAAGCAACCGTGTCTATGCGTTCACCACAACCAAAACTTGGAGCAAGTGACTATTATTGGTGTTATCGGAATGTGTTAAACCAATTGTGTCTACATCAGATAAAAAATCTTTATCAATAAAACGAAACAACAGATGAATGAAGCAAGTTAGCCGGATACATGATTTCTCAATTTTCTTGCTGTAGCTTCGCTTAGGAGCGTGCGCGGATGTAATCTTTCATAGTGTTCCAGAAACAAATAGTGGGCGACGTTCCAAGCATGCAAGTTTTCTTCTCCCAATTGAGAAGGGTGCTAGTCGCGCCGATCTCAGTGACTTTTTGCCCCGCAAAAGCTGTTCGAGTCTTACAGATTGCGAGGAACCGGGAATGCGGAGTTATGTGTTTGAACAAAAAAGCAGCGTTTCCTGTATAGTAGCATGGTGCAGCATTCACGGCATTCCTCACTCTGGCCTCAAATAGTGCATATAAACAAAACAGGACGTTGTTTTAACGAACGTGTAAGACGAAATCTTCCTAAATTAAAAAAAGCGCGAGGATTAACTTGCCATACCCTCTATATTATGAGGACGGGAATGACTTTCGTTCTCATTCGTTCGGTGTACTGACATCAGCGAGACACGAGAGAAAAATCCACCTCAAGAATGCGATTCGGTTCTGTTTTATCCCTTCCTCTTTTCAATATTTCTAAGGAATCAGCTTTGCCAAGGAATCAGTACGGAGATACAGGTTTCTCATGTGATGAATATTACATAAATACTAATCCTTAAATGGCAAAAGAAAGAAAAACAGGGAATGAGAGAACAGGCAACAATTGTTCGAATGCTTTTGTCGGCTTCATTGCTAACTGCAACGATTCCCTTATCGCACAAGATGGAAGCGAGTCAGCTATGTTAAACTTCCATGCAACAAACATGGTCGCTGCAGGTTGGACTGTTAGAGACGTGTAAGTGAAATTTAATGTCGACCGTACGTAAAGAAGAACAAGCGGCAAAAAACATGCCATCTGTAACCAAGTCCACAAATATGGCACGGGCAACTAGCTCTGAAATTTTGCATGCCAACTGTATCGCTGGAGCACGCAGCCTAGCCAGTGGAGGTAGCAGTTTTTAGTAGCGCATGCATGTTGCTATTTTTTATCGGCAATTTCACCGTTCATATTGAGGCCCCCATGTGTCCAGAACCCGCCGCGATGGCTTAGTGGCTGTGGCGTTGCGCTGCTAAGCACGAGGTCGTGGGATCAAATCCCGGCCGCGGCGGCCGCAATGCCATGGGGGCGAAATGCGAAAACGCCCATGTCCCGGGCAATGGGGGCACGGTAAAGATAATCTGGTCGTCAAAGTTGTTCCAGAGTCGCAGACTACGGCGTGCCTCATAACGTAACCGTGATGTTGGCACGTAAAACCCTAGAATTCAATTCGTGCGTCCAGCTACTGACCTGCCAGAATAGCGGCGCGCTAGAACGTTGGAGCGCATGCGCTTCTCGTAACGCACATGACCACGGCAGGTCATGGACTGAGCTTGAATGGATGCGTCAGGCGATAGGTGAACATTTGATACAGGCGCGCCTCTGTTATCATACAAGACGTTGTGCCTAATTCTCGAGCGCCCTATACTGGACATCGTCAGCACATTTCAGTAGTATAGTCGAACTGCCGTAGCACTTACTGGCCAGGCTAGTTGCCTATGGCACTGAGGCACTTCTAGAATTTAGACTGCGTTTTTGGAGATATACAGATCTCTAATGGCCGCCTATTTAACTTAGAGAATAATGCACTGAGAAGTAAGCGTCCTGTGCTGATTCATCTAGGGTAAGGAATCGGGTACTTTGATTCTACAACCGCAATCATCGTGTCACGCAGCTATTACCTGCCTCATCTGGTACCTTCCCGCCTTCACAATGTTGAAGGTTAATGTGAACCTAGCTGGGAGTGCCTAAGTCCATAAGAAAGGGAACAAACAATTATTTTACACCGAAAAAAAAATTTCCGTGTGCGACGTCATCGGGCATTTTCAGTCGCGGTTACAGGGCGAAGCAGGTTTATTGGCCGTTATACCATTGTATATGCACTTCGCGGCCTTCAACTAACTATGGTGCTTGTGAATTATTGAATGATGAGCGGAACGTTCTATATACAAACTGCACTTACGTAAAACGTTTGCATTGTAGATACTCCGCAGCAACGCTGCACAGCTGGCACCAAGGAGTTCTTCCTCTTCTTCCAGTTCTGTTGCCTCGTGCCTGCACACACCTGCGAAGGCTCTTGCCAGCATCCGGCTGAGGACTCTTGAAACGCGATTACGGCCTTGTTCGTTCCATGGAAGTCTGCAAAATAGACAGCAAACTTAAGCGATTCATTCCGCCCAGAAATTAATTAAATTATGGGATTTGACTTGCCAAAACCACTTTCTGATTATGAGGCACGCCGTAGTGGGGAACTCCGGAAATTTCGACCACCTGGGGTTCTTTAACGCGCCCCAACATCTATGTACACGGGAGTTTGCGCATTTCGCCCCTATCAAAATGCTGCCGCCGTGGCCGGGATTTTATCCCGTGACCTCGTGCTTAGCAGGCCAACACCATAGCCACTAAGCAATCACGGTGGGTGTGTTCGGCTCGGAACTTATTTACTGCGACAGCAGCTTCACTTAGTCACAGAATCCATCATCTTATTTGCTTGTGTGTTTTGGTTGCCAGCTTCGTCGAAAATTTGCGATCATTCACATTGAGGAACTGGACAAGAACCCAGCGGTAATAGGGCGGTTTGTTAGAGGGAAAGGGTGCAGTCATAAGCACTGATATTCGAATGTAAAAATAAAATAATATTATTTGTTATCAATTTGGCTGGTAATTAAAATTGCGTGATAGTATGAGACGAGTAGTGTAGATTAGACAAGTTCTGACTGTTACTTCTTTGGGTTCTGCGGAACGTTCTTTCTATGTGACATCGTATTTTATGTCGTGGAATTCTAATTACAGACTTTAGCACTGTCGGACTGCCGTCGTCTAATAGCCTGCATTTATTTGTTAAACATGCATAGTTTTATAGAACCTTTTATTCGCAGTTTCGGCAAAGGTTATGCTAATCTTTCTTTTTTTCTTGTTCTTGGTGATTTAACATTTTAGTATTTAAATATATTTCATACGAAGACTCTTGACGCATCATGTTTATTTTTTCTTGGTTTATTTAAACACAGTCACATTTCTTTGCTTTCGGCGTTCAAAACCACAACGTCAAGCCCGTAGATGGCCGACGTGACTGCAGCATGGAACCTGAGATGACCTTGAAATTAAAAATACTCCCACACATTTTTGTCAATTTAATTTTTATGTAGATCGTTATTCAGGTTATAGGGGAGGAGGCACCTACATTGTTAAGGACGTCATGATTTTAGGTTCGACAACTCGTTTTCCAATCCCGGCATGGAGCTTCAAAATGAACTCTGAGGCCAAAGATTCGACATCAACCGATGTCGCGAGTGAACGGGCGCAGTGCCACTTACGTGATTCGAGTTATTTCATTTTATCTTTAGATTTGCAATACTACCATACATATGGACTTGGGCGTGTGTGAATACTGTTCACTACTGTGTAAAATACATGGCGTTGCCACTGCGGCGTGGCTGTGAGCATTGACGTTGCCGTTGCTTTCGGCGTTGTTTACCACCAAAACTTTATTAGCGGTGCACCCTGTATACAGTGGGTACGTGCTATGTTTGAGGCTTATCGTCACCATCGTTATGTGTACCTCCTTCGTACCGTAAACGCTGTTTTCACAAACATGACAATGACAATGTCACAGAAACACGCCTCCATCTTGTCAATAACATCTTCTATGCGATGCGCATGATGCAATCCTCATTCCCTACAATATTGCTTGCTATGGCCTCCGAAATACATGCACAAATGGCACTGATCGTAGAGTCTGTGTGGAGAGCAAAACCTATCACTGATTGCCCAGCAATGTTGTTGCGCAGAAACTTAGTTGTTGGCGCCCTCGGCTCACAAGTGCACATCGATTCACTGGCATCGCAGTAAAGGTGGCTGTGGACGAGTTTTTATTTTTTCCACATTGGAAATGGCAATATTTGCGATGATGAATTGTCCTGACGACAAAAATATCTGTTGTTATTTCGTTGAGGACGACAGTGGTCATAGACATTGTCGTCGTCAGGTGGCTTTTGTCAACATGCGTTTGGCTCGGTGAACACGTTACCTTAGATTCATCTGCGATCTAGCCCGAGGACATTGCGCTAAAGTTTTATAGTTCTTTGACCATGTTACTCGAAGACAGTGAACGATGAGGGCTGTTTGGTAAAATTTAATTGTGGCAGGTTACAGTAGAAATTTTTTCCATGCCTTTTATCAGAACCTGGACTTGCGCGAACATATTGGTCACAGCAGCGTCAGCACACAGAATATGTAGGTAAATGGTGAGGTCGAAAGAATGGTTATGTCTCTCGAGATCAAATAAAATGACCCGCTACTTAGCTCTTCTAGCCTTCCCAGTGACTCCGATCGTACATGGTCATCGCCACTAGCTGAAATTTTATGCAGATTTCGAACACAAGTCCCCATCACCCCAAAGTATCGAGCTTTTGTCCATTCGCATCTTGCGCACATGGCAGTGTTACGCTATGTTATTTAAAAACGTCAACCGAGGCGTTAAAAGATATGCCATCGTGAGAGCATCAGTTAACATCGACCCTGAAATTTAGTAGGAGTAATAAGAGTACAAACCAGCGACGCTGCTTTTGCCCTGCCTTATGCTTTCTAAACCCCTACCCCCACCCTCCCCGCCTCGTCATAAGTAGTGCTGAGCGACGAAGACACGGCAATGTGGCGTAATCCATCGAGGTTTAAGCGTCTGTCAAAATTTGGTCTGCTCAGGCAAAATTGCTGATATTTGGGACTCTTCCACCAACAAATTGGTTAGTAGTATCAGGTGTGCTTGATAAAAGGGAAAGGGGGGCGTGACCAAAATAAGCTCTGCGTTTAAGTTACCTATTCGTGTGAGTATCAGTCACTGAGTCTCGTTTGCCTTTTCATGCAATTTGCACATACTTGTTTGTAATGTGCCGTTCCTCAATGAGAAAGCCTCTCTCCTTTGTGCTAGCATGTGTGCGTGTGCGTGCATGCGTGCGTGCGTAAGTGCGCGAGTGCGCGTGTGTACATGTATTTTTTTGGCTGCGCTGAATAAGTAACGTCTTTACAAAAACAAATCAAGGAAGAAGAAAAAAATGCAGCAAATCGAACGTGCCCTGTTGGAATCTATATACAGTAAAGCTCTCCGTAACTGCATAAGGAGTGCTGAAACACGTGTTGGTTCATTCAATGTGAGAGCACAGTGACCCCGAATGATCTATTCATGCTGGCATCCGGTGCTCTATGTCCTGTCTCATCGCGGCTCTCCACGTCGCGTCCCGCTCGCCCTCTCCACCCATGGCCAACGATCCACATACTGAGGCCGGCTTCCCTCCTCTACGTCTCCTCGGCGCCTGAGAAAGGACACTATAGGATAGCGGCTTTAGAGTAGACTGTGTCTCATGTGGGTATTCGTTTTGTTCACGTGAACTAATTGAGAGTCTGCGTCTTGCCTTTCCGCATTGCAATACTGAGATAAAAGCGTATAACAGTGCCCTTCCTTTCGGCGTCATTATTTTTTGCCTGCCCGGTACACTTCCCAATATTAAAGCCCTACGAAGGTCAAACCGCACCTAAAACGTCGTTTTAGAAAGCTTCGCGGTCACGAGTACTCCAATGCGGCTCATTCATGCGCATAGAAACAAAGGACATGAAAGCCGTGAAGTTCCATGCAGTCTCGTTTATTCGCCATGACGGAACAATTGCTGCACAAGTTATGAAGTTGGCACGCGCACCCAGATACTTTCTGCACTCTCACTTTTGAAATATTTAATTAATAAAGCCACTGATGTCAAGAGTGTGGAACAACATTAGTGCTTGCGCAACTTTATCGAAGCAAGCCAATGAAGATTCTAGCATCCGAAGATCCGTGTATGGTAGCTATGTAGTAATTTTTAAAGAGGAGGGTGCAAGTGTGGAAGCAATGGTTGTCTGCCTAAAGAATACACTGCACTATGGTTATGCATATATTGAGATATGCCAAAATATTTTTTGAAGATAGGGCAATCAGGAGATCGCTCTAAGAGCTTTAGGAATTAAAGAATAAAATATCAGTAAGACACTTTTTTCTTCATTTTCAAGCTTTTGGAGCTTTCTTTTTGGAGCGTATTTTCTCTCACGCTGTTTTTGAGATTTAGATTGATGTCATTTATGTGGAGCATAAGCCACACATAGCAGAACTAATGCATCAGGTCTATGCGACACTTATTAGGGCAAAAAAGTTCTTATAGTTGCCTGTTTTTTAGCTTATGTTCAGTACAGTGGTCCCACCGCGAAAGTGCGCGACAACGCCAACGTGCTCTGAAATATATTTCTCCATGTGATTCCCTTCCTCTTGCGATAATGGAGGGTCACCTGTAACTGCAAGCGTTGTTAGAACTCTGGGCTCACATGATGCCTCCTCAACTTCTCTAGTTCTTCCCCCGTAGTAATTTTGCGGCACCTGTTTAACTTCACTGACTTGTGATACCTTTTTGTATCATTCCTCAGTCCGTTGATGATGCGTCCGGTATGTGGTGTCATATTTTTCGCTTTGGCCTCCCTGCGGTGGTGTAGAACCTGCAAAGACAGATACATTATTAGATTTTGTTAGGCTAGTTGGCAAATTTTCATCAAAATTGCACCTTCTTAACGGAAAACTACACATGGGCACACAGGACAAGCTCAGCGTCCTGTCTATACTTGGGTGTCATGTTCCATGGCAAAGCGAATTCTGTTGGCAACAAATACGTGCCATATTACATCGCTTCACATTTATGACAACACAACATGAAAAAGCCGTTTATTATCATATTTCTTGTGCACGTGACAAAAACAGAACTGTTTCCGTTCAATAGTACTTACAATCCATGCTAGTCAGTTCAAATTTTATGTAGTTGCAGGATTTCAGTACAAATATGCCCCCAAAATTTATTAAGCAATGTTCCAAGTTTTAGTGCTGCTACATATTCATGCAAAATGTTAAGCATTGCTGGTTTCTCAATAGTTGGCTTAATATACTCGGCATGAATTTTTGAGTTTTCTGGATCGATGAACGTTATTGATCCATCTGGTGGCGACCGTCACTTTGGCGTGCCTCGCCGAGGGCGTCAATGCCCCTTGCTCCGGAAATCTAGTTCGCCTGGCTTCGCTTCGTGGTGGGATCACTGCCCCCTGCTTTTTATTGGAACCGAGATGGTTGCCCGAGTGGGGTGCCTGCACAGCCACTTGACAAGTCCGCTTTTACTTTGAATAAAGCCAGTCCACTCTACATTATGAAGCTGTCAAAACGTGTATTCCTTGCCTCCGCCAAACCTAACTCGGCTGTCGTATTTCACCCCAAGGCATCAAGCCACTGAAATCGTCGGCGTGGGCAATAGAGCACTTCCCCTCTCCATCCTCCTTTCGAAAGTTGGGAGCGTTTCTGGGTCGCATAAATTTTCACAGGAGCTTCATACCATCCTGCTCTTCAGCTGCTTGCCGATCTGCTGCACCGCGACTCATAAAAAAAAAGACGCCTACATTGCACTTGTTGTCGGAGCACGACCACATAATTGTTTTCGTTAAATATAACTTGCAATTCATGCTGGTGAGTTCTAATTATTTCATTTCAGGAAGGCCAAACACGGCTGTCGACTGCCGTGTTGGCGATTCATCCGTTGCCCGGGGCACCAACTCGCGTCATGGTAGACGCGTTGACCTCAGAAGCGGGTGCAGCACTGCAACAGCCCGATGGCACAGATTGGAGGCCGCTCGACTTCTTCTCAAAGCGCCTCAAACCTGCAGAAGCTCGTTATAGCACCTTCGCGAGGGCGACGTTGGTCATCTATTGCGCTCTCGAGCATTTCAGTTTTTGTTTGCAGGACGTAGCTTTTCCACTCTGACCAACCAGAAGCCGTTAACCTTCGTTTTCAAGAACAACAGTTCCTCGAACTCAGGAGGTGAGCTTCGGGAACTTTCCTTTATCTCCGAATTTTCTACGATCATGGGTCATATCTCTGGGACCAAAAATTAGGCCGCTCACGCACTGTCGCGGGTCGGCACTGTGCCCGCTGGTCCTGTGGATTTCCAAGCTCTAGCGTGTGCCCAGCAAAACGACCCCGAGCTGCACCAATTGCGGGAAAAAGGCTCGCTGCTCCAGATTGCGGGAGTGCCGCTTCCCTACACAACAACATTGGTCACGTGCGACACATTGCATGCAGCTCTTTGCCCGTTCATGCCCCATCAGTTTCGGCGGCTAATATTCGACTCACTGCACTGGCTAAGCCATCCCGGCATGACAGCGACACAGAGGTTTGTCACGGACAGCTTCGTTTGGCCAGGGATAAGCAAAGATGTTCGAAGCTGGGCAAGAAGCTGCCAAGCCTATCAAGCAGTGAAAGTGAGCCGGCACATGCGTTCAGCGGTACAGCCGTTTCGACCATCAGAGAGCCGTTTCGATCACGTATATTTAGACTTGCAAGGACCCTTTCCGCCCTGCCATGGTTTGAGGTACATCCTCTCATGTGTGGACCAGTTCTCAAGGTGGCCTGAGGCAACGCCTCTTGCAAGAAATCACGGCCGAAACAGTGGCAGAAGAATTTGCTGCTACGTGGGTGTCGTGCTACGGTTGCCCTTTGCGCATAACTAGTGATCGAGGCCGACATTTCCAAAGGTCGTTTTTTTATGCTATGGCGGGACTGCTCGGCAAGCGTCTTCATAACATCGCGGCTTACCGCCCCCAGAGTGACGGCATGGTGGAGCGTCCCCACGAAAACTGAAGGCGTCATTGACCGACACGGTCGACACACAGCACTGGGTAGAAAGGCTACCTTTAGTACGACTGGGACTGCGAACAACAAAAAAATATTACCTCGGAGTCAGCACAGCCTATATGCTCTATGAGTCAGGAATCCGCTTTCCAGGCCAGTTCTTTGGCACCTAGCAAGGCACTAGGCCAGCGGACACACAGAACTTGGAGGGGCTACATTCCTTTCCTCGATCAGCTACAACTACGATCAGCTACCGTTACACGCCTGCTCCTGTGTCAGCCTTGCCAGGACGCCCCCTTCAGCGTAATTTCGTCATGTGTCGCATATGCAAAATTGGAAAATACCACGTGGTCATGATTAAAGAACACCTGAAAGCGAAAGCAACGTTGAGAGTATGAAGACGATACAAACAATTCTGTCGTCCTAGGCACAGGTTGAAAAGTGACGCGCACCTCGGTTCTTACGCAAGTAACTGCAACTTCTTTCAATTCAAAGCGCAAACGGTGACTACTACGTAAATGTTTTTTTTCCTTTTTTTTGCTCCTGCTGTATGCATGAGCACTCAAGGGGCGTAACTTCACAATAAGAAACTGGTAGCCGGAATAATCTCCACCGTAATCTCTTTGTGCAGCAAGCATTCGGCAAATATAAATTGCAAGTTTTCTACTTGTGCAAAAAATGAAGAACAGCAGCTATCACATAGCAAAGCGAAATTTCTGTCTGCGCGTCAGCTAGCATCGGTCGGCCCATGTGCTACTGTCAACAAGAAGCGTCAGTTTCTGACAACACCACCGAAAAATGCGCCGCGCCAAACGAAAAAAAGATATTCGCTTGAAAACAACCGCGGAAGATCTTTTGTTTCGTCCTATTGATGTGTTAATTAGAATAGCGCTTGTTTCTTGATAACAACTGTAGAAAAATTGTCCTTACCTCTAGTCCGCTGAGCAAATGACAAAATTTCGTCCTGCTGTTCCTCCCCGAGTCGCCACAACAAACAGCCGCGCAGCACGCTTTGTGCCATATCCTCAGAGTTACCGACATTGCCGGAACGTTCCGTGGGCACCGAAAGAAAATTTTTGACTGCGGAGCACACTAAAAAACATGCACGTGCACAGAAAACGGCAGGAGTAGACCAACAGAATGGCTACCAAAGGGATAAGAGCGATAGTGCCGCTCGTTGACGCATCAAATGAAGCGACTAAATAAAGATATAACATGCAAATAAAGAGAACTAGCCAAAAGCACATACTATTTCGACACATTATTTGATCGCGGTACTTTATCGCTATGTAGGTTGAAAGGATATAGCCACATATGCAAATGTTATCGTATTTTTCTGTGGCTACCAGTGTAATGGCGACGTTTCATTGCCAATGCCGTAACTAGCCCCACTGTACACCCAATGATGCAATTATCTATACGTACTATGCCCGTGTGTTACCACGCGGATAGCATTGGAGTTTGTGATTTAAGTAGCGAGTTTAATTTCTCGTGTCCTTGTCCGCGAGTATTACGTGCTGTTACAAGGATTCGTGGTAAGGGTTGTAACAGCGCACCCAAAACAAGGACAACAGAAGGAATGAAACGACGACACAGCGCTGACTCTCAACTGATTTTTATTGAAGATATGTCTAACACACACACACACACACACACACACACACACACACACACACACACACACACACACACACACACACACACACACACACACACACACACACACACACACACACACAGACATATATATATATATATATATATATATATATATATATATATATATATATATATATATATATATATATATATATATATATATAGGTGCGCTGTTACAACCCTTACCATGAATCCCAACCAACTGGCCCAACTTGCCGTTCTGATGTTGTTATAAGGGTCTGTCGGCTTCAAGAATCATGGTTGCTGCCATTGTTGTTCTCCGAGGGAACAGCCGCGGAGTACTCGAAATGCTTCCGGCGTGCAGTGGTTGAACGAAGCGGCACAAGAAATCACCTACTGACGCTGGTGCCATCGCATCTGCGGCTTTGTGGCACCGTGCAAATGATAATAACGCACGGGCACGCTAAAACGTTCTGCAGTTATTAGCGTTGGTTTGCGCGGAAACCACTTAGGCAGCTGTCAATTCAGTGCACAGCGCGAAACCTAAACCACATATAACACGTTTGTGCTTAGGTGTCTAGATCGTGCGCGGGTCACCTTCAACGACGTCACTGGTTCCTTTTTCATTGGTGTAGCATACGCATGCATCGTATGCACACGTGTTTTATTGGCAACAGCGACTTGTACATGATCCCGCGGACTTCAATGACGCTGCCCAAGATTGACAAGGTTGGAGTTGGAGGTATCCGCGTACTTTTAAGAAAAGGCAGAATCAAGTTCGCTGTTCGGTAGTGGATAGATACAAAGAAGTTCGTGGTTTGGGCTGCACCAGTCTCCTGCAAAAAGGCAAACTCCCTCGTCTATGCAACGATCCCGGTTAGGACGGCTTGTGCTTGCGCAATTCACCTAACCCACCACGTGCTTATCGATACAGGACGCTTGCGGTTGGAGCCCTGTTTCCAGTGTAACCAGAGTGAATCACATTGGTTCACGTTACGCGTGAGTCATCATGCATATTGTAGAAGACAAGAAACAAAGCATGCGCGTCCACTAGACTCAGTTTTGGCAAAATGCGGCGAAGAGCTGCTGACTTCAACTCAAATCATGTATCATTGGGATCCAGGTCACACAATGTCGAAAGCGTCTATGGGACTTTGCAACAACTCATAGCTTCTGGTGTATAAATTGGGTTCAGTTAGATTTCTTCGCGGACAATTTAGATCTGTGCTGGATCTCACATGTTCGGGTCCAGTCCTTTCCATATTCGCATGGGAAACGGTGAATTCTGGGACAAGCAGTGATCATTTTCCAGTTGTATTTGAAGTGGTAGGTTCGCAGTCCGCCGTGGAGGCTCGAATCTACTCTCTTGTGGATTACCATACATTTAAAAAATGCTTGCAGGCCACTTTCAAATCAAGCGAAAATTATTCAATGGATGCTGATGATATTTGCTCAATCCTGGATACTTCACGCAAAAAGTGACAGTTCCGGTTAAAGGCACGTAAAGACACTGCTTCTACAAATTGGTGGCATGGCGACTGCTCGCGCGACTACAAGCGAGGGAAAGCTGCACGGAAACAACTCATGCATAACAAGTCTCAAGAAAACTGGAGCAAAAATAAATTGATTTCTGGAACATTTAAAAGAATGGTATTTAAGGCAAAAGATGACTACAATATCCGTCATTTTAAATTTATTTTACAACAAAGAATAAGCATGCATTATTTCAGTTTTTAAGATCCCAAAAAACGATTCCGCGCCCTTTCAACTAGGAGTCGATAGTTTTAACCACCAGTGAGAAGGCTGATTCTTTAGACATAATTGCGAGAGGGTTGGAGACCCAGTTCGTGGCCTATCTTCCCTCCTCTCCTCAGAGACAGGGCACATCAGCAGATTTCGAAGAGATTTCTTTGTAAGAATTGTCTCAAGCTGCTACATGTTTAACAACTGCAGCCCCAGGTCCCGATGGACTCATAACTAAGATGATTAAACTTCTCTTTGACGTCACTGCTAACGACTTGTCAGATGCCGTAAGTTACTCTTTACAATATGCATGGATCCCTCCTGCGTGGAGAATCGCGAAGGTGATTTCACTGCTGAAAGGCCAAGGCGAAGGGTATTTTCTAGACAATATTCGGCCTATTTCTCAAACATTAAATTTTGTAAAATTAAAAGAAAGATTGTTGCACGCACATATGATGAAGTTAATGACCATAGGAGAAATATTGAGCCCCTGCCAAACCGAGTTTACAACAGGGATGTCAATTTGGTGCGCACACGTCGACCTAGAGAGCCGAATTCAGTTGGCTTGTTGCCGAAAAACCATGTGCAGCTCTAGTTACACTAGACATCCCTAACACATACGATAGTGCGCAATACCCTATCCTAATATAGGGGATGCAGCATACTTAAAATTATGGGGTTTTACGTGCAAAACCACTTTCTGATTATGAGGCACGCCATAGTGGAGGACTCCGGAAATTTCGACCACCTGGGGTTCCTTAACGTGCACCTAAATCTAAGTACACGGTGTTGTCTCATTTCGCCCCCATCGAAATGCAGCCGCCGTGGACGGGATTCGATCCCGCGACCTCGTGCTCAGCAGCACAACACGATAGCGAAAGAGAAGCCACGGCGGGTGTGCAGGATATTGGATGACCTGAATACTTCCTAACGTGGACTGCTGAGTTCTTGCAGGGCATGGAGTTTTACTGTGCACAAAGTGGAGGAAGCAGAAGAAATAGCCATCGCCCTGGTCATCGTAGACCGAGAATGCCACACGATCCTCAGCGACTCCAGACAAGTGATTAGGAACTACGCCAAAGGCAGAATTGCCCCAACGGCGGCACGCATCCTGCTCCGACAGGCAGACCGCGACAAGAGGACTCGAATCAAGTGGTTCTCGGCGCACGCAGGTCAAGCGTAGGAGAAAAATGCCAACAGCGCCCAAGGCGACGGCCGCCTGCTGCGGTTCAGTGCCAAAGACAGGATGACCAGCTACAACGAACTGACCAAGACCTTTCGGCTGGCCCGCAGACTTCTCCTGCCGCCCTGTAAAGGGCTGAGCATGTAGCAGGCTGTGCTGTTCAGGCAACTACAAACGAGAACGCTTCCAAGCCCGGCGCTATTGCATAGGATGCACTTAGTATCGCACCCCGATGACAAGTGCAGAGCGTGATACAGGGAGACGGCCACATTCGAGCACATGCTATGGTATTGCTCCAAACATCCAATCGAGGCTAACTCGGGACGTATACCGCCGCAGCTCGAGGAAGCAACGCGGAGCGACGACCAAGAAAAACAAATCCAGGCCGTCCAGGAGGTCATCGAGGCGCTGGCTGGGCAGGAGCCTGGCGAGCCTGCAATGGCGAGCGGGTATCCTCGCAGAGCACCCGCCAAGATGACGACATAGACCACGTCAGAAGCGCGCCTGCGCGCTTTACTACAGGCTCAATAAACATTTTCCCAATCTAATTCAATCGGGGAAATCCAGACGAAAGCGCGGTGTTCCTCAAGGCGCAGTTTTAACTTCGCTGTTGTTTAACATCTTACTAAGCTCCATTCCTTATAATCAAAATGTAAGCAGGTACATATACACTGATGATATAGCATTTTTTGCTTCGGCAAGCGATATTAAGTCGCTGTACGAGTGCCTACAGGAATACTTATGCTGGAATACAGGAATACAGGTATACTTATGGCTGGGCAGTATCCACTTATCCTTTAATGTAAGTCAGAGCACTGTTCTTGTCCTTCCTCTACAAGACCTACTTATTATATCCCTTTCATACCGCTATTCCACTATTCCACAAGTTGAAAACGTACTTTGGAATTATATATGATGGAAATCTGAACTGGAACCATAATATTGAACAGATTACTTTAGAATCTTCCCGTTGAAAGGGGATATTAAGAAGAATAATCAATAATCGATGGAGAATGCGCAGTGACTCACTCGTAATGATTTACCGCATGTATATCAGACCTACACTAGAGTTTGGCTGTGTGTTATTCTCCGGGCCTCTGCTTATAGGCTACGCCCACTAGTTTTTCTGGAGCGGGAAGCGCTTTGCTTAAGTCTGGGGCTACCAAACTTTGTAGCAAACGCTGTGCTCTACAAGGAATCACGAATACCTTCCCTTGAAATGAGATTTAAAATACTCACCGTTCAAACATTCATAAGGCTCTATGAATCCCCATGAAGGAGGGCCCAGTAAACCTTTGTCAATTAAATAGCCCAATTTTTTGGAGTCTGATGGCCTCGGTTTCACTCGCCACAAGTGACGAGAACACAATCGTTATTGAGTTCCTTAACTGTGCATATAAATGAGGTAACCACACTAAACAGTATCTCAAATTCATTGGTTAATAATTGTGGTGACAGATATCCCAAGTATGCAAAGCAACTTCCCCCGCATATTCATGACGGTTTACTCCAGGATCACTTGAATCAGCTCCACACGAACGTAACAGATGTTTCGCAGAGAGAGGAAAAGGACGGTGTTGGAATTTTTTTTTGTCGTCATTGGATTGGCCTTTTCTGTTCGACTGCCAGACTTCACTCCAATATTCCTAGTGAAATTCCTAGCTGTTGTCCTAGCTTTGTCTAAGGTGCAAGCTTCCAGGACAACCACGGTAATAATAACAGATTTTTTATCGCTGTACACCTCACTTACTGCTCCCGCCGAGTGGTATATATTAAAGACTTTGCACTCACCAGCTCTTGGTAATTTGCGTGGTGTACGATAACTATGGGTACCGGAGCCCAAAGGCATCTTTATGAATGAAGTGGCAGACACTTGGCCAAGGCTTCTATCAGAGGCCCTGCGCTCACCCTTCTTCCAACAACGGGTTTTACCACGTCTGTCAGGTTGAGAAGATACATCCTTTTAACATCAAAATCAAATATAACAACACCCTCGGAACTACACCACTTGCATATCTCCTGGAGCAGGAAATTTCGCAAAACCAGTCAGACAGAAGTGACATTAACGAGACTGCATTGTCGAGTTCCACCCCTAAATTTAAGATGCACCAATCTGGTCTGGCAATTTCCCTTTGTGCGATTAGGAACGGTAGCGCCTTAATTATTGCAATGCCGGCATTTTTCCTCCGTGAGAAAAAGGACATTGGAAATTACAGTGACACAGCTCGGCCTGCCATATAACATTCCGGCACTGCTAGCTTTCGGAGCATCTGTGCTTGGGCATTAACACACGAATGTATGCATCGCCATAGAAAAAATTATTATTGAATCAAACCGATTTTAGTGTTCACCGTATTAATTGCATTATTCCTTTATTGCCTCATTTATATTAAATATACGTTTTTATTGAATAAATGTCTACTGAATCGTTTTGAGCCTTCCTTGCTTTAATTTATTCACCAGAATTTAGATTTTTAAATTGATTACTTTAACAGCTATACGAAATCTGCCCCACTCTTGGCCACTCCTCGTTAGTGGGTATGCGCCAAGGACATTAAAGTCATCATCATCAGTAGGAAGGAAAGCCCTTGTGGGAAAAAGCAGCAATCTTTCTTAAAATTTTTCGCACCTAGTAATGAGAGATATGTCCTTCATGCAAGAAATACTGCTGTGCGGTTACGCGCGTTTACCTTCTGAGCACAGAATAAAGTAACCTTTTATATACGTTCCTTTTGGATATACATTAGCATAAAATATAAATTCAGCATGATACTACGACCTTCTGTCAGTCATTATTGTTTCAGAGAACCGAAACTACAGCCATTTCTTATGCTTGGCCTCCAACGCTTAGCGAGGCGAATAATGAACTCGAGCGCCACGTGACGTAAATATGTCAGTTTATTAAACAGGCATTTAAGGCCAATGGGCTGCCTCCCTCAAACGATGCGGAAGCAAATCAAATTGCGTCACAAGAGAGCGCTGGCAACCGTGCAAGAGCGTGCCCGTTGCTGAATGGTGATATAGACAAATTATTTCTTCGTCGAAGGATTAGGACTAAACGGCCAGAAAGTGGGCCCATTGTTGTCACGGCTCGGATCGTCACGCCGCCGCGTTGGGTCCTTTCCTTGTAGCTTTGCTGCGTGCTGCTGTGGTTGCGCTCGGCTCGAAGGACCAGCGGTTGCCAAGACTGGTGTAACGGTGGTCGCAGATACCGAGGGCTCAGAACAACTGCTCGGCACTGTAGTCTGGCCGCTTCCCACTTGCACTTCTCTGATGGAATCTCTGCTCGCCGTCTCGGAGACTACGCCGGAGGCGAGCGTCGTACTTGTGGATTTAAAAGCCGGGCTGCTCGCCGTTCTGGACACCTCCTGTTTTGTCTCCGGTGAAACGGCATCCACGCCAGTACCAGGACCCGTCACGACCGGCTTGGCCCTTGCTTTCTTGTCCGAGTGCTTTTTTGCTTTGCGGAACCGGATCTCGGCGTCTTCCTTGGTTTGTCCTTTGGAACTGCGCCTGCCACTGTGACGCCGGCCATGACGACCCGATGTCCCTGGAGCTTGTGATGCTAAGATCGCCAGTGACGGACTCCGCCCGGAACCTTCGGTAGTAGTGCTGTCCAGCACCGATCGTCTCGGCGTGCTCAACGCCTGCGGCATGTTCTCGGAAGTGAATGACACTGGAGGGCGCCTTTTGTGCCGCTTCTTGTGCCACTTTACGTTGCGATTTCCCCATTTCACGGAGTGGGTCTTCTTTCGGGGCTTTCCTACAGTCTCGTCACTTGAGGTGGCTTGCCCCAAGTCGTCACTCTTGAGGATGGTGGTGTCGGTGGAAGTTGCCGATAATGATGGCGTAGCGGCTTCTGTTGGCCTGTTTTTTTGGTCTTCCTCGGAAACTGACATACTTATCCCCGTCTTGGCGCGTTGTGGTGGTTCAAAACTTTTCCATATTTCTTGACTCTCAGTGTGAGCCGTGACATTTTGATTGGGCCCTTCAGATTCTGGCTGCATCCCAAGAGTTCCACTCGCCGATGCGTGCACGTTGCCAGGAGCGCGTTGTACCTCCGCGGATCTTTCAGCGAGTGGCAAAGCAGAGTCTTTTTCGGAGGCTTCTTTGATCGTGGCTCTAGTTTCAACAACTATTGGACGACGCTTAGCCTCCACGTCTTGACCTTCTATCTGCGTCCTGGCCCCACCTGACAGACATTCGCTCGACAGCTCGCTGTTGTTCCTAATCGTTTCTCCGCTTCTGGCAGCAGGTGTTCCTACTCCAGTGGCGTCTAGGCCACTCGTGTACTCCAAAGGCTTTTGTCTATCATGAGAACGCTTTGACTTCTTCCCTTTCAAAGTTTGACTGGCCTTCTTGAGTTGTCCCGAATCGACATTTGCTTCTATTTTCTTTTTTGATGCCTTCAGTGGTGAGGCGGGTACTTTATTTTGTCGTGACGTCGAGTTCTGGATATCTGTGTCAGGTGGGGAGATCTGCGTCGAAAGTGCGCTGCTGTCTTTGGGGCTGTCCAGATTTGATGCCTCGTGTAACGCCCTGGCTTGTGTCTTTCCGACGGCTGATTTCATAGTTCTGCCTTCCGTCGCAGTGGTAACCTGAGAATCAGATATTGGGCCATCTACTACCGATCTAGCGGCCAACTGGATCTGTGCAGGCTGAAACCCCGTCTGCGACTCCAACTGAGAACTGGCGCTAGGTGATTGAGAGGACCTTGCCTTCTCTGCGTGAGTGGCCCTAAACTTCAAAAGACTGTCGTTGTCCGGCAGAAGCTCGTCGGGGGTGATCGTCTGGGCAGGCTTGCCGCCTCGGCGAAGGTCCCCCATCGGTTCCGGCTGAAGGCTGCTGTCTTCCGAAAGCGAAGGACTAACGATTTTCATGTGGCCGTGTATGGCCCTGAACTTATAGACGCTGTCGTTGTCTGGTAGAAGCTCTTGGGGAACGATCACGTGGCTACTAGCGACACCTCGGTCGAGGTCAGTCACCGAGTCGGACAAATCACTCGTGACGCATGGTGGCGGCGAACGGCTCACCTTCTTGCGGCCATGGATCGCCCTGAATTCGCGGAGGCTGTCGTTGTCGCCCATAAGTTCGGCCGGGCCTAGAGCCGGCCCGCGACCTGCACCGTTGTCAGCGGCACCCTCTTTTGCGCCTTCGCTCATCTCTGGAGAGAGCTGCCCGCTTGCAGGAGTAGGAGAGCTCGCAGCATCCATTATGATTACTCGAGGCTTCCCGGAATCTTCCATTTCAGTCAGCGGCGTGCCGGTACCACGGAGCGTCTGGCGTACACTCGGGGACATGAGAAGAGACGACCGCCGGCGGCTGCGACGATGCTTGGCAGACCTGCGACCGCTGGTGCCTTCGAGAAACTGCTTGCGGGCTTCGCGTATCTTCTTGCTGCGTTCGGTCTGCCGTCGGCTTCGCCGCATCTGCGTGTACACGTCACCCTGGAAGGCCAGTTCATTCTCCTCGGACGAGCTGGGAGAAGAGGAAGTGTCGCCCGGCACGAAGTACGCCCTGCCCTGTGCCTCGTCACTGGTGGGGACGGTCTCGTCCGTCAGTTGCAGCGCCGATGTCTCTCCCTCCGGGACGTCCGGTTCGGCGGTGCTCGAGCGGCGACGGCGAGCGGCGAGGGCGTCGCCGATGGTTTTGGAGAGACGTCTCACTGGCCGGAAGAGGGTGCTCATGGCGCCCGAATCCCAGAGCTGGACCAGCACCGTACCGTACTTCTCGTAGAAGAGCGCAGGGTGCAAGGTCCATGCCATTCCAGCCATGGCTATGATATTAAGGGATCCTTATTCTTCGACCCCTGATGCGGATCGTTCTGCGTGAGGCGATAATGATGATGATGTTTCTAGACATTGGCTGATACCCACAATGGGACCTTCGTGTTACGAAGGGAACGTGATGGTAATGGGGCTGTTTTCTTTTGAAAACAGCCCCCTTGCAGTATTTTATGGGGTGTACGTTAAAAAGCCACAAGTTCACACACGCACTATATTGTAGAAAGAAACACTTCGGCTTTCAATTATGTCTTCACCCATTTTGGGGGGTTAGTAACAGAAAACTTAAGATGTCTTGAGCGTGAACGAGTGGTTCACAGTGTGCACAAAATTACAAATTTGATGCATGCGATGTCTGAAAAGTTCATTCTGATGAATAAGAGCGTGAAGAGCAGGCCATGATGGTTGACCGCATCACGCGCTGCCGCGATGCACTGCCGGGGAGTATAGGGCGCGTCAAATAAAAATATACACATCATGGAGATAGTGCAATAGCAAAATGGGCCACTGTGATGCTACGCTAGGTCTATTAGTCCAAATCCTACAAAATATGATGCAGAAAATGAACAGAGTTAATGTGAATAACACTCTTACGACACTTCACGCACTTTCCTGTGTCTATCTGCCTGTCTGTTTATGTCTCTAACCATTTTTACGCCAACATGGGTCAATGGGTAGTGTACGGTATAATCAGTAGAGCACTGAGCTGCAGTAAAGCCATTGACACTTTTAAAGGTGGCAACAACCGTTCGCAGGGCCTCATGGTTTGTTCCAAGACAAAAATGATTTATGCGCGAGAGCCCTACCAGTTACTCTACATTAGGCGGTTGTGTGACCTTTGGTAGCAATTTTGGCAGTTAAGAGTCTCTCTTAAAAACGAACGCTCCCTTCCCTTTCCCTTTGCGTCAACAGACGCAGCAGAGCCAGGCAAGTGCAAAAATTGCTATCATATCAAAGCCATATCTTATCAAAGAGCAATTCCGGGTGCAAGCGTGGGTGCCGGTTCAGAATTAGGTAAGATGCCCCCGACGCGCCTGCTGTCTACAAGCTGCTCCTGGCCAAAACCAGGGTGCGCGCTGAAGTTATCTTCCATTCATGTAGCTCGGCGGCGAGATCAAAGCCTTACGCTATTTTTCGAAGACCCAGGAGATTAGCCTGCAGTAGTGAGGAAGCCGGTTTCAAAACCAACCGGTATATGTCCCTCTTCAATAACCTCTTTGGCACCAACTTGGGTCACCACTGGGTATGCGCAGCTTTTCAATGACAAGTTCATTATTTAAAACTTATCCGGTGCAGAGCGGCATCAAAACTGCCTCTTAAGTAGTTTGTCAGTCCTGAATGAATATATATATATATATATATATATATATATATATAT
Source organism: Dermacentor variabilis (assembly GCF_050947875.1). Lineage (NCBI taxonomy): Eukaryota > Metazoa > Arthropoda > Arachnida > Ixodida > Ixodidae > Dermacentor > Dermacentor variabilis. Next base: position 68,916,892 of record NC_134578.1, read on the forward strand.
ATATATATATATGCACACACGCAAAGCGTGTGAAATTCGCAGCCGCACAGCTACGCAGAGGAACGTGTGCGGAAGAAAGCATGAGAACGGAGTTCAGCTGCATACATGCCTCATGATAACGCGTCTCTGTGGTGGCAGTACGGTGTGTTGCATTGCCTCAAATCGAATAGCATTAACGCCGACGTTCACCGTGACGCATGTTATGGAGGAAAGTTTACAGCATATAAATTACCGCATCACGAAAGTTTCACTTCACATATAGATTCCACTTGTTTACGTTGGATCGGACACCATTGTAGCTACGGGTGGCGTTCAATAAACATTTCCACTGAGTGGCTTCCTGTGAGCAAATGTTCCAAAGTTGCCATATTTGTTTGTTTTTGTCTACATGGATGCCGCCGAGTGCTATGAACTTCTGCCGTCGGTTTTACCGAGTTGCAGATGTCGCTCTTGTGGAAGCGCTCAGGTTTGCCTTGATGCCATGATTTAGCCGATGAGCGCGTCTTGATCAGGAAAGTGCCTGCTTTTCAAAAATAAATTAATATATAGAAACAAGTGAAACATTGAGGGAACAAAATTGGGAAAGCGCGAGGGATGGTGGAGAATTTCATGTCTACATGAGCGTGCTTTCATTTGCGCAAGGTGCGACATGGGATCTGGAGCATTCTCCTTCGAGGGCAGGACGTATTTTGACAGTATGCCTGATGAATTTGGCGGCTTTCCTTAATGTGGTCAGCAAGTTAGCATAACCAATCCACCTTAAGGTGGCACCTTCCGCGCAGGAAATCTGTCACCAGCACTTCTCGCTGATCTAAAATATACTGTAAGCATCACCTTGCTAGCTTAAAGGTCGCGCGGGTGCCATGTTTTTTGGAATTGATCAGTCTAAATGCAGCAGTTCCTAACACTGGAATTTCATTTCTTGATTATAATAATAAGCCAACGTTTCCTTCAGTGTAATAAATCTTACAATTCATATTAATTTTCAAGGCAAGCTGCAGAAATGTCACTGTTCTAGGCCACCGAGCGCTCGTTGTGAAAAGTAGAAAGCCAGCGAGAAACCCGCCTTGCCGATACCTTTCGTTTGTGCAGTTGTTCCTGAATAATATTCCCTATGGACCTACACTGTTCTTGAAGTTTTCAGCTAGTCATTGAATTTTTATGCCGTGATCTTCCAAATGTCAGTCTCCACTTGTGTAACAGTGTCGCCATCGATGGCTCAGTGAGGTCGGCCGCCAGTCGGTGGCGTTTGCGACCAAGTTCCATCAACATTACTCCCGATGCCAATATGCAGTTACGTCATACAACGAGCACTGTCGTTGTTTGCTGGAAAATTTGTTTGCGTGCGTTGCCGTTGAATTGGAGAAAGTTATTAACTGCTCTGTACGCCATTGACTTCACGCACCCACCTTCCGGCAGAACGCACCCAGTCCGGCAAAACAGAAATGGCTATTAGAAAAGAGCGGAATAATTTTCTTTGGCCCGATGAGAGGAGCACCTAGCAATGTTTAAGATGGTTTTCATGCACGTCAAAGTGCAATGGGTAACCACAAATCTTTATTGAACAACCCTCGTATATAATAATGCTTACCTGTTCAACTTCTAAGCATCCTGTTGCATAATGGACAACTAGGGACCGAGAATGTGACGCCGTAACATGGTCACGCAAGTTTTAACACCATCGGATGTTAACGCCGGACTGTCACCGGATTTTGCGTTTGAAGGGGCATACAATGCTTCCGCATAAAAAGTAAACTATGTTACTGCTAGGATACTTTCACTGACGTGTACAACGCACTGCCGTACCCCCATTGTGTTTATGCGTTTAACCCTCATTAACATCGAAACACGCTGATACGTGGACGGTACAATCCGACCAGCTTTGACACTAGTAAAAATACATATATAAAAAACGTATAGAAAAAATGTAGACGGAAGCCACGAATGTAACAAAATAAAAGAAAAAAAATGCATTTACAAAAGACGCAGGAATACTCACGGTAGAATCTAAGGGGGAGGTCACCCCAATGGCTTGTGCTTTGCGGTCAGTGGTATTGATCACGTTTTCATTAAAATGTTGAAGCGTCAAACATTAATCTCTGCTTTATACATCTCTGCGCATACACCGCTGCTCGCAATGTTCTTTCATAGCTTGTAAAACATTATATTAGCCTGCCACACACCGCTGCATAAATTTTGCATACAATGAGGCCATATGAGCACACATATGGCGTAAGAATGGTATTACGGTGCAAACGATGGCGTATGTTTGAAATAAAATACAGCTGGATGCTTTACATGTCTATTTACGCAGTTGTTTAATGAAACGATTTAAAAAATGCTTCGCCGAACATAGCAATAAGTACGTTTTATCTGCCACAATATTTTTTTACAGCGAAGCTGTTCATGGGTGGGGTTCCGTGGATTTTTCAACTCCGTAAGAAAAAAATATAGTCCAATCTTGGTGATAGTGCAGAAAGGGTTCAACCGCACTTGCACATAAGCCAGTGGACTCGAGGTGGTGGACTAATGGGACCTGTAACGCGTCCTTAAACTACGTTTGTCACACCTGGGACCCAAAGTGATCCCAGGCACAAAGGAAAGAATAGATTTTTCGAATATTTATAGCACCAGTAACAATCTGATCTTAGCCCAAAAGGTGGACTCGCGTTGGCCATGGGTGGATGGATGGATGGTATGAGTGTCCCCTTTGGAACGGGGCGGTGTATTGCGCCGCCAAGCTCTTGATATTGTACTGCCTAATGTCCTACCTAGGTTAAAAAAAGCAAAAGAAATAAATACGATGAACTCCCGTAACCAAATTTCTAAACCCGCTATTGTGAACTTTGCTTTTGCACGTCTCCGTTTTTTGACGTTTCCCTACTTCTCTTCCACGAGTCTTCCAATCTCCGCTTACTAATCTCTCTTGCGAACATGGTTACTTTTCCCCTGCTCTCGCTGAACCCAAGGGCTTCAAGGAGGCCAATGGTGCCTAAATCGACCTCTGGGCAGATGTCTTCACATTCTAATAAAACATGCTCCATCGTTTCCCTAGCTTTACCGCAGCAAGCACATGCTTCACCTTCCTTCTTATATCTCGCATTATAGGCGCGTGTTCTAAGGCATCCTGATCTCGCTTCGAAAAGGAATGAGCTTCCTTTTGAGTTATCATAAATTGTTTCCTTCCCGATTTCGTTTTTTCCACTTAAGTAGTTACTCATGGCAGCTTTATTTTCCGTTGCCGCCACCCATGAGATTATTTCAGCTTCTCTGACTTTCCGCTTGACCTTATTTGTTGCTGTGTTGCTCAGGGCCATGTCGACGTTCGCACCGCCATCTGTTTGTCAGCATTCGAAGCGCTTGTGTATCTAGTTTCCTTTCCTTCCGCTCTCTCGTGTTGGCACTGCCGTCGAAACATCGCGCGTGTCTAAATTTCCTCCGTCGGTCGCATGCTCGCCTCTCTTCCTGCCGTCGCTGTTCGTAGGTGCGTTGCTCATGGGGAGTCCGGAGTGTAGGCGAATATGACGTAATTAATATAATTATAGCACAGGTGATAGAACAACGTTACCTATCGTTACGATGACCACGGGACAGGACAATAAATGTGTTCGTATCTTTGTTCAAAGTTTTGTGTCACCTCTGTGTTGTGTGCTAGACAGCTTCGCAGGTCATCCAGCTTGACACAGTGGAATTGCTCATGATTTTATTATTAGAGTCACTTGAGTTGCCTAGCAAGTGGCATTTTTGTCATCCAGCACAGCGTGCAAGTTCAACCGCGTGAACTCTCAGCGAGAAAGATCAGTGAAACCAAAGGGCTAACTTTTTTTTCACACACTCGGAATTAAACCCTAAGGAACTGGAGGCAAACAACAGCTGATAATCGATAAGCGATCACGAGAAAATGAGCAAATGATTAAGAATAAAATTATAAACCCTATGCACAGTCACTTTTGCTGCGTAAGCGTTAAATAAATAATACGTTACGGTAATTATAAGGGTTCATATGTTTTCAGAACCTTTACCCTCAGGTAAACGCACCCAGTAATGAGAAAGAAACCATGATTTCTCAGTTAGTTTTAATTTCCTTGCTTTTCGTTTTTCACTCAGCTGACTGCGCTGACCTTCTGAGTGAACACTGAAGTCTTTTGAAAGGGCACTGGCGAGTACGTTGCAGTACATATGATGCTACTCACAAAGCAATACGAGCTTCGGCGTTGAAAATGCAGAATGCAAGTGGTCTATTATAAACGGATTCCATTATGGGCAATGAGAACCAGCAATGCATAAAGACAACACAAATAACAGGAACCCTAAACGTCTTCCAATTTTGTAAGACATTCCAATTAAAACGAACTGAATTTCTCACAAAAGTGGCATGGCACCCGCAAGTGCAGACACAAGTGTCGCGCTTTCCTTTCACAACACTCATTTTCTCGTTCTACAGTAACCGCTCAACTAATGTTTCGCAACAGTCAACGCATGTTTTCAGTCTCCAAACGCTGCAAAAAGCATGCATAACAGTTGTAATGGCTGCAACAAGTACCACGGCCATAACTAAACAAAGTCATGAACATTTTGATGCCTGTGCCGTTCGATGTGACTTGTTCCATCGGGTCTTTCCGTCTGGCCGAGACTGCGGAGCGATTTGCCATTGAGCGTTGAAAGAATACACTTTGATTGCGGCTAGTGACGACAAAAAAAGATTGTCCGGGCTAGCATTTGACGTTTGAATTCTCTTCCACAAATGTACACGGTAATGAGTTTTCCTATGCTTTCCCGGCTCTCATCAGAGCGACAATAGCTTGTATGGAGCCCCAGCGCTCGACTTGGGCATGTTGTGTTGCACGCTGAGGCCGGCTTAAGTGCAGCGCAATAATGACTAATAACTAAGAAACATGGTTATGGAAATTTTAACCGGATAGCAAAGATAGCAAATGAAACCATTTGAGTGCAATTAAAACGGCCATACTCTTCTGACAGCGTGGGGGCTACGCTGTAAAATTAAAAGTACTGAAAAAGACAGACCTTGTTGAGGTTAAACTTCGACCTGCTTTGGAACGCAAATGAAGCCCAATTGAAACTTAGCAGTAATGTAGGGAAAACTCGACAATATCAGTACACGAATTTCCACGCCTGGCACCACATAGAGAATTTGTCAAAAAATTTATCTGAAGTGTTCCAAAGTGACACAGGGCCGTTACCAGTTATGTTTCGAAATCCCCCGTGAGAACTGTGCGTTCCAACAAGTGGACATTTAGCAGGAATGAGGTGCACCGTAAGTGCAATGTGAGGCGAAACTTTATCGTGTATTGGTCATTTAGGTACGTTACAAATAATTATTGAAGCCTTGTTTCTTTTCTTGCTGTATTCATGCGTTATACGCGCTCCGTCCGGTGTTCTTTGGGTGCTAAACTAGACACATTTTTTAAATATTTTGTGAAAGTAAGTGCCAGATTGCAAGTGATGCGTGTCTTTGCAATCAATAGCTTACGCAAGCGCTACGGAGTGTTTTTCTTGTGTTTTGCGAGCAGCATAGAAATTAGTCCGTGGACCTGACAGAACTACAGTTGCCATCATGATTTACTTTAGCGAAAATGGCGTTCTCGCCATGGAATATCTGTGTGCGAAGTCGAAGACGTGTCGATCCAATACAGCTTCTGCGAAAATTCTTTAACCAATTGCTAGAAAGTGTCACGCGACTGCTTTCGGCAATGCTTGCCTATGCCCCGATATAACGCTACATAAAGTTTATACGTTGTAAAAAGGGGGTCAGTTTAGATGTAAAGCATGGTGAAATTTTAACGTTCCTTGGCGGTTAGAAGCGTTGACAATAATTATTCCATCGTCATTCATTCCCGTTTTCTTACGCAATGCGAGTTTCCTACTAAATTTTCACGCTGCCTTCCATGAAAAATTCAAGCCACATTTTTTTATATTCAGAAAAATTTAGCGACTGGTAGCGGGTAATGCGTAGTAGAATTTGAAATGTGTAAACTAAATACAGCCTTTCTAAAAATAACTTTCTAAATCTGCCCGTTGAGGCCTTCAATGTGTATATTGGAGTCATTGTTTCTTGTCCGCTTTGCTACGAAATGTGTCGCCTTGTACCTTTTGTCAGCAATATGACCTGAGTGTACGGAGAAGCGTTAAGCGCTCGCCAAACGTACGCTTGTGGATGCGCGAAAGCTCGCATCTAGAGTGCCTGCCGCACCTCGCGAACAATGGCGGCTTGCATCCACAAAGAAACGCGACAGAGCGGGCTCACTGGGCAAAGCTCGTAGACGCATGGCATATGCCGCGTCGTACTTCGTTACCGACAGTGTTTAGATATACTTCGATATCTATAAACGTAATTGTTATATTTTTATAGCTATTAGATCCACACAAAAGGAAAGAAGGAGAAATTTCTTGCACGATACAAATGTGCTTCAATGAGAGTTGAATAAACCGCGCCGTAGCTGCGTAACCAGGTGCGCCGACGCGAGGCAACCCAAGCACGCGATAACAGAAAAGGCCCGTTTATAGTCCGACGTTATCGGCGCGCAGGCGAGCGTCGTTCGCGGTCAGTCACGCTACGTCGGTTGCGCTGCGCCAGCCTAGATGCCATCCCCTTTATACTTCAACGCGCGCGCCGTAGGCTGCTATCTTCGGAGCATGCGTAAAAGGTTCACCAAGTCGCGCGCCGTCCGCAAAAGCCGTCTGCGGAGTTGCGTTGGCGCCTTTTTCTTCGCGCGCAATGCATTGTGGTGCCAGAGTTCCGCCGACTTCGACACGCGAATGGCTCAGGAGCCATATCGACGCCGGGCCCGTCGGGGAGCGTCGGAAGCCGCCAATTACGTTGGCTGCGCCGGTGCGCCCGACTATAGAGGGGTCGTTTTCGCCGACGTGACGCAGCGTGCGCGCGCGCGTGTGTTACGTCGGACTATAAACGGCCCTAAAAGGGCTCTTCGCCGAGATCCCGACGTGTTTCGTCGCGTAGGAGCCATGCCGCACCGTCTGCGCATGCGTGGGCGTGCGGACGCGAGCTTGCGCGCGTCCGCAAGCGTGCGTGTGGTCTGGGCTTTAGGCCGCAGTCGATTTATAGCGTACGCTGTACTATTAACGACGCAACCGATTCGTACTTACCGTTGAGAGATGGCGCTAATTGTACGTGCGTCAGATTCCCAGGCATGAGGCTGTCATGATTCGTGCTGCTGAGAGCTTCGACTTTTGAACGGCTTTGTTGGCCACAGTCTGCTTATAAATAAAGCGCTGTCCAATGACTCGGTCAAAGTGAAAAATACCTGTGGCCTGGTGACGTTCCTCAGATAGTGAGTCATCAGAGCGCAACAAAATCAATATTATGCACATGTCGGAGATGTCCGGCCAAAAGGACAACAAAAAGGGCACGAGTAGGAAGTTACATTCTGAGGTCTTAGGTGCTAAAACCACGATCTTATTATGAGGCATGCCCTGTCTCCGGAACAATTTTGACCACCATGGGTTCCTTAAAGTGCACCAAATGTATGGTACACGGGCGTTCTTAAATTTCGCCCCCATCGATGTACGGCCGCTGCGGTCAGAATTTGATCCCGTGCCCCTTCGGGCTTAGCAGCGCTACGCCAAAGTCACTAAGCCACAAAGGCGCGCAGGGGCACCTAAGCACAATCGCGGTTATCTTAGGCCTACAACCACAAGATTAGTTGGTACGGTTTGATTCGAGAAACGGCGTCTATTAGTTTCTCTTGAGTGGAAGCTTCTATATAATAATAGCGACCTCTTCGTACACTTTCTATTAACATATATATAGGTTCTGGGAAAACCCTATAATGTTATTAAATTTCAGCCTCAATTGAGATACTTCGTCACATTTTATTAAGAGTAAAAAGAATGACAACAAACTAAATCATGGGCACATTCCATTTTTGTTATTAACTGTAACGCGATTTTGACTGTTGTGTTTCCTTTCCGCTCAGCGTTGGCTTCCTAGCTGTTGCTTTCCTCAGACGCAGCCAGCTGCTCTCTTATCCAAGGAACGTACGTCGAGACGCGCGTGTAGAAATCAGCCTTGGTCGGATGAGCGCAGCCGTAGGCGAAAGCGGCAACGCCAACTTGAACCGCTTTGCCGCCATTGCCGAGGACGGTAAGTGGCCCGCCGGAATCTCCCTGTAGAACACATAGCCGTCACACGTGGGGCCCGCCACCTTGCTAAGCGAACGTCTTCAAAACAAGGGCATTGAGAAACAACGATGGCAGTAAAAGTGCTTCGAGGCATTTTTGGGATGACTATGTTCAATGGAAAAGGCAGTGTTTTCTTCACCGATTTTTTTTTTCTTTTGAAGGCTTTGTTAGTAGTTCTCGGACGCCAAACGTCAAATCTATTGCATACTGTATGTGCTCTCCGTTGTATTTGACTTGCTTGCTAGCAGAAAATGCTGCGTGCATTATCTGTATATTTCAGTAAATTTTTTATTGTGCCTCGGCACCAATGTACCTTTCTTTATTACGGCTGTAAAAGCGATAATTTTCATTTTCTATGGATTAAAAAAATGTCTGTTGCAGATAATACAATATTAGCCTTTCATTTGGATTATGCAGAGATTCTCACATTACTTGCATGAGAAATAGAAACACGTATTCTAGTTAAAAACCCAAATTTACTAAGTAACTTCATACTAATTAATTTACAGCACGTATTGTAATTTCCAAACCATAGCCGGTGAGTTTGCAAGGCATATCCAATGGCAATGAATTTCCAGAACGACCCCAGTTCAGAGATATTCCCTATCAAACTCAGCGTAAAAATGCTCTGTTGTTCCACTTAATTTTTAACAAAACGCTCTTTCATGCACTGAATTACAAAAGTAACTGGAACACGCACGCATTTCGTCCTACACTCTCGAAAACAATATGTCGGAACTGAAGTCATCCTCGAAATTAATTTCAAGTGGATACGACTTGCAAGCTCACCGGCAATAATTCGTAAATTGCAATATGTGCCAGGGAAGTAACTATTTAAGAAGTTAGTTTTAGGTTTTTATTAATTATTATAATGTGTTTGGTTTCTCGTGCTAGCGTTATCTGCCTTTTCGAAGATTCCAGCACAATCACGAGAATTATACTATCTGCCAATCTGCCACAGGTGATTTTGAAAAACTCTATAGAACTTACAAAATGATCCCCAAGTACATCTGTCATATATATTTCCGTCGTGTCGTGGTAACATTCATCTTGTCAAGCTACTAACTGTAGTAGAATTTAGCTATTACTCTTTTCCTTTCATGTAAAGGAAAAATAACGGTTTGAATTTAACTGCATTGAAAGCACTTTTGGTGTTAAGTAGGTATTGTTTCACACAAATGTAGCAACAGTAAACCATGGCACTATTTCTCGTTTCAGTAACGAATTATGATGAGTGAGAGGATATGATAAATGAAAGGTAGGTAGGTTGGCTACCTACACTGAGGAAAGGGAAAAGGGGACGGAAAGATTAAAAGAAGGAGAGAAAGTCCAGTGGGGATATCGTTCGGTCACTCAGTCTGGATCATAGACGCTGACTCAATCCGGTAGCTTTCAAATATTGAAGCAGCGCGTTTGTGACCTTTTGTAGCTGCGATATGCGAGGCTATGGTCCCAAGATCTTGTTCAAGGTAAGCAGTTTTCGACCTAACTGGTTCAGAGGTCATGTCTTTCATTTTAAAAAGATGGGCAGTAGCAGAGTAGATGTTCTATAGTTTCCTCGACACCGCAGGCATTGCACTCGGCGCTATCGGTCATTACAATCAAAAACGTATGTGCATTGGTGAATGCGACGCCCAAGCGTAAGTGGCACAGCATTGCTTCCTCATTACGCGGAAGCCCTGGTAACAGCCGCAGTTGCATAGATGGATCGAGGGAATGCAATCGATGCTGGGTGAATTCAGGTGTTAGCCACTTCTCCAATGTATACGGTGCGCTAGCTTGCTTAGGTGTTGGGCTGCGTCAGTCCGCGATAAAGGTAGAGAAACAAGGGTTGCTCCTTCATGTGCTTTCCTAGAAGCTGCATTAGCGAGGTCGTTGCCGGAGATACCGCAATGGCCAGGCAGCCACTGAAACACGACGTCGTGTCTTTTCGCGACCATGCGATGGTGCATTTTCTCGTATCTCCGACACGAATTGTTCACAGGACCCACGACGAAGAGATGACAGAAGACATTATGAGGCCGTCTTCGAATCGCGGAATATTGCCCACCGATTAGCCGGTTGGTTGTTAATATAATCAACGGCACCGCGGAGGGCAACAAGCTCCGAACCGGTCGATGTTGTCAAGTGAGAAATCTTGTATCGAATGCTTAGTGATCGTGGTGGTATAACCACTGCGCCGGTGGAGCTGGTCTGAGTGGAAGAGCCATGCGTATATATGTGGACTCGGTCAAAGTAGAAAGTGTGCAAACAATCCAGAGCTGCTTGCTTGAAGGCCAAGGTAGACAGGTCGGTCTTCTTTCTTATCCCTGGAACCGTAAGACGTACTTGAGGTTGTTTTGAACGCAACAAAGCTGAGGTTGAACGTGCTGAGGGTGTGAAGCCCGATGGTAGGGAGGCACGATGGATGTTGACGCCGTTGGAGAAGGACGCCTGTGGTCGTCGTTCTGGCAAGCAGGCAAGAGAGCTTGATTGAATCCCTGAAACATGACGAACATGGACCCTAGTCGTGTCGGTGCTAATGTGAGTCGTGATCGGATAGCCTTGAGCCATTATAATGGTTCCTGCTGTTGAGGTGCTCCGCGGAAGGCCTAGGCAAACACGTAGCGCCTGTGCTGGCACGCTCTGAAGTTCTCGAAGATTTGACTTGCATGTTTTAGCAAGCACGGGAGAGCTATAGCGTAGGAATCAGATAAAAAGTGCTCGATATAACTGTAGAATGGAGCCCACTGACGACCCCCATGTTTTGCCGGTGATGAACTTGAAAACGTGAACAATAGATGTGATCTTCTTCAAGTGGGCAAGCCTGAGGGCTCCAAGAGAGGTTCCGGTCAACAATGACACCCTAAACCGATGATTTCTTTTGTAGCAGATAGGCCGGTCATTGATGCATACTGGATAACGAGACATTTGCGTAAAAGCGACTAACGCAAATTTTCAGTTGAGATGGTAAGGCCTTGTGTGTGAAGATAGTCAGATGCCTGTGTTACTGCTATCTGTAGCCTTGCGCTAACCTGCAGGCGAGTGACCGCTGATGTCCAGATGCAGATGTCGTCGGCGTAGATTGAAACACTCACTGTTTCCGGTAGGGATTCGGTCAGCTCAGGAAGCGCGAGGTTGAAAAAAATAGGGCTCGGAAGACCGCCTTGAGGAATGTCTCGGCATGTGTAGTGGTCGGTAATCGGAACATCTTCCATACGTACGAACAAGGACCTTTGTATCTAGTAGTTACTGATCCATCGACATACTCGTCCTCCTACTTCAACTGTCAAAAGTGCGTCTAGAATGGTTTGATGGCAAACTTTGTCGTAAGCGCCTTTCACGTCAAGAAAGGGTGCTACTGATAATCACTTCCAAGCTTTTTGCTGTTCTACAGACGATACCAGATCGATGACACTGTCAATCGATGAACGGCCTCATCTAAATCCCGCCATAGAATCAGGGTAAGTTTTGAGGTGTTCAAGGTACCATTGGATACGAATGAGGACCATGCGTTCCATAAGCTTCCCGACGCAGCTGGCAAGTGCTATATGCCGATACGATGCCAGTTCGAGCAATGACTTTCCTGTTTTTAGCAGCGGTGCCAAGCGGTTGCGTTTCAATTCCTGTGCCACGACACCATCTCGCCATGAACTCTTAAAAAGACTGAGGAGTTCTCTTCGTGCTTCTTGACCTAGGGGGCGCAAATCAATATATGTTATGCCATCGGGCCCTGGTGAAGACGAACACCTACAGAGCGCCATAGCAGCTTCTAACTCTTGCATAGAGAATGGAGCGTCCATACTTGTATTTCGTGGACCGGGGAAGTCGCCTAAAGTCATGTCAGAGACTAAAGCTGTGGCGCCGGCGACTTTCGCACAAAATTCCTCCGCAACATCTATCTCACGGCGGTTTTGGTAGAAAGCAAGGGCGTTGAAAGGGCGTCGTTGCTGGGGACTTGAGCAAAGACCCCGCAGGGTACGCCACACACGGGACAATGGCTTGCGGGGGTCCAGTGACTCGCAAAAGCATTTCCATCTTCAATCCGCTAGCTTATCCATTCAGGCCTTTATCTTCCTTTACATGCGCCGAGCTTCTTTGAGGTCAAGAATTGACTTCGGGCGCCTGTACCTCCTTTCAGCTCGGCGACTTAGTGCACGAGGCCTTTCCAACTCAATGTCATTTTCTGTACGCTTTGATAAATGTGTGAAGCACCGCGTGCAATCTTGCATTGCGTCTGCAATTATGCCTTCTAAATAGCCTGCGATATGTTTCTTGCATGTGTCTTCTACACGATCTTGAAAGACTGACCAGTCGATTTGGCGAGATACAACCGGTAATGCGGCGACTGGTCCATAGATTCTCACATAGGTCGGAATATGATCACTTCCATGGGTTTCAATATCAGTGAACCACTGCACGCTTGAAGTCAGGCAACGTGACACCACAGTCAAGTCAAGGCAGCTGCTGTACGTTGTTCCTCGCAGAAATGTCGGGCTTCCGTTATTTAGAAGACACAGGTTGTGTCCTCATTCAAAGGACATTAGTGACCTGCCCCTCGAATTTATTCTGGAGCTTCCCCATATATGGCGGTGAGCGTTGAAGTGCCCTGATTATCCAAGGACCGGGAGTAGCAGCCATAATATCTTCTAGTCTCTTGCTGTCAAACTGACTTGTTGGGGATAGGTAGACGCCAATAATAGTAAAAGACAGCCTCTTTTTTTCGCACTAACACAGATGTATTGGTTACCGTCGTGTGGCGCTACGGGTTGCGAAAAATGTGCTAGGTCCTTGCGAATCTAAACCAGTACCTTAATTCTACGGACACACGTGGTTGAAACGAAAGGTTCATATCCTGACAGTCTTATGGAGGCTGATAAGTTAGGCTCACAGATCACCAGCATAGGAAAGTGGTAGTCAAACACGAACTGTCGAAAATCCAAAATACGTGACCTCAGGCCTCTCGCATTCCATTGGAATATGGAGGTACTTCTGACGTCATCCCGGAACGATCGCTGTTGCTGTCGATGAGCCATGGTTCTGCTGTAGAATTTCTCAAGCACTGGACTTCTGAAGGCTCGCTAGAACCGGATTGATGGCATCCATCACTTGCAACGCATTTCGAGCTTTGGTGTCTGCAGCTTGTCGAAAGGAGCATGAATATCATTCACCGAGAGCTGATCATGACCAGAATTTGTTGATCTCAGTCCGAAAACTTGTCAGGAACAGACGAAGTGTCCCTTGCTGTAGAACTCTGATTTCACTGAGTAGCGGCGTGTAGCCTCGGGAGTGCACGCTAAGCGTCAGCAGCCGTGCTGTTCGATGCACCTTTGTCTTTTGAGTTGACTGTTTTTGGCCTGGGCGGTATAGTGGGTGGTAATGTATGTGGCTGGCGCTCTGCAAAGGCTTTGGAGGTTCTTGATCGACGTCGGCGACGTGATCGTCGTCGCCTAAAAGATTTTGCTGCTTCTCGGTGAGACGAGTGGTCTCTAACCATTTTCTTCAGTATTGCCAATTCCTTTCGAATAAAAGGGCATTACTTCGAGGATGCATCGTGAGGGCCACTGCAGTTTGTGCACTTCAGCACATTAGCCTCGTTAGTGGTGTGGGGCCCAGTGCAGCGAGAACAGACGGTAGTGCTTTTGCACACACTACTCACATGGACAAGCTTCATGCACTTCCAGCATTGTAGCGGTTTTGGTATAAACGGGCGAACTGCGTGTCGGAAGTGGCCCACTTTTACATGCTATGGGAGGAATTCGCCCTTAAATATGACCTTAACACGCCATGACGTGCCGAGACGAAACGCGTTTGTGATAATGGTGTTTTCTCTAGCCGGCTTGATTAAGATCGACGCATCGGAGTCGACAACGGTCCCGTCAACATTGTAAATTACGCCAGTACTGACTTGTTTGCCCAGCGGAATATGAGGGCGGACTTCCATGCCGTCAGGTTCCGTGACTTTGCGTAAATAACCCAACGCAGCCACGTGTTCTACGTCAATGGCTAGCACGTTCTTACGGGTGTTCATTCTGATGTCTTTGATTTCATTCGGCACCAGCGCCTCTAGATGGGAAGACACGGCTTGACTGTTGAGGCGCCTCAGGTTGTCAGTGGCGAGAATTGGCACGAACAGGATGGTGAGCTCCTCGGTATTGCGTGAAGATCCCACGGTGGACTAACTCGAATTCGATGATGCGGTGAGAAATCTTCGCTTTGCTTTACGACTCCGCACCAGCTCCAAGGTATCGTCACCAGAATCGTCACTGCTGACATAGTACTGCATGGTGTCGTCGCTGTCAGTATCGCTCTCGGTGCTGTTGCGCTTCCTGGAGGCAGCCGCCGTGGGCACTGCCGAGTCGGGCGGACGAGCGTGAGGCTCCATCTCCATGGCAGTGAAGGAGGAAACAGCAGTTCACTGGCAAAGCCTAGGAAATTCACAAAATGAGTAGAGCTGGAAGACTCGTCGTTCTGCCTGAGAGACGCGTATGATGATTGGCAACTATGATGGATTGCCAATAGACGCGTATATCTCGCATAACTTTTTCTATGTCACTGACGATTACACTGACAGAAAGTCAAAGAGGAGAATGTGATTGCGTGTAGATTTTCTAGATACTCCTTGTAATTACCAATTAATTAGATTTTAATTCATTCTGCAGTGAAAAATGTGGCATATTTTCATAAGAACACCTTAATCAACAGCTTATAACTCAAGCATAAGGTAAATATTGACTAAATGCTTTTCGAAGAAGGGAAGAAAATAGGGTAGGCTTTGTCAGGGACGCAGCCGCAGTGTGGTCCAGAGTCTCTTAATGCCATTCTTGAATTGAACGCAGGGGGGGGGGGGTGAGGATCCCGAGCTATAGCAGGAAATTTTCGCAACGAACTACAGATTTGTCGTCCTCACAACACATTAGGAACGCTAGTTTGGAGT
The DNA here is from genome assembly GCF_050947875.1 of Dermacentor variabilis. Lineage (NCBI taxonomy): Eukaryota > Metazoa > Arthropoda > Arachnida > Ixodida > Ixodidae > Dermacentor > Dermacentor variabilis. The sequence goes on from NC_134578.1 coordinate 68,931,968, forward strand.
TATTAAATTACACCTACTACAGCATAGGGAGGTCTATGGAGTGAAACCATACCTGCTCGGATGGAGAAAGCTATACTCTCGAGCTACGCTTCTCTGAACACCGCGCACGGCGCTAAATTTGCCTCCTATTGAGTCCTGCGTGGCGCGATAACGGTGTCTTGCGCGCACGTGACACCTACATGATCAGGTAATGGCTCTTTCCCTCTGCGCAACGTTATGAAAGTGCGGTGTGTGAGTTGTATGATTACTAGGCTGTTACATCGCTTTCACCAACATTTAGCCTGTTTAGGGACGTTTCACGTCAAAAAAATATTTATTTCCGATTAGGGCGAGAACGCTGTATGCGGTACATCCCGTCGAACATTGGAGTTCATTTAGTAACGTGGGCATATGTACCAATACTGTTGCATCTTGAGATCCGGTGGGATAAGAACTTGGTTCAGCCTAAACACCGCCGTCTGCTCCCTCGCCGGACTGGCAGAACTTGCTAAAAGAAGCGACGTGCACAAATGTGTGCACCATAATCGAGAGGGTCAATCGCTGGTTGAAATAAAAGTGTTAAGCTTGCGTATAGGCGGCAGGTATTGGAATACTATTGATTGACCCAGCAGTCGACTGCGCATTGGTATCTACAAGAAAATAAAGGTGTCCTTAAGGCACATATGAAATTTGTGGCATGGTGGCCAATAAATATTAAATTGTATTTGATAACACGCCACTGGCTTATGAGCTTCCAAGAAAATTTATTGCTCGCGATATAAAGAGCGGTGTGCAAACGGTCAGTACTAATTTGCTACGGCTACAAAGAGCCAATCATCATGAAGGTAAAATAGAACTAATTTGCAGGGCTAAGTTCTTATTAATTATTTACTTGCACTGATAGCGAAAAATGTCATTATGGTAGATCATTCCTGCTATTTAAAATAGAAAACTAAACAGGAGACAAATCAACTAAGCCCGAAGAAACAATATGAGCGACTACCACGTCCTGAAAGAAGCGCACGGCAATGGAGAGAAATATCACTGCACAATCTGAGCTTTTCATGGCAGCTGAGAGATCTAAAAGACACGCTGAACTTTATATACCTCAACATAGCACAGTAAAATCAACATATATTCAGCAGAAGGAATAAAAAAAATATCCCCTGAAGAATTTTTCCACATTGTAAGATTGGCTGAAGAACAGATTTCCTATTGAACGCGTTGTAGGTCTCCACTTTTGAAAAACATCATTAACTAGAAAGTTCTCTAGACATCCGTAGTTGGACTGCAAATTTTCCAATTACCTCATGCTCAACGGAACAACGCCCTGCAGTAGCCGTTGGCTAACCTAAGCTGACGAACAACGTTACCCGACACACTCAAGAGAAAAAAAAAATCCGCCTCCGTTCTATTCTGTGGAAGTGGATGTACAGCGCAGCTGTTGCCGACGTTAGGCAAGAGCCATCAATCCATCGGACGTTAGACGACGTTGCACAAGCACCACCACCACCACCACAAGCGGCGTACGGCATGTACGCACGAACGTGGCCGTAAGTGCAGCATGCGTCCTCATTCTTCTAGGATCTCGACCAAGCGCAAGTCTCTTATTTAACCAAGTGAATTCTTCTAATTTCGTCAGACAGTTGGTTAAGTGCGACTTACACACAAGCTGCAGAGTCTCGGACTGTAGTTCGAATATACGAGAATACATGCGTCTGCTAGGCGAAAACTCCAACACAAAATCCCTTTTTCATCTGCCGTTTGAGGTCTGTCCGAGTGGCCGCGGTCGGTAGGTGGCGGTACTGTTTTTCGACGAGCACAGAACGAGCCCGCACAGAATCCCGACCAACTAGAGGCTAACAGCTTCGCTGTAAAGCAGAGGACGGCACGCATGTCAAGTATCTTGCTGTCGCGTGCCTCTCAATTACGGCTTGGCGCCCTCGCATGCTTCGTGTTAAAGCACTGTAGAGGCATTGTTGGCAATGTGCCGTTAAGGAATCGTGAAGCGACCGAACAGACCGCCGAATGAGGCATTGGAGAGACATTTAGTTGAACTTTGTCATGTCCGTACCGTCGCCTCTCTCCTCTTTAAGCCGATTCTATACAGGGCATTTGCATCCTAGGACACTATCCGATTAATTCTTCCGATGAGTTCTATCTGATGAGGCTTTTTTAACGGAATCCATTCAGCGGATATAAAGCTCGGTTGCGTTCGAGGTCGTTTTCACTTTTTTTCTGGTTTAGTTATTGTATTTTATAAATAAGTTTATTTAATTGAATAATGATCAATCACTAGGACATTCGAAGTCAGCTTAGGGACATAAAGGTTGTTTCCAGTTGGTTGGTTTATAATGCCTAGGGAAAGAATATTCTGCGCTAAGCAGACAACTATGAGAAGATAGAGATATGGACTAGCAAGAGCGTTGAATTCATTGAACGATTAACTCGATAAAACTTTCAACACGAAACTTTCAAGTAATCGAAACATTTAACGCGTTTAAATTTGGACCGGCCCACGTTTATAGTTGCTCATCCTTGTTTGTGATGGGTTGCCATTTTGATGTTATATCATCGATGTTCATTTTAATTTTCAATATTTGAAAACACACTTAACGGGTGCTTTTTGTCATCTGGGACGACACAGTGATCTGTGTCAAAGTTTCTGTCGAAATCATTGAAGAACTGGCGGCATGTATATGACTGAACCATCTTCCATGCAATGACATGCCTTTCTTTTGTATTTTGTATAAACACTTTAGGCGATCACTTTCCAGTAATATTGTGAAAAGTTGAATGTAATGTTCAATCTTATTGGCTATGGGTATCGGGAAGATCGTGCGAACTTACCCGTGGAAAAGAAAAACCAATAATAAACACGCCGGTTCTTTTACCGTTATTATCGTCTTCGGCAATTGCGCTGTTAATATGTTACTAAACCTTCAACTGTTATAAAAGCTGCCCCAAGTTTTTTTTTGCAAGATATGGTACGAGTTGGTTACCACTGTTATGAATTACCAGTATAGTTTTTCCCCTTGTAATCGTATATCGATGGGTATTAAGGCCATCTGTCGTGATGTGGCAAGACACTCCGGCAAGATTACGTGGTTTCAGAGGATATTGTACCAAGGAACTTGAGAGGACGAATATAAAACGGAGGTGTGTTATGGGAATAATCTCTACTGATTTCGTACTAATTGTATGGTGAACTGCTTTCAAAGCTTCACTGTGCTAATTTTTAAAACGAAACGTGGAATAAAAACATTTTAATCTACGCACCCGTGCGAATATAATGTGATGAACTGTCTTCCAAAATAGCGATTCGCAAAAGATAGGTTGCGCTAACTGTAAAGGGACACTGAAGGAAAACTTACGTTGAGCCATTATAAATTAAATTACGCGTCTCCAATACTAAAAAAAAAGCACTCGTACCGCGAGAAGTTGCTTGGTAAGCCAAAAAAGCCGCCAGGACATAATACAGGCGGCGACGCCACCTTCAACTGTTCACACCACGACGTTATGTATTCGAGATCGGCCCCTCGCGCCGCGTTAACCATTAATCGGTGACAATGAATTACATTGTCCTCTAAGGACACCAAATACTGAATCTAAAGAAATAGTTTCAAGAAGTGTTGCATGCGCCACAAATACCGAAGTACGGCAAAATACTTTAAGATATGTGACGTTGCAGTGACGTAATGTAGATGGCGTTTCGCCAGAGTTTAATAAAGAAACATTGAGCTAATTTTATTATTTTCTTGATAATAAAAAGATTACCACGCCTTTAACGAAAATGCAGTAATGGTTGGTTAGTCTAAACTGATCTTCTGTTTTTCTTTAGCCTCCTCTTAGAAAATGTCCGTATTGTTCACTTTTGCTCTGAGAAAAGTTTGATGAATCATCCTCACCTTGCATATTCCTTTCCCTTTTCTTCTCGCGCACAAGACGCCGTCCCGCGTTAGCCTTTTGGCAAGCTCTTCCTTGCTGAAGCTTTCCTTACAACGGTTGTAAGGAAGTATCGTCTGGGTGATGCGAAGCAAATCCAAGCCACTCTTGTTGCCTGTTGGGATAAACAGCTAGTGTATGAGCTGTGCTCATCCTGACGTGTAGTGCAAATATCAAGAATTCAACTCGCACAAGCAAGAAACCTAATCTGTATTCGCACAAAAGAGTTACACTGAGGAAGCTCTCGTCCCCCCAGACAATATTCCCCACATTGCCCACACGGAGACATTGTACCCGACGGAAATTAGCAGGTTAAAAACGTAACTACACTTGTTAATTGAAACGAAAGGGCTGGACATACAGGCACATCGTATGTGTTCGTGTTGAAAGCAGTGACATTACAGCAGTGACTTCAACATCGCGTCCCAAAGTTGCCAAGGTAAGAAACAGCTAAATAAAAATGTGCTGCAGGATAAAGCGCAGACCATAAGAAACGCAGTCAGCGTATTGTGTAAGTGGCTTTAAGATGTTTTTGAAACTACGTAAAAGTGAATGAAATTACAATGAACAGCTGGGATGACACGTATCTGAATGGTCACGATGAAATCTTCAGTTTCTTTTTAGGAAATCATTCGCTCGCCAAAACCATCACAAGATGCTCTTCTCGAAGATATATCAGGGGCTCAGAGAGTAGCGGTTTCAGTTCTGACCGTTTGGTATTGACGGAACTTTATCAATAGTGAAACGAATGAGTGGTTATTGGCAACTAGTGCTACAAAGAACGGTAATCTCAAGCGTAGATTGCAAAATGACGTAACGAAGCGTGAGAAAAGCCGAGCCCACCAAATTCTTACAGCACGCACATTAAGCGATGCACCAGAGTATTTTCAAGGCATAAAGTCAGCGATGGTAGCATTGGTCATTGTCCTCCTAACGTATGCACTTCTGCTCATTTTTCAGCTTCAGCTAGTGGGTGCGTTTAGTAAGTAAGGAATAACTCGACATGAAACTAGTTTGCATTAAAAAAACAGCTAGTTTAACATTTTCTGTATACATCATTGCACATGAATTATAGCAGAAGAATGTCTCAGTGACACAAACTCATCGTTGATACTACGGGGTGACGGCATTCACCTTTTTTACGCAATTACGCAACCTTTTTCTTGCACGTAGTTGCGTTAATGGAGACACTTGTATATCGTTTAAGACTGAATTAACACAGAAAAGCAGTGGTTCGGGACAGTTTTAATCCGCAACTTTTCTATTTTAACGCAGAATTTTTGGACAACTCCGAAACACACAAACCAACAGGTGCGAGCGCTAACTTCGAACTGAAGTTTAATGCCAGGCACTTTCAATAAATACACATAGGAACTCAAGGAAAAAAGAACCAGCCAAACACATGTTAGAGAAAGCACGTGCGTACTGTCGATAATTATTGAGCTGTTATCAGCTGCGTCGGATAAAAACAAAAATAACCGTTTCTTTGCAGATAAAGAAGCGGGTGACAAGTTCACGCGCTTTCGATGGTCAGATTTTATTGCTGTGGCTTGGATAATTTTGCATGTTCAGCGATCACTTTACAGCGTATACCTAAAATTAGGCACGAAAGAAATTTAGAATTTAAAGCGTAAGACTCGACAAGCTAGATTCTATGAAAGGCACATTGTGTTGCATCTTGAGAAGAAATGTTGTTCGTCTCGTTTTCTGCAAGCTTGCTTATCAAATTCAAATGCAAGACACTGCCGATTAAAAAGAGTAGTTAGAATAGTACTATGTAACTATTAGACACTGTGTGTCGCGTGAAGCGGCTTGTTTTAGAGATAATGTAAGTTAACTGATGCACCTCCCGCGTTGAGCTACTAAAAGAACAGCACATCTCATTGCGTCAGGTGACTCCGAGGTAGAACATAATGAGCTGAAATTTGTTTCTGCTGTCGGGGAGTGCCGCTGAAAAACTGATTTTACCGAGGAGAAAACTACGTAAGTACTCCCAAGCGTACATTGTTTTGCTTTTTGAAAGTTATTCTTTTTGACCAGATTATTGCAGTGATGAACTTATCCCTCAGCGCGAGAGGCCCTCATTCGAAATTTCTTGAATGCTGTTGGTGGTTCTATAATGAAAGAGTCATGTTTTATCAGAGTGGTCTCGTCACGCGAACATTTTTGTGTACTAGCGAATGTACACATGCACTATAGTGAAGGCTTGTTATTGCATGCATGAATGACAGATTGATTTAATGACTGAGGACCGCCTTCGGAACTATGGTTGTGATTTGAGTGCTGTCTGTCTTTTTGGGCACAACTTGGCTCGAAGAAAAGCTTACATTCTTGGCTCACACTTTGGACAATACCCAATTCTTGACCGTCGGTACAACGTGTACAACGTGGCAGTATTGAAGTAATGGTACAGTCGCCATCATAAGGATCGCTAAAGGCGGAAAAATGGGCTATTCGCTTTGGGTTAAGCTCAAAGGCGCAGGCAAGGGGATTCTAGCTGCGATTACTCACGTGCGGACAATCTCCCCCAGCCAGAAATTGCAGCCTTTCTTCCCACAAGGTTGCTTGGCTTCCATGGTAAGCAAACTGGTCTTACGAATCTGTCGAACTTAAACGGTTCGGTTGTCTGCGAAAAAAAGAGTGGAGCTTAGGAGGACATCTGATGTGTTACCGTTACTCATAAATGATTCTCATTCTTTGATTACGGACCTGCTAAGTTCACTTAGTGTGTGACAGCTGGCGTTTAAAGGATGTGTCACATCTGCGCCAAATCCATGAGTGGCGCTAACTAACAGGCACATGCGGGACGAGATCTAGTGCACTAATGCTTAAGAATATAGACGAGAGAAAAGCAGCTGGACTTAGCTAGAATGGCCGAGCACCGCACTTGCAATACGGATAGCCGCGGACTAGGCTTCCCATAGTGTCCACAAGTGGTGTTGGTGAACCCATCAATTCTCCGTTTCACCTATTATTCCTATATTTAAATTATAAAAAAAACACCTAATTTGCCGTATCTTTGCTTCGGCTTCATTGTTTGTTGGCTTTATAAGTTCGTGATAAATGAAAATTGAGCCCGTCTCTTCCTCTCGTCGCTATTTGCTTTACACACTGCCTTTTCAAAGTAAAGATATATAATACCTTGAAGCTAACCTCTTGCCTTCGGCGTAATTTGAACCTTCGGGCGTTTCTATTAAAGTCATCGGAACAAGACTCTGTAGTTCAAATCAAGACAGGGTTCGCACTTAAAAACAGGAAAAAGAAAGGCGATGGTAATAAATATGTTTCTTGGATAAGCTATTCCGTGATGTGGTTATAAAATTTTAGCTCTTATTTTACAACGTGGCTGCAAACGACGATTTCTGAAACTATGCCTTCACAATTGTCGTAACTGTTCAGATACAAGCATCGGCGAAATTGTTGATGTTTGGTGAATCTGCCGGAGCTATGGTGGTTTCCTACATGCGAGTTTGATTGGCATTTATTTCTGCAGTGTTTCAACTCGTGAACCATCGGACGTAAACCTTCAAAACTAAAATTCCCGGCCGAGCCACGGAAACGCTGGAACGCAAGCTCTAGGGCTCCAGCCCGGCCACGGTAGAACAAACCTTGGTTTGGTACCTCGGTAAGCGACAGCTTGCGCATTAGCACAAAAGAGGTGCTGCAGATTTCAGCGACAAACGCGCCCCTCAACCAGCATGGTTGACCTTGCGGAGAGCGTGGTACTCCTATCAGCAATAATACATCTCCAGAGAGAAGACACGGCTAGCGTGACGTTGTAGATATGCGCCACGGTGCCACAGTACGATATGAAATGGGCAGCAAATTTTGTGGACGAACGCGTCCCCTAGCTTCTGTCTTCTGCACCAGCTAGAAAATGCGCGCGTTAACTTTTGATTACGGTAGCAATTATATGGATACTTCAGGCGAATTTCTGCCGTCGTCGTCGTCATCGCCGTTCGATTCGCCATTTTGAATGTATTTCCTAAGAGTTGAGTACCTGGCAACTTATCCATTTTTTTGGGCAAAATATCCAAATAACCCGCGACTGACTGCCAGCCGAAGTCTGCGCTAATATCTTTGTGCCAGAAGAAACCAGGGTATCGCAGGGGTTGAAGGGAGACCGTGATGGGGGGGGGGGAGGGTTCATCGCGATATGCTGCGTGCATAAAAGTTGTGGTTATCATTATAGCAAAGAGTCGAGACAAAGTCGCAATTTCGCTCGAAAGGCAAAGCACTGATAGCGATCGCAAAGCATCAGATAATTTACACGATGTGACCTTCTTAATTGTATAGGTAATATCAGTAAACGTAAACATTTTCTTAGAATCTAAGCAAGTATGGTGTCACGAGCGTGCAGACAAGCGTAGAGATCTCACTGGGTGGACGCGATCACTCGCTCTCAGAAAGCTGGCTTGATGAGAAACGCCGGCAGCGTGGAGCGTACGCTTCGAGCAGCCTCCTGCTTCGACAGGTCTTGGAAACTTATATTACGGGAGAGCCAACGCAAGCCGACAAGCATGCAGCGCCCATAAGGTCAACAGCCACCTCAGCTTGGCCGCAGTCATGGCATTCGCTGCAGATGACCGCCAAGATACAATGCGAAGGCCGCGTAGGAACTCAGCCACACGGAAAGCCATGCGCTGCCGCGGCCGGGCAGGACAACGCGACGCGCGTTTGCCTTCATTAGCGCACTCTTGATCACGTGACCTTCGATAATGGGTGCGCGGGAAGATGGCGCGCATCAAGCCACGATCCTAGGGACTTTGCACGATCTCTCTCCCTCGGCTCATCCTTGCAAGCCTGCCCTCACGCGCACAGCATAGGATGCGTGCGCCGGTCATTCTCCTCGCGACATCATAGTAACGGTGAGCGCGAAAACTTGCCTAGCGTGTCTGTACAATTGCACCACAAGCCAGTCGTTATCAAAGAATACGTAAGAGATTCGTTACACGATGGCTTTACAAAAAATGTTTCGTTTGATTGACAATGCAACAAGGCTTCGGAGATGGCTCGGAGGAAGAGAACTAACCTTTGCCAACGCGATGTCATGACCAAGTTCTCCAGGAATGTATGAAGGATGGCTGAATAAGGCGGCAACGCCAACTCTTGAGCCTCGAAGTTTTTCAGTGCTGTTGTAGATAATTACGGCTCCGTCAAGGTAGATCCGTCTAAAAGATCAGAAGAGAAAACGAATTGATTCCAGTTTTTGGCTATCTTACAGCACTCAAGTTAAATACAAATAGAGCACAGGGCCAACAAAGTATTTTAGTTGAATAATATACACGGTGTCATGGTTAACGTTCGCCAAGGTCTTAGAAATACACAGTAGGATAAACGACGACGCAACCGATGGTATTCTGCCAACAGTGACGTACCACTCCCGGATGTTATCTTTTCACAATTGAACTATACATAAATAGATGAGATTTTTTTAATGAACGTTTTTATTTACTGAATTGAGGGCTAGGATTGTGACGGAAAAGTAGTATTTGTGTTTTAACACACCATATTCAGTTGTTGTCAGTGGGCGATGTGTCAGGTAACTATTTTTTCGACTTTATAAAGAAAGCGCACTCTGCGCAATGCCCGGCTTGGAGGCCACGTGAAAGTGATGCGGCATCGATCAGTATCGGCGTTGGTCACCGCGAACTGCGAGCTACCTTTCCCATGTGAAGCGCGAAGCCAATGGAGTGCGCAGCGGCATCGAGGAGGAGGACAAAGGCATTGAGCAGAGTTAATTTTTCCCAGTAACGCCTGGGACCTCTGGTGTGGCGGCGCGGGGATGCGTAATCATGCGGCTATTTTCATATTTCTCACGTTTTCTTTATAAGGTGGAAAAAACAATTACGCGAGACATGGCACAGTGAAAGCAACTGAATCGGCTGTTTTAAAACACGATGATTACCGTGATATGAACATTTGTGACCTCAATTGAATAAATTAAATGTTCGTTAATTATTATTATGTAATTATCGATAGATCAATCATTAACAAAAATCCTCCTGGAGCACTACGTCCCCGCTGACAGACTATCATTGGTTGCGTACTCATATATACCGTATTTTATTTTCAAGAGCTTGGGTAACGTTAGCTGGAATGCACCGCACGGAAAAAAAGATATGGCTGGTCCCTCTTTCATGGGAATCGGTAGAATACGAAAGTAAATTACATGTCTTCACAGAGGCTGTTGCATGTTTGCTTCACGAACTCATGGTCCAGTGCAGCGAAAGGCACACGATTTGCGGGTCGCCGACCGTGTTGCCGGTTTGCATGGCGCGCGGCGCCCTGTTGGTGAGCGGAGTCTTGTTGCCGAGTCGCCTGGACGAAGGTACAAGCATTCTGGTTCGGCTCCGTAGTGTCTTAGACAGCCAGGTGAGTTGCGACGTGCTCAGCTTAAAGCATACGAGTGGCAGAATTCGCAGCGTGCGCCGTGAACGCACGAAGGCGTTCTGCTTCACGCTGGTGCGTCTCTCGCCGGATCGAAGCGAGATTCGCCCGTCGACGCTGTTGCCTTTCTGCGCCACTATGCGCAGCAGTTTTAAAGCGAAAGCTTTACTGGCCACGAACTTGCGATTTCGCCGTGGCGGTGCTCCGAGCAGGCACATGACGTCCCAACGCGTGCCTCGTCGCGGATATTTTTGTCTGTCTCGCTCCCTAGTCACTACTGCGCAGGCGCCACTAGTAGCACCGAGCCACAGGTGTTCCGCCGCGGCGCAGCGCTGCGCCTTTCCGCTGCCGCCGTTTACAATTACGTCACACCACGTTCCTTGTCGTTGCGCTTGCCTCCGCTCCCTTCGCCAACTGCGCCGCATGCCTGATAACATGTCGGAGGACTGGAAAGGAGAGCTCGCGTGCGCCGCAACCACAGTTGAGGCGGCAGTATGGATGTCGACAATTCTGATAAGCAGGAGGAGGCCTGTAATCGGCATCGGAACGAAATGAAGAGGATACGAATCACCCAGAAAACAGACGAACAGCGCGCCGAACGACTGGCTAAACGCTGCAACCTAGCTAGACAACCAGACTAACCTGGGCTTGCAATCAAGATTAACCAAGGCTAACCATGGCCTTAGCTTTCGCGACGTATATCCTGGCATAGCCGAGCTAAGCCACCGCCAATTTTCTTTGTTGGTGTCATCATAAGCGAGGCAGTAGGCGGTTCTGTAAGCTGCACTCCGTAGGCGAAGAGGCGTCACAAGCTAATGGGACGTGAAAGACGAACCATACGCGCGGAAGCCACGTCGTCGCCTCAGCGAAAGGCCTACACCGCCTACACCAGGCCATACCGCGTTGGAGTCACTGCTGCGCTGAGATGACCCGCGCGTTCACGGCGGTGCTCGTTAGTGTCATGATGTAGTACTTCGCTTCACCGCTCCTAGATGGCGGCGCCATTGGTGTCAAGAGAGCAAGTTTTACGCGTTCGCGCCGACGTGACATTCGTTACAAAAAGTTGATGGTGGACCCGGGCATAAAACACTTACGTGTTAAAAGAGCGAAGATAATGTTTCGATACATATGTGTAATCAAAATTTTTCATCAAAACTAGGTATGTCCAGCTCTTTAGAACTGTTTCTCTTGTTCTACTTACGCGTTACTGATATTGCTATCTTTGATTTCTCCCCGATTTCGGGACAATTCTAGCCCCTTTGCATACGAGTTCCACACAACATATAGCCAATTATGCACAATAAGTGATCTCCATAATTGAAAACCAAAACCTTCTTTGCTCCCTCATGCAATATACTTAGTATAATAAGCGTAACATAATACATGAGTGCACAATCAATAAAGAAGCGTTACACAATAACAATGGCTCGTGCAAATGGCAAGTAGTTTTATGCTCGATAATTGTTACGGAGGTAAATTTCGATACAGGAACTGCCGTATGAAGTGTCTTTACTGAATTGATCTAGCAAGGACAATAATGTTTTGGCGTTCGAACGATTAATTCTTCTTTCTGTCTGGGTGTGGTTTGTGGGCGCTTTCCCGGATCTTAGCCAATAAACTGATTCAATCATATTTATGTTTTAACAAACTTTGTAATTTAAAAGAAAGGTATAGAGCCACAATAAAAACACTGAATATTATTAAGTATACTTTCAAAGAAAGGCTGCGGCTGTGGCAGAATGCTGAGCTGGCGCATTCAACAATAGTAATAATCTTCATTATCGTCATTATCAATTATTAATATGTTTACCCTGCCCCGGAATAACCCTAAAGTCTGAATGCTGGCCCACGCATGCAGTTAGCAAAGAAATAAGGATAAACTACTCTTGTATTAAAAGAAACAGGGAACGTAAACAAGCAAGGGTGAGAAAAATTGAGAAAATTACAAGAAAACAACCACAAGAACTATGGAAAAACATTTATGAAAAGGACAGTTTGCATACCATAAAACGCAAGGCAAGTACTAGAAGAAAGCAGTACGAAATAACTTAAACACTGTCTGAAACTATGATAGAACAATGCGAACTTGAAAAAAAGAACACAATGACAGTGAACTATGAAAAATATCAAGATCAAGAAAATGAGAGTTATAAACGGTTTCTATGTTGTGCACACTTGAGATTTGGCTGTGGCGGGCACGAACATCAAAATAACATGTATAATTACCTCTTGGCAATGCAATGGCTCGCAGTGAGTACAAAGTGAGCGGAAATGATACTTCCTCCACAAAACTGGCTGACGTTGTAGGTTGCGTTGTACATGGAAGGCAAACCTAATTGCACCTGAAAACAAAATTTCATACAAGTTAGGAGCAGTGCGTCTTAATGGCGGCAGATGTAACAAGGGAGAAAATGAGCCTCCCTCCCAAGAGCCTCCCAATGAGCCTCCCAAGAGGAGGCGCAAAACAAGAATGTTAGTCACCGCCATACGCTCGAAAGGCGCTAGTTGGGCTCTCTGACAGCCTAGCAACGGCCTTGGTAAGCTCATTGTCGAGATACCAATAGGTGCTATAAATTAGCGGCGTCAGATTTTTATCATTTCTGGAGCTATAGTAATAAATTTTTGAGCTGACGGGCTTCGATTCTTGAATTAGCACAATTTGCGTCAATCTCGCAGGTAAACAGAACTATGAAATCTTCAAAAATAACTAGTCTAATTAGTACTTCGAATCATATTATAATGTATGCCTTTGTGGTAAAAGCTCTCCTGAGAAAATTGCCCAATTATCGCGCCTGGGATATTTTGATCACATTTTTGAACGCGTTTTCTAAGCAAAGAAAACCTTCACAAGAAATGCAACTTTAGTATTGTTACAGTTCACGTGCACAAGCATGGCGACATTCATTTTCATCTTTGTCTCAGCTGCATCTTTCTGTGAAGTAAAACAATCTCAAAATTAAAAAAAGAAATTAGATTCTTGGGTTTAACGAGCCAAAACCATGGTATGGTAACTGTCCCGCCGTACTGGTGGGCTGCGGAATAATTTTGATCACCTGGAGTTCGTTACTGTGCGCCCAACGAACAGTAAGCGAGCATCATTTTTTTAATCGTCATCCTAATCCTTCATCCTCAGCTTCATCTTCATAATTTTTTTCATCCTCTTCCTTCGTCCTCATCCTCATCTTCATTTTTTTCATCCTCATAATTTCATCCTGATCAAAGTACGGTTACTACGGCTGGGCATCAAACCCGCGACCTCGTGCCGCGAAACCGCTGCTGCGGGTAATGTCAATATTCGTCTGCATATATTTACGCCCCTTCTCATGTTCCTTTAACGTATCAGTTTCAGACAGATACTTGAGCAAGTATTACACCTAATTATTGCGCTATATTTTGAAAGCTGTGTTGCAGGCCTACGTTTGAGGCACTTCTAGTGAATTATTGTCTGCAGTATCTAATTATACTACATTTTTCATTCAAATGTGAACCTCGAGAACATTTCATTTTTTTAAAATTTCTCAATATTTTAATATTTATTCATTAACTGTGTACTTACAACCCATGGTACTTGGTCCTTCCTATGTACGAGATGGCCACCAACAATTCTTCCAGAGGTGGAAAATATGCCGCAATCTGAAACGAATTTTCTCTAGAGCGTATGACATGACACGACATGAGCGCATGCGGGCTTATTCCATGGAAACGCGTGTTTGTGTTAGGAATCGAAGAAGTACAATGCATATTTGTATTCCTAATAGGTACCTCAGGTGCTCTAGACACCGAACTTGTTACCAAGTGCGTCTTTGAAAAAAGCTTCCTTTTAAGTGCTAGTTTAAAGTTTGAAGTTCGTAGAGACTATGAATATTTCTGAAGGCCAACATTCCTCATACTATCATGCGCTGCAGAAATAATGGGCAATACCGTTTGTTTATTTTCTTTACTCGCTTAATAAACTGCAATGCGATTCAAGTGTGGGGTTCTGCCAGAGGTTATTGTTCGAAGCAAGTGAGTTCATTAAAAAATTGTTACGAATAGAAATGAACATTCAGTTATTTTAGACAACCTGAAAACGTTTGTTTCTTGATATATTTAACTTGAATTTTGTACTACTTGCATAAACCAAGCAGTCAGTGCCTCGCTTAAAGGAATTTCCCTGTTTAACTATAAATGTCTCCCTGATAATTGCTGCCACATGTCATTGCGTGTTAAGTCTAAACATGGCCTATAGAAGGTGGCTGTTGATGTCATCTTTCGTCTCCAGCCTCATAACAATCATGTATTGTCGGTGCTGCCTAGTTAAAAACATAGCTGAATGTTGTTAACTACTGCGAATTATCCTACCTTTATTATTGATGTCATCAGAAGCGACCTGCAAAAGAATCATACAGGCAGCCTGAACAATCAGCTGAACAATAAAGAAGGCACGCGGCAGAAACTATCCTTGATGATTTTCAAAGTCAGCGATAGCTTTCTTAAGTAATCCTGCTGCAGGCCTCCATGACAGTCCAGTTCTTCGCAGCGAACCTTATGCGCGAGTTTGATTGGACAAGCCTGTTTCGGTACAGAAACGGCAAATGACGTTTAGGAAATTAGGGTTTAGGATTTGTTACAGTATAGGCGCGTCTCGTTCCAAGCGATAAGCGGACATGACCAAATCAGATTTCGCGCTACCACGATAGCGTGATATTCGGTGAGTCAGGCGGCGCAGACACCGGTGAGGCTTGGGCATCCCGTGATCTCGTTGACGTCAAGTACGCGCAGCTGCTATCAGCTGCGCCAAACCAATCAGATGAGGCCCGTGCGACTCCGCACTTCTTCCACAGCGCAGGTCGCTTATCAAGATGTGGGCGCCCACGCCGCACATGCAGTAGCCACCGGCAGTGGCAGGCTTAGGCAAGGTCGATGCAAATAGGTCGCGAAGCTTCGGGCAAAATCGGTTCAGCAAAAATTGTCACTGAAATCAGCAAGGGTGGTTACGGGAGCAGCGATTGAAGTGCGAGTATGTTTGGAGGGAACAAACGCTGGGAAAGAAAAAAAGTGTTTTTTAATTCAAGCGAGACACAGATTCATTCAACGAAAATAAAATTCCTGGCCAACGTTATATATTCGTGGCGAGTTAAGAAAATACAAGTTTATTTCATTTTATTATTATTAATGAATACATTTATTTTCAGCACCCATCGTTACAGGGGGCGTTGACGCCGCTATCAGTCGCAATGCAATGCACCTCTTGAAATGTGCAGAACGGCGCGGTCGTAAAGTTCACTTGATGAAATACACCCCCCTCACACGTTGTACTTTATTGCATGTCGAAGTTGGTCTGAATTTGGTGATGCGGGTAGCTTCATCGCTTCTTAACCTATTGAGTCAAAAGTAGTGAGTTACGACCGCCAGATAATTGTGTAGTTTTTTTCATGCGACTTCGTTAGCCGATGGGCTTGACATCCGACGATAGGATCAGCAGTCTACACCCAAAACTTTCGTCGGCCTCCAAAGAACATATGTTCTGTGCAGGGGTGCGATTTCGAGAACCGTACAGCTGGCTTTTTCTGCGTCGCTTTCCGCACTTAAAGCTCGAAACGCCCATCAATTGGAATGGCGGAGCATTTGAATAACTCTAAAGGCAGGCCAACAAAACAAATTTCGCGCCTTTGAAAACAAAATGACGTCCCTTCTGCTTTTAACGGATATCGCGTCACATTATTTTTTCTTCCACCGGAAGTGTTTCATCCACGTACAAATGGCGCTAAACCCCGTGAGCCATCGATGAACCGCTATGTTTCGAACGTATAGGCTCCTACGGAAGCTTCGCTACCGGGTATTACCTTGGCTTAGGCTTAGTCTCAGCTTGATCTTGGCTGAGCTCGAAGGTCAGCCTGACGGAACGAGCCGTTTTCTGTGTTTGTACCGGGAGCAGTAAAGCTCTCGCTTTAAAGTACAGGGCAGCGCAGACCCGCAAGTAACTTTATTTGAAAGCTGACGCATACTTATATACTACTGCCGACGCACACTTGCTTTCACTGCGGCTACGTCATTTTCAATGCATTTACAAACAGCAAACAAGGCCGTGCAGACGTGCCATTCAATACCATATTAGGAAGTGGTTCAAAAACAAACACACAGTGTCACTATTCGGCGCTGTTCAAGTGTCTGATATGGCACGGAGTGGCTAAGGACAAGTTTGAGGATGCAATGCAGCGCTAAGAAACAACCATGAAGAAAGAGAAGCATAGAGACACGCCAGACCAACATCTCTTTCTTCATGGTTGTGTCTTAGCTCTGCATTTTATAGCCCTAAACAATCACCAATCCCTGTAAGGCCTGTGTAGACGTTGCAGATACCAAAATAAATAAATAAGTGGCCCAAAATATTCCGACAGAACACATGTCACGATGATCTTTTACGTTAATGCAATTAGCTTTCAAGTAATGTAGCGGAATACCCTCTTGCTGAAGACCCTTTTGTCTACAATGCCTAGTGGTCATTCTGAGATTTCTGTTGCTTTTACTTCGTTACCAAGTGCACATATGACTTCTTTGTGGATGATGAAGCATGATATGCATTTAAGTTTTGTTTTTGCACCGGACCGAAACGATGTTGAATGACCTCAGATCATCGCGCTGGGGGTCGAAGCCCTTGAAGGCTCCTTCAACACCTGAAGTCTCTCTCATAAACTTTGGGAGCCAGAGATTAGCCGGTATAGAAGCATGGATATTAAAGTGCTCTCTTATCATCATTGGTATCTTCTCCTCGCGTCGTTTCTGTTAATGCTAGCTCGGCAGCTGATAAGGCCCCCTTGGGTGGCATGCCCCAACTGCAATGGAGGCTCTGTCACTGGATTATGGCTGACCTGGATTATATATAGTCCTCATTGGCGTCGCAGCGAACCGAACGTCCAGCTGTTGTCTTTTCTATTGGGTAACCTTGCGCATGCGCTATTGCTTCGCGAGTGAATGACGTTTCAGGGGACAGATAGCGGACAGCAGCAGCAAGTGGGGGAAGAATATGCTAAGAATGATATTGGCATTATAGCATGAGCTCCGGCATAGTCAGAAAAAAGTGTTATGGGGGAGAATACGCCGGTGTGGGGAAGGACAATGACAGTCGAAACCAGCGACGCCCAGAGGAACACACGGATTCGCTGCGGCGAGCATCTCACTCAAGTAAATATTTCGAAACGTCGAGTTGTGAAGCATAGGCGCCTATAAAAATCAAGATGGCTGCGTAACAACGGCTGCATCCGAGTGGATACAGTACAACGCATTATACCGCGGAGTGGGTTATATGAAAGTGTTATTTGTATATCGAGTGTTCAAGTCGCGCATGCTTAATTAATATAGGCTTAACATAGATAGGCTCAGCATGCCATTCTTTGCGTAGCTCATATTTAGTCAGGAACATAGAACTTTAGGGGTACGTTACCCATTAGCGTCACCCCTTTCCCCTCTCCCATTTCCAATATATGTGAACTCGGTGTCGTATGCAGTTCTTTCAGAAAACTAGGCAACACTGGGCTAAGGGCCATATACAGGGTGATCATTTTTAGGTTTTATAGAATTAAAAAATATCACCTTTGGCAGAGTTAGCATAATTCATGTCCTTGAACTGGATTATTCGAAGAGGCTGACAATAATAGCACGAGAAATTGAAACACATATTCCACTATGCAACAAAAATTAATGAGCTACTTCATTACCTTAAGCCCACGTATTACAACTTACGAATTGTATCAGGTGAGCTTGAAGACTTATCCACATGGAATGAGTTTCTAGGATGACACCAGTTTGGAGATGTTATTCCCCAAAGTGCGGAACAAAATACATGGGTGTTCTAGTTACTTTTGTACTTCCATGTATAAAAGAGCAGTTTGTTAAAGAAAGGCAAGTTTTATGGCGCATATTTCCAAACTGGCTTCATTCTGGAAATTCATTCCAACTGCATACGCGTTGCAAACTCATCGGCTACAATTGGTAAATTGCAACGCGTGCAGTAAAGTAAGAACTTCAAAAGATAATGAGCGCAATTTTGTTAATTATTTGAATAAGTGTTCCCATTTCTCGTGCATGTAATGTCCACTTCTCTGAATAATGCAGCTCAATTAGAATTACGTTATCTTAGCGGGCTATTTTCAAGAGAGAGAGAGAGAGAGGAAAGGGGAAAGGCAGGGAGGTTAACCAGAGAAAAAGATCCGGTTGGCTACCCTACACTGGGGAGAGAGGGGAGGGGGACGTAAAGTGGTAACAAAGTAGAGATAAGGAAAGGAAGGAGCCTAGACACACAGTCACCATCGGTCACTGGCACCGAATACTGTCATCGCACAGCACAGTGACACTTGCCACACTATCAACATTTGTTCAGGCTACAGCCGCCTGTCCAATCCTGTCGCCCTCAAAAACCGCAACAGTGCCCTCGTCGCCCTCTGCTGCGATGGCTTGTGATGGCGGTATTGTAAAATAAGTTCCTCTGTGAGAGGTCTTTGGTCAAAGCGCGCTATCGCGGTTGCGAGTGATTGTCTCTGTAAACTATATCGAGGACAGTCACAAAGAAGGTGTTGAAAAGTCTCCTCGTTACCACAGTCCTCACACGTGGCGTCGTCGGCCCATCCAATTCGGTAAGCGAAAGACTTGGTGAAAGCCACCTCTAGCCATAGTCGACAAAGCAGGGTAGCTTCGCGACGGCAGAGTCCAGCTGGAATACAAAGGCGTAGAGAGTAGTCAAGATTGTGGAGTCGGTAGTCGTGAAAACTTCCAGCGTTCCACAAGGAGAACGTGATGTCACGGCTGATCATTCGAAGTTTTCGAGCGGCATCGGTCCTTGATAACGGTATCGGCTCCTCTTCGTCCCCTTGAAGAGCCGACCGAGCAGTGTTGTCAGCGTGTTCATTCCCTATGACTCCGCAGTGACTTGGAAGCCACTGAAATGTCACGTGGTGTCCTTTCTCAGTTAAGGTATGAATGAGTTCTCTAATCTCAAATACCAGTTGTTCGTGTGGTCCGCGCCGCAGGGCCGATAGCAAAGATTGCAGTGCAGCCTTCGAGTCACTGAATATTGACCACCTTCGAGGTTGCTCTTGGCTGACGAGACGAAGTGCAGTGCGAAGGGCTGCAAGTTCCGCGGCCATCGGTGTCGTTGGGTGACATGTCTTGAAACTTATGGTGGTGGCTTTCGCTGGGAAGACCACGGCTCCAGAGGAACACTGGAGAGTTGTCGATCCATCAGTATAAATATGTACGTGTTCGGCGTACTTCTCGTGCAAAAGGAGCAGAGTTAGTTGTTTAAGAGCAGGTGATGACAGCTCAGATTTTTTCCTGATTCCTGGTACGGTGAGGCGCACTGCGGGTCGAGCCAAACACCATGGAGGAATCGATGGCTTAGTTGCGGGGGTGAAGCCTGACGGGAGGCAGGTGGAATACTCCGAAATCGTAGTACAAAATGCTGCCTGCGGCCTTTCTGACGGTAGTGTTGCCAGATGGTGGGAACAGGCACGGGCAACGTGCCTAATGTGCACTCTCAACACTTCTACCGCAATGTGTGTTTGTATAGGTTGGTCCCGAGCAATCGTAATAGTCGCTGCTATCGATGTGCATTTTGGCAAACCAAGACAAACCCTGAGAGCCCGAGCTTGAATAGCCTGTAGAGCACGGAGATTTGTCTGGAAGGTGTTGGTCAGTACGGGCAAACTGTATCTCAAGAAGCCCAGAAAAAGAGCCCTGTACAATTCCAACATTGCATGCACTGACATTCCCCAAGTCTTTCCTCCCAGAAACTTGAAAAGTTGGGAGATTGCTGTCAGACGCTTCTTCAAGTAGGTCACGTGGGGGCTCCATGAGAGATCTCTATCAATGATTATGCCAAGAAATTTGTGAGTCTTCTCATAAGAAATTAACTGGCCATTTATTGATATGGCGTAGGGTGTCATTGGTTTGCGAGTGAACGCCATCAGTGCACATTTGTCTGACGAGATTTCAAGACCTTGGTTGCGGAGGTATATAGCTATTAGAGTAGCAGCTTTTTGAAGTCTTGCACGTATCTGAGGACGTGTCACACCTGAGGTCCATATACATATGTCGTCGGCGTACATTGATATCTTGATCGCTGCTGGCAGATGATCAACGAGACCAATGAGTGTGAGGTTGAATAGGGTAGGGCTTAGTACACCGCCTTGAGGAACACCTCGGTACGTGTAGTGTAGTGCGGTTTTACCATCACCGGTACAGACAAAGAAAGATCTCATAAAAAGGTAATGAGAGATCCATTGGAAAACTCGACCACCTAGACCAACCATCTCAAGAGCATCGAGGATAGCCTCGTGAGATACGTTATCGTATGCCCCCTTGACATCCAAGAACAAAGCTGCACATAATCTTTTGCGTGACTTTTGAAGCTGGACGTACGTAGCGAGATCAACAACACTGTCTACTGAAGAGCGATCTCGACGAAAACCAGCCATGCAATTCGGTAACATGTTGTAGTGCTCCAGGTACCACTCCAAGCGGGCAAGGTTCATCTTTTCCATTATCTTTCCCGCACAGCTGGCCAGCGCTATTGGGCGGTATGAGGTGGGTTCAAGTGGGGACTTGCCTTGCTTCAGGAGAGGGACCAAGCGGCTTATCTTCCATTCTTCGGGAACCATGCCATCCTGCCAAGATAAGTTGTAGAGATGTAACAGTTCTCTCCGTGCGCCATCACTCAGGTTGTTCAAGGCGCGGTAGGATATTCCATCTGGTCCCGCGGATGAAGAACGCCTGCATAGAGCAAGAGCCGCTTCTAGTTCCTCCATTATGAAAGGAAGATCCATGCGGCCGTCACGTGAAACAGGGATGCGACTGGGGGCTCGAAAGCCTGGACCGGTTGCTTTGCCAGCGATCCTTGCACAAAAGTCTTCTGCAACATCAGCCTCTAGCCGCCCCTGGAAGAGCGCCAGCGCTTTGAATGGGAAGCGTTGTTCAGGGAAGGAACGTAGACTACGTATGGTTCTCCAGATGTGGGAAAGTGGCTTTCGGGGGTCTAGTGACTGGCAAAATCTTGCCCAACGTCGAGATGCTAATCTATCCATGCGACGTTGAAGTTTCTTTTGTAGTCGTCTGGCTGTCCTAAGGTCTGCGATGGATTTTGTACGCCGGTAACGCCGCTTCGCACGACGACGGAGTGCACGAAGTCGCTCCAACTCTATATCCAATTCCGTGTGCTTCGACGAAACCGTGACCGTGCGCGCGGCGTGTAGCATTGCAGACTTGATTGCTTCCTCTAATCCAGAGGACAAGCCCTCTCGACAAGCATCCTCCATGGTGGAAGTAAAAGTGGTCCAGTCAATTAATCGAATGGTGTTCCGTGGGGTGGGACTGGACATTCCTTTGATGACAAGGTATGTGGGAATATGATCACTGCCGTGTGTCTCGATATCCGAAAACCATTTAACATATCTTGTGAAACTGCTGGAGACGAAAGCTAGGTCAAGACAGCTGCCATAATTCACGCCTCGTATAAACGTTGGGCTGCCGTCATTCAGGAGTGAAAGGCCGTGGTTACAGGCGAAGTTTGCAAGGCTTTGCCCTCTTGAATTTGTCCTTGCGCTTCCCCATGCTATATGGTGCGCATTAAAATCTCCGATGATGACATATGGGGCAGGGCACACAGACAAGATGTTCGTTAATCGTTTGGGATCAAAAACACTTGAAGGCGATACATAAACGCCAACAAGTGTAAACATGAGTTTGCCCTTTTTAATTGTTAGGCAAACGTATTGATTTTTATCATGAGGCGGAATCGGCTGGCGAACATATGTCAGTTCTTGACGAAGAAAAACGATGACTTTGCTGCATGCATTAGTTGTTGCGGATATAACAGCTTCGTCTCCCGATAATCTGACTGGTTTTGACACATTAGGCTCACATATGACAATGACTGGGAACAAATGAGTATATATATACTGACGAAAATCCGAAAGGCGTGATTTTAGTCCTCTTGCGTTCCATTGTATGATTGACGCTGCCTTGACTTCCTCTCGAAACGATGGGCGATGGCTGGCCATGTCTCTATTCGAGGCACTCAAGCACTGGGTTTAAAGGGACACTAAAGGTTACTATTAAGTCAACGTGGACTGTTGAATTACCATCACAGAAAACTCGAAACGCTTGTTTCGTGCGAAGGAGAGACTTATTTTAAGAGAAAATGCGTTCTGAAGCGTCCGCGTACCTCTAGCGCAGTTCAAATCGCCCGCCCTCCGATCGAGGAGTACTGACATCATGATCTCATAGTGATGTTGCGCCATCGGTGAGTAGAACGGTGTCCGCAGACGGCGCTACGGCTTTTCTGCGCAAAACGCGAACGCGCGGCCAGAAACAGAGCCAAGACAGAGCCGACAGCAGAGCGAAAGCGGGAGTATGGTGGCTAGCGGAAGGAGAAACGTATGACGTCCCACATTACGTCCCACGGCACACGGAGAATCCGTTTTCGTTAAACTATAGGCTGCGGCGAGCTCGCAGCGTGGTCTACGAGAAGCGACGAGCCTTTTCGCACTCGCAACAGGGCATAAAAAATGTGCGAATCGACGCAAAACTCGGCCTAGAAACGTGCTTCGCCACAGCCAGGGCTCAATACGACCCAAGCTGGCACGACCTAGATGTCGTTTCTCGCACCGCCACCAGGCGCCGCTACTATACCTCAAACTCCAGCGCAAGACGCCCATAAGCTGGTACTTCATTCTATGACGCTAACTTCGACGCTCGTCGCAATGGACCCTGACACCGACAGATTGGCTCGCGATGGTGGGCTCAACTTCAGCGATTTGAGCACCGACGAGCGCGACCTGCTGCTGAGGGCTCGCACTGCCGGCGTCGTTGCGTACTACGACGGCGGCCTCGACACCGGCTCTCCGGAGCGGGAAAGCAACGAGGGCTTCCCACGACATCACATGGACGTGGCATTCTCGCTGCTTGTTCCAAATGAAAGTTTCGCGAGCCAGCAGAACCCTCACAGCACGACGCGATAACGAAACTACTGAAACTCCAAAGCGTGCGCGGCGCAGAGTCGAGCGAAAACGAAACCTTTCGAACACCCATATTACTGAAGGGTAACGTCAAAATGTTTTTTCTTAGAATAGAATAGACGTAGACAAGTAGCATTTTTTTCCGTCTTATAATCGAATGAAATGATATTTTTAATACGAGTAGCTGAGTATTAGTAACACAAATTATGAGGAGTCCTTTCGTCATCGGGCTAGTACCGGAATGTCGCTGGGGGGTCTCAAATCGTGTCATGCATTTACCTCAATTTCTCGGTTACTAAAGCTCTGTTCGCGATTATATTGACGCCTTAGACGTTCTAGAACATTGCTCTACCGCTTTAACTTGAGTTTCTGGTAACCTTTAGTGTCCCTTTAAGGCGTCCAGTACTTTCAGTGCATTTTGAAATTTAAGAAAGGATGACCATGTACAGCAGTTAAGAACTTGTCCACCAATTTTCTTTAATAACCAGCTGTATCCTGACGCCCACAAAACCTTGTTAGTACATCATGCATGAGATGCCGCGTGTTTTCTATGAATGTAAATTTTATGGCGCGTTCAATTCTTTCAGGGCATTAAGAAAACCTGGTGAGGAGGTTAAATACGCCCTAAAACTAGAACAATCGTATAAGTGCTTTTTTTAAAGTATTTACCTGGGCAGTTCTAACTTTTGTCGTACATCCACTACAACATGCTTTATGTTTCAATGAAATATAAATATTTTGCCTAGTTTTGTTCACCAAGGAAACTGGAAAAACCATTTACGTACTTGAAATACAGTATAAACGTAAGGATAAAACGAGCATTCACTAAATATATGGGAGCACGTAATTAAGCTATGCACTTTAAACTTTCTGTATATGTCACCATGCACATAGGCGCTATTTTGTTTAAAAATAAAGTGCTGGATTTGTAATTATTGGTCACTTTTGAGAAAACTTATATAACACTTCAAAACCGGCAGAAAAAGAGCGTTCGGCAATCTTCATTTAGACATTAGTTATTCATCGCCACTGACACGATCTCTATTTCGTTGAAAACATGGTCCCGTTGTAGCGACGGCGCATATATAGCTAGACGTTGGCAAGAACTGTGTCACGAAATGGGCTGGTCAAGCCCGGCTGCTATTTTTTTACACGACTCGACAAATATGGCAGCGCAATCGCTGGTGCTTGCTGATCTCGGAGAATCTACTTTGCAACGCTGTTCGTGTCGCGCGCGCTTTCCGATTACAAAATCTTAGGCGACAACATCGGAAATATAAAATAGGCGTCAACAATCGATAATGTTCTGATACAGGCGAGTGCGCCTTGTACAGAGCGGTAAATATAACAGTTGTTGAGAAGGTAGAAGCGATCCCTGCAAAAGGAATCAACAAGTGGGAAACGAGTGATAAACAATCGAACCTTCAATGCCCACCTCGTGAAAAGCATCATCCCGAAGCTGCAAGCAGAAGAGAAAGCCAAGTACATGGCAAAAGCAAATTAGCGTAACAAGTAACAATTAAATTTTTCACGGTCGAAACGCGTGTGCCTGTTTCAAGTAGTGCGGTAGCGTCGTCTATACTATACGTCGTCCGCTATAAACATGGTACGTGAGCTCAGGTACAGAGTAGTACGCTGTAGCTCAGGAACGCACGAGCCCACGGGGAGGGCGCCGCATCCCACGGGGCTCGCGAAGCCTGCTCATGACTAAGCCTGCTCGTTCTTTCGAAAAGAGCCTCGGCTTTACATTCACGGCATAGCTTGTTAGGGTGGGTAAAATGACGTGAGACGTCCTACGCGCAGGGCTTCAGGTCATGCATGACACCGCTGTGATTGCGCGATGCCGTCAGGCACAACCAGACGCCCGAGTATTTTGCACGGCCGAAATATCTTTAAAAAGTTCTTCAATGAGTTCGCGACGACGTAGTGGTGCCCAAACCAAGACAATATCACCAGCCTTGTATTCCATAAAGCCTAGCCGAATGTTGCAGAGTCGGCTGTCGGTCCTCTGCTGGTTCTTCACACGCCGGCGGGCTAGTTGTCGGGCTTCTTCGGTGCTTTGGCGATAAGCGGCGATGTCGAGGTGGTCATCGTCAGTGATGTGCAGTATCTTGGCGTCGAAGACGTCACCGAGTTCCTTCCGCAAACCAGCTTGAACCATGTCAGGTGCGTTGTTTCTTGCACCGCCGCGCTGTAAGCAAAGGTCCCGTACGGAAAGGCAGCATCCCACGTCTTCTGCTTGGTGCTCGACGTCGACGCACACTGCCTAAATGTAGGTGAGGGTCTTGTCTAGCCATTTCGTAAAAGCGCCCAAATTCTTCATCATTTGTTCGCCATTTTTCCTCAAAGCGCTTTCACCTGCCCACAGCTGTGAAAGTTACGGCTCAGTGCGAGGCGCGCCTGCAAGTATCAGAAAGAAAAAGAAATTCTGGAATTTTACCTGCCAATCACGATCTCATTATGAGGCACGTCGTCATGGGGGACGTTTGATTTATTTTGGCCACCTGAGGTTCTGTAAGGTGCACACAATGCACGTCACATGGGCGCCATTGCGTTTCGCCCCCATCCAAATCCCGCCGTCGCGGTCCGCATTCATCGGGAAATTCTCGATTGTTGTCACCAATTCTATGTTGCACAGCCCATCGCTGAACATTTTGTGATCAGATTGCATGCTTGGCGTAAGCAGTGTTGCGCATTATTGAACGCACGCAAGCACCAGCAATTATGCTAGAGTAATCGTCGAATTCTGTATAAAAGATGCGGCTCTTTTCTTATGGGACTTCATAGGAGCGAACTTTGGACTATGATTTAAATAAACACGCAGGTGACTAGATAGCTAAGTGAAAAAAAAACAAACCATTAATATGGCGGTGGATTAGCTAGCGAAGCTCTCGATCGCCATCGAGAGCTTGGTTGGTTAAACTGCGCGACCAGAAACATTCTCTTGAGCTTGTAATTAGCCCCTGTGAAACCCGAAGGAGGTGGCAACTCACGCTTCTGCCGCTTGGACGCAGACTCGACGGACCTAGCTTGACGCTTACGAGTGGCCTTCAGTGCGCGATCTTCATCGGTAGCTTGCGCTCGACGCTGACGATTAGATTCGCACATCTGCTCTCGCTGACGTTGTCCGGCGGCCAACTCACTGGCCGCATTCTTCGCTTTTGGACAGGCACGTTGTCCTTGGTTATAGTCACGTCTCTGCTGTCGACGCCTCTCCTCGTACTCGGTTTGCTCTTCGGCAGTGCGCAGTACGGGTGGTCTCTCCACTTTTCCCATCTTTGTGGGAGCTGCAAGTGTCACAATGGTCGACCACTGCAACGCACAATCCGTTTGTTGCCCACCGCGCCGGTTATCGCGGCGCATATCCCCGTGTTTTCGGGCCACAACTGCAGAGCCGTTGTATCCAGGGCCCACGACAGCAAACGCAGGCGGACGCAACTGCGATCAGCGCGTGTACACTCCCCCACTGCGTACTGTTGCGTTTCGCCTGCGACACGTGGTTTTGCCGGCGCGACTGCGGCGGGGCGGCAGACATTTTGGCCCGATCGTCGTCGCCGCAACACTCATCGCCAGGTGTTTCCAGGCGCGTCTGCGGCGATGCGACCGCCTAGGGATCATCCTCGCATTCCAGTCATTGTGCCCGAAACAGGCGATGCCAAAGCAGGGATCTCATTCCAGTCATTGTGCCCGAAACAGGCGATGCCAAAGCAGGGACCATCCTCTCATTACAGTCATTGTGTCCGACCGGCAGCGCCACGACAGGGTGCTACGAGATCGTGCTCGTCATGGTGCTACGGCATCGCTACGACAGTGTGCGTCACCATTAGCCCATTGTACATTCACGTGCTCGTCTTTTGAGGGGTTCCTTCTTGCCCTCAACTGCGAGAGTATAAAAACAGCTGCCCCCGGACGCCAAAAGGAGGGCTCCGATTTCTTCTGTTGAGTGAAGTGCTCTCCCGTCTCTCTACTTCGGTCAAACCTGACCGCCAACTCTTTGCGATGTTAAAATAAACAAGTTGTTTTGTTGTTACCAGTCGACTCTTGCTTTGCCGGGACCTTCGGATGCTTCCAGTTGTACCCCAGGCCGCCAGGCCAACGCTACCCTTGGGGCTTGCGACCCAGGTACAACCACGGGCGTCAGCGCCGAGTTCCCAACAGATCGTACCAGCGGTCCGATCAAAACAGTACGCGAGGCGCGCGGTGAAATCACATGTCCTTTCATTCTTCTGCGCCGTACTAGCGTTCGTTATCTTTTTTTGCTCTCTTTACGGACGTTAGCC
Organism: Dermacentor variabilis; assembly: GCF_050947875.1. Lineage (NCBI taxonomy): Eukaryota > Metazoa > Arthropoda > Arachnida > Ixodida > Ixodidae > Dermacentor > Dermacentor variabilis. The sequence continues at coordinate 68,959,551 of NC_134578.1, forward strand.
AGACCAGATACCACCTCTACGAGACCACGTGTGCGGCTAATTTCTACAGGTCTATCAGGTAAACAGCTTCGCTGTAATAGCCTACGAACGTGACCTGCAAATAGGATTTCAAAAAATTTGCAGTTTCGCCCAAAAGGCGAAGCACCGATTGCGATAGCAAATTAGGAGACAGCTAATACGAAGTAAGGATATTAGTTTTATCGGCCGTATAAAGTTGTAAACATTCGCTTACTAAATAAATTGACAATGATAGAACGTGTAAGCGTGATTCAACGGGGACACAGAAAGAAGCAGACATACAGAGACAGCGCTGTCTTTGCGTGTCTGCTTCTTTCTACGACCTTGTTCAGTCATACTTACCCATTCTATCATGGATTCAAACCAACTAGCCAATCAACGTCTTTTAACAAAATTAGCCAGCACGGTGTCACGCGCGCCAAGGTAAACATGAACACATCTCCCTCGATGACAGCAGAAACTGTCTGGGAAAACGCTCGAGTTAGTATTCGCGGCAGCAGCCACGAGCCAATTGCCTTCCGTGCATCTATCGCTTCAATGCGAACCAAACGTTGGAAGCACAGCCCATACGAAGCTACCGGCTCTACGCGCACTCTGCAAACATCGTAGATCGCTTTCAAGATGAGGCCTGCGCGGGCGCGCACTTTGACCACGTCGCATATTGCTTTCAAGGCACACGAGTACCGGCAACGTGTCCCTAAGGAGCCCGCCCAAGGCGTCTAGTACGGCGTCCGCGATTCGCGTGGCCAATAGCGTAGTAGACGCCGCGGTTGTCTCCACTCTGCTTGGAGCGGCGGGCGAGGAGGACATCGAGAAACCCTGGCAGCCGCCAGAAAAGAACGTCCCTCCTCCCTCGCCTTACCACGCTTGCCTGGCGCGCCACAGGAGAGGGCACGCATACGGGCCGCGTTCCTCGCTCGCGCACACGATTTGAATCGCGTTCCCCGGCTTACCCTCACATGCTTTCACTCATACGGGACCACACGGCGACGCCGACGGCAACAGCAGAAATGCGCCAGGAGTGTACACGTAATTCCTATTGTGATAAAATAAACACGTTGCGCGCAAAATGTTACTTTTGAAGGTCGCCAACCAGGCGAGCACCTCTTCCCTTTCGGTCCCATTTCGAACATCGGCAACTGTGCTCGTTGGTATCGTGTTTTCAGTGTAACTTTCTTTCTTCTTTATCTGTAGAGGAGGGGGGGGGGCACAGGTTCTCCCAATAGCTATTTTCATGACTCACAGTTTTTGTTACTGCCTGGTTCTACCCCGTCCCTACAACGTAACATCTCGTGGATGCCTTTGTGTTCCGGACACTCCCGGAAAGCCGTGAACCAAGCCCCAGCATCGAAGAGAACGGCAACGTTGACGCGGACCATCAAGCCAGCCGCAGGTGAAAGAACGTGCTTCTGGAGCACGGGCCTTTCTCAACTCGAGCTGACCAGAAAGGTTAACACGAAGTAAGCAGCCCAAATGACAGCCGCAACGTTGCCTAGGCTGATGAAATAACCTAAAGAGACACCGACAATGCGCATGTAATTGACTGAGGACCCAGAAAGCTCATTGGAGTCGTACGAAGTCATCACAACGTTTACCGATTGCAACTGCGAAGACAAGCTGCTACATGTATTTTGCACATTCAAAATGCCGCCAGCATGTTGATTTCAGAATCGACGATTCATTCTAACAATATGGACCTGTTTGGCTTACTACAGACCGTATCGAGCGCTGTGCGCAAGGAAAATAGCCGAAGCTCTGCTATAGGCCCAGATGCAGCTACCAACCGAGAACGTCGTAATTTTCACCGAGGAGATGACTCGCCTGTTCCACCACGCGGACTCCGACAGGTCCGAATAGATGAAAGTTCGCTTCCTGACGGGTAGTGTAAAGCAAGAACACCTCGCCGGACTGATGCGCAACCCGCCCAAGACCGTACCTGAATTTCTGTCGGAGGTTACGAAGATCAGGAAAGCGCTCGAAATGTGCACTAGTCAAGGCTCACAGTTGTGCTTCTTTAGCTTTCTCCGGTGTCCACTGTTCAGCGGCTAACAAATGTTAAACGCTATTGTTCAGCGCAGGACGCGCCTGAATGTATCGGAAGTTTCTCGAATATATTAGATGACTCTGTAGTACTTCCTGGAGGACCCGCGGGCGTCAGCGATTACTCTGGAACCTTCAATGACTCATGTAAAAAGCCAACGCACTTGACGCGCACATGAGGTTTCGACGATTGCTTACTGTTCGCCGCTATCATTGTGCTTTGAGGGCACATGTCACCCAATAAAACTTGGTTTCGTCATTGTGATCTGCGTGTTTTTTACCGTCACTACTACGTGGCAATACAATCGGACGCCAGACTGCGCTGAAATTCGAGCACTTTGCTTTAAGGACGTGCGGGAGACAATAAGAGAAGTTGTGTACGATGACATGCGATGAGTGATTCCAATCGTCTCAACTCCAAGTTGTATCAATTACGAACATCGCCCAGGAAGAAATTCGTCAGTCACTAGAAATACTCGAACCGCCCAGGCCCGAGCCGCAGGTCATGTGCTACGCCGCAGCAGCCCGCCGCGTAGCCATCACGTAGCTCCTCCTGCCTACGCGCTAGAGCACTCTAACGCCGCAATTCAGCCTCCAGCACACCCGCCTATCGCCCCGGCCAACGTCCCAACGAAGAGGCATGGTTGGCGCACGCTCGACCACAGCCCGTTCTGCTGTCACTGCGGAGAAGCGGGGCGACGTCTACCACCGGGACCCATACCGCGAGATGACACTACTGGGCTTTTACGTAAGCGCGCCGTTTCCATCCGCGAGATTCGGCGACAACATATAAGCGATGACAACGATAGAAAATCCTCTGGTAGATGAGGGCCTCCTGTGCACTGAACATAAGTTTTAATAATTGTTAGCAGGTGAAAAGTGGTCTGCAAAAAAATAGATAAGAAAAAATAAACAGAGTACAGGCATCAATATCCCCTCTGAGGTTTCTATATAGTTTTCCAGGACACCAGGAAAATGTACACGTTAAAGGCTGTTCTTATGGCGTAAAAAAGGTGAGCTGTATTAGCGCAGATGGACAATGTGCCCCAACCAATAACGATCTTGTTTAAAGAAGCCGATAGGAAGCGTTAACGTTGCTGAAGCGACACCAAGGCGCCATGCTGTAGGAAAGCCCGAGGACAGCGCCGCACGTTTAGCAGCGCTGGGAGTGGGTAAGCGTAAACATCTCAAAAAACAAGATGGATGAAGAATAACACACAAAGCCTTATTAGCTGTTGAGCACCGCGTCTGAAACAATGTATCTACTTTATAAGATGTGTTCGTAAGCACCGAGGTGGCACTCATGTGCCACTTGAGGGGTAGCATGCGCTAAAGTCGGCGGTCGCTGAATTTGGCGCTAAGGTGGGAATTAGAATACGTAGACCTAATACACAAAATGACCAGGGTCATATTTAAAACACGAACTAATTGTGTACAGAGATACCAATGGGGACACCACGTATGCTTTCCCATCTCGCTTGCCGAAGCGCAGCCTCCTCGCTCTCCCCCCCCCCCCCCTATTGCATTAACAAAATTTTATTCAGGAAACTTACCACAGAAGGGGTAGGTGTTCGAGCATGGGGTATAAAGCTAGCCTAAAAAATCTCTTCCCCACCTCGACGTGGTGTAAAGATATGTGAGCGCGTGTCTTGCTGCGTGCTATGGAGCAAATGCCAGTGCCAGAGAGGAGAGAGCGTCGGAGAGAGAGATACCGCTATAGAAAGGATAAAATTGCGGTAACTTTCTCCCGCACTGGTGGAAACATAAAACGCGAACTTTGTAGCCCTGCCGGATGGTTGGAGGAGAAGGAGTGAAGAAGCCAGACTGGGCAGACCGCTTCACTTCGCGATAGCCTGGGCACACCTAGCGCCGGACTTGCTAGCAGAGGACCCGCCACCCCTCCCAGTATCTGTCCTTGGTGAATCTCCCCTGCCCAATAGTTCCTCCAGAGCCCAGAGAAGACTGGCTACAACTCTGGTCGTATGTTGACGCTATCGCGTGTTCTCCAGTCCAGTAGTGTTTATCTATGTCTTTAGTGGTTCTTTTCCTATAAGCGATTCCAGGGGGCGGGGCGGTCGAGAGTCTGCCTAATGGGGCCCACAATTGAGCCTCTATTAGCAGCGCTGGGGTAGCTTTTGACTTTACCAGGCGCCCTCTACGGCTGCTGCTCGCCACTTGCCTCTTTGATGTTCAGGTTACCCATGGAAACCCTCCCTACCTGCTCCATGAGAGCTGCCTTGCGTGAAGCTTCACGCCAATGGCCTGCTTTATTGCAGGACAGACACGCGATCGCTATGCTGCAAAACGTGGTCCAGAATGTGTTACCAGAAAATCCAATCGCCTAACATATTTACGATGGTAGAAGAGTGGGAGATGCTCGTTTCGCCGTTTCGCGTATTTGTAGGCGTAGTATATATATATATATATATATATATATATATATATATATATATATATATATATATCAATTGATGATAAAAAATCCACGAAAACCTTTCTTAAGGTTTCATTCAAGCATTTCTTGTTCGAAGGGTACCGAATCTGTCAAAATATTTTACACGACGAGCTGTCATAACGATTTGCACATTGTTGTTCAATTAATGTAAAACTATTGTTTTATTATCAGTCAGGATATTAGCACGGAAAAGCTAAAAGGCATGTGCCCATGGAAAAACACTTTCTAAGCGTTTCGGAACTTCTACACTTCTCAAATATCCTAAATGGATATTTCAAGAAGAACTGCAGAACTGCCTTGAGCAAAAACAATGTTTAGCACAAATAAGGGACACGGTTTAAAAGCATTCCCTAGCTTATTTAACCATACATCCAGACAATATATAATGACTCAGTGGTGTTACTTCTTTCCGCTACATTAATAACAGGGCAGCGGTATCCCCGAAGTCCCACGCTGTCTCGCGATCAATATTGAACGAGTGTTGGTTTAGGGTAGAGCAAAGTGTAATGTTTGGGCAGGAAGCCCACTTGCAGTCTCTCTATATTTTTGGTTTTGCGCGGTCTTGACGGATGCTACAAAACTTTCATATGAGGCAAAAAATCGTGACTATGACACAAATATCTGTGTGACGATGACAAAAAGGTGATGACGACGCCGTCATAGCGACAATGACAGAGAAACCGGATCCCAGTGACTATTTCGCTCTTACAAGCATATTGTTACTACACTGATAAGTAGTGCAGTGCGAAACAAGACGCGTAGGGACGGGAAAAACTATGATGAAATCATATGAGTGAAACCTTTATGCGAGACGTCACGTACGCATTAATCGTCTAAGAGCGCTAACTTCCACAATTAATAAGAGTAGCCGGGTTTTTATTTTCACGTCGTTGCCTGTCTCAGTGGCGTAATGACGTATACTGTAATGGAGAATGGGAAAGACAGTACGGACACCTTCATTCTGATGCGGTAGCCTTCATGCGATTTCAATGGCGAACAAGCCTAGCTATCTATGCTTGGATACAAGGGCAAAGTGTGATTCACCAACACTACTGTTACAATGAGTTGCAATTATGCGCCTAGATGTAGCAGGAAAAGTAATTTCGTTGGAACTAATTACTCAGCGAGCCAATCTCTGACGTCCGGAATTAGTTGTGCTATTCTACAAATGTCGAATCTTCCTATTTCAAAGGGGTACTTTTAATGCGAAAGCGTCAAATGGTTCATTAAAAGGAAAAAAAAACCGGCGTCTCTAGTCTGTAGCAGCGAATCGGCACCTAAAGCCCATTGGCCGCGATGCCACGTCACAAGCGTGCCTCGACGGAGTAGAGAGGGTGAAAGGGAACACCGTCTGCGTCGCCGATGCGCCCGGTTCTTCATGAGGGGAAAGCGCGTCGCCGCCACACCAGGTCACCGTCGCTCTTGCTCTTGCATACCGTTCATTGCCGCTCGTGAATGTCATTCATTCATTCATTCATTCATTCATTCATTCATTCATTCATTCATTCATTCATTCATTCATTCATTCATTCTTGAATGCCGGCCCGCGGTGCCAGAGGTAGCGCCGCGGGCTTCTGCTGCTTGCTGGCTCGGGCAGCACGTGTTGCTATGAGGTCTGAAGCATGCACGTACATCGTCGGGGTCCGCAACCTCGGCAGTAGCGAAATGTGGCCGTGCACGCCAAAACACCGCAGACAAAGTAAGGGAGCGGAAGAATCCAGCAAAACGAGTTATGGGGCTAGCAGGAGAATCCATCATCGTGGTCAATTGTCCCAGTAGGCGGCGGTGATTAAAGTTGGCGTTGAGCGTGCTTCCTGGCTGAAGCAGAGCTGTACAGCTCCCTTCGGACGTTTCGCTTGATTGCGATGGTCTCGTACTTCGTCGGCAGAGACCTGGCGCACCCGGCCTCGCTTTGCTGCCTCATATGACGATGTAGATGCGAGCGATTCAACTTCGGACGCTGAGGACTCCATAACGCCGACAGTGGCACCACTCCTATCTTTCGACACCTAGTTAATCACCCTCCATGCAGAACCCAACCACACGCATAGCCTCCAAGATATTCGTCACTGTCGCCTGTAGCACCTGTGGCGTAATGCTACATTGGCTACGTAGCGGTAGCAGTTGTGGTGGAGCACTGGATCTAATCCTCAGAGTGGCTGCTTTTTCTTTTTTTATTGAGAGGAAGATAATGTAATTTGTTTGCCGATTTGCTGTCATGGGTTTCTGCCTCAGCTCCCTGATGACGGTGGGTAGCACAATTGGTCAAGTAATAGAGTATTTTAGTTGGGCGTCCTTACGGTGCGCTTCGCTCCGAGCTGCCCCGCTAAGCCACAGCGGAGCGGCGGGCGATTTTCACGATTTAGTCATACGTTTAGCCTAGCCGAGCAGACCTTTCGTAGTTGCAGCGCCCCCTGGCCAAAATCAGGGTAATAAAAGTAAATAAAAACACCTATTGATCACTCTTATACGGTAAAACGTATATATGTATATAAATAACTTATTTCTCGGTGAAGTATCTAGACGTGCTCTTGTAATGCGTTACCGGTCCATTTTATACAATCGAAAATAAAGCGCCGTCTTGGGGAACGCCACGTGAGAGCCAGCGCTTGCTTTCTGCAGCCAATCCAATCCTTTCTGACGCCAACGCTAGCCAAAGCGCTGCGGAGCACGCTCCACTCAGGCAGCTTCTAAGCGGACCGTGTTCCTCGCTCCGCTAGCCCGCTTACGGCTAAGCGGACGGCGCATGCGCATTCGCGCTTCCGCTCCGCTTAGCTGCTTAGCGGAGCGTAAGCACGCTTAACTAAAACACTCTAATGCTCGCGCACTACTAGCGTTTTTGGCGTATCTTGGGCATGAAATTCCGGGCCTATATTCACAATGACGCTCTTATGCTGAAATATTATGTTCTAATAAATCGCGAGGATAGACATGTTTTTAAAGAAGGGAGCTGGGCAATGGTCAAGTGCACTCACGAACAAAAAGCATTGTGAATGCGGCCTCTCTTTCACAGTACGGATGCATATGTGTTTGCTTCTTCGGGATTTTTTCTCAAGTTTACTTTTATGTTTGTTTTCGGTGAATAATACGTCAGTATACTTGCGGTATGTGTGTGTGTTATGAGGATGACGGTATCCTCAATGCATGGTCTCTGTCTACATAGCCATTTTATGACAGGTATTAAATAACCGGTGGAAATTACCTGGTTCTGAGTGTAGATAAGGATCCAGAACGCTTGAACTATTTTCGCCCCGCTTTTAATTCTTCGTTTTGCGGATACCATAGGTGGTCGGAATATCTGCAATCTTATGAACAATGTTAAGGTCAACAGGCTGGAATAGAAACACAGATGAACGTTTAAAGGTTTCGCGGAATTTGTTTATGTTATGTCTAGCGAATCACCCAACACAAAAGTGAGGGCAGGTATGTTGAGAATTGAAACAGTTTATTTTTTAAGGTTATGGAACATTACAACATGGTTCCGGCCCCTATACAAACGCTTATTTATACCTAAAACATCGTACAGTCAGAAGATATCTATCTTGCGTGTCTCTTTGCTTTCAGGATAATGCCTGAAGTACTGCACTTTCGTTAGTTACTGCCTTCGTGTTTTGTTAGTAAAATTACTGTTAAATTTTAAGAAATTTTTTTACATAGGTTCACCTACTGCCAACTCTCTTTAAAAGACTGGTTTGTGTTCCTGTGGAACAAAAGCTCACATGCTTAGCAAGCATAAATGTGCTACGGGTTAACGCAACATGTGAACGCGTGATTCGCCACATAAACTAAACTTTCTTAGAAGATATTACCTGCTGCATTATATCGAATTCCGCCTTTTCAAATATTGGTGCCCGAGCAGCACGAGAGCACGTGTCTAATGAACGTACAAGGTACTCCTACCACACACGTTCCTCCGCCGCCATGATTAACTCCTAAAAACTGCCTGTATTGGTTCTTGAATACAGGGAAACATTTTTTTAAAGGAAGTTTTACTCTCGAGTAAGGTTCTTGCGGGAGTGGATTGCGCTGTGCACGCATATATACAATGGCGGAAATCCTCGCATAACTATAGCGGTCCACGCTCTGTGCGTCCTGTTCGCGTTACCAAATGAAAAATTTCACTCAAGGAGCAGATAGATGTCAACAAAGCTTACTGCTCTTTTATTATTTACTCATTTCTATATTTAGTACTCTCTTGTTTCATGAAAAAAGAAAAGACTAAACGTCGCAATGCAAGCCACCAGTTCTCAAAGACACAGCATAATGGTTAACTCCAGATTAACATCGGGCATCTCGGATACTGTAACTTGCAACAGCAGCGATAAAGTTCGCGAGGGCTTTTTGTCTTCGGCTCGCATCCTAATGCGGTCGCTGTTACCGTGACATCGAACCATGACATAGTGCCCTGGAGCTGAGCGCTGTATTACGTTCGCTACTAATATAACTGAGTGCAAAGAGCGCGATCACGTCTTGAAATTTGCACTGTTCATTGTTGCAAGAACCCTCTCCCCCTTTACGACATATTTCCTGTCGTCGCGCCCTACCAAGCGGGCAAGTCACGCGAGAGTTTCAGCAAAGTAAATGGCATAGCTGGGGTCTGAGGTGTGGGCGTCGCGAAACGGTGATTATAGCTTCGCATATAGTCTAGCTGTACGTCTTTCATCTGTTCAGGCTGAAACATTTCATAAGTGCGAGCTCGGAAATATGATACGAGCTGTTCTGGTCTGGGTACTACATATATACATGCACTATATATACGTATATCACTCTAAATAAGTTCACATTGTTTGGGGCAGATCTAGTCCCGAAACGGTATAACCATCAGCTATCTTGCATCTGTTTGTTTTATCCAACTCTCTGCGGTTGCTACACTTTCCTGACATTAACGCTATGTCACGCTAATACTCGCATGCCAACCGTGACCTGAAAAGCAGAAACGGAACTAGTCGGTGTTCAGCGTACTGTAAGTACACGTTGTGTTAAGACGCACGCCGCAGTGGGGGACTCGTGATCAATTTTGACCACCTGAGGTTCCTTATACGTGCACCAAACGGACGCTAGCGAACGCTTTTACGTTTTGCCTTCATCGAACGGTGGGTGGCCAGCAATCGATCTTGCGACCACGTGCTCTAGAGCACTACGGTATAGCCACTGTGCCACCGTGGGTATTTTCACTTCAAAGCGCCAGGCGGTCAGCGGTAAAGACAAGAAAGGCGCTCAAGATAGCTGATGAGCATTGTTTGTGGAGAACGACGCAGAGCGAGCGTCATTAGCAGCAAACTTATCGCAACTCATTGGCCGCTCTCTTTGCACCGTTGTATAGGCATGGTAAGAGCAACTCATTACTTGATCGTTTCGACATTGAAGACGAGAATGGAGGAGCGTTTATATCATCGACAGTCAGTTTGAAATGACTGCAGCACCAAGCCGGTCCCTGCGAACAAGGAGCTTAATTTGGAAGCATCACCTCGTTAATGTACTCTGCATCAAAAACTAGAGAGTAAATTCGGGCACGTATGAGACAGCTTGAAAGAACTGAATGCAACTTACTCGCTGTCAGATAATGACGTGGAGCGAGGTTCAAAAGCGTTCGTACTGGAACTAGGCAGCAGCTAGGCGGGAAATGGCTGGAAATAACAACGCCCGGTCTGATGCTCTTTAAATCGCAGACGTCTCGTGTCCGGCAGCTCCATTGAGATGTGACAGCGTTGAAAGAGAAAAGGCCCATTCATATGCGCATGCGTGTCGCGAAATGAGTACTGATGCGATGTGACACACAGCACCTGGGCCTTCGGAGCGATGATTTACGAAGGTCTTCAACAGTATATCGCCTGCGAGGCTTCTCCTTTAAGCCACTGTTCGTTAATAGTGCGGAAAACCTGAGACTGGAGCCATTTCGGTTCTCAGTAATACGTTGCTCAAAGCGAGGCACTGTAAAAGAAATGAAATAATGTAAGCTACTAAGGGGCGCAGAAGTTTTAAAACGCTGGGAGTGGGAGTCATTCTTCTATTATAAATTTATGCATGAACCTCCCTAGCCCACTCAGCACAAAAAAGAAAGCTTTAAGTGATTGACGAATTGATTGATGATTGGGCTTTAATGGCACAAGGGCCAGTTCTGGAAAAAGAGCGCCAAACGCATGATACAGTGAGTTAACAATGGTATATGAAGTCTAGGATGTGCCATAGCTGTAAAGGGGCCTAAGAACAGTCATTGTGTAATTGCGTAAAATATATATGTGCTGCGCTAGAAAGAAGCCATTGACAAGTGAGATATTCTATGACCACATATTATACGTTGCAAAGTGACCAGAAGATAGAAACGTAGAAGTATTGAAACAGAACTAAAACATTTCCCGGGTCCCTGAGCACAAGAACAGGCTGGCACATAGTACTATTTTCGCAGCAGAAGCCACTGATGAGGCTCCGCTACGCATCACTTAGGCGCATAACCTGCAGTATACTTGCATCCCTAAAAAAATTAAAGTTGATTTAACTTCAATGAGCCGGCCGTTGCTAAGGAACATTGCTGGATGTGATGGAACGTGTTGGTTGATGGTGTGGTAAGCGGAAGTGTTTCTTTTTTCTGAGAGCCTGTAATTCACCGCAATCCAGGAACACGTGCAGGACCGTCTCCGTCTCGCCACATTTAGTACAAGCAGGTCGCTTATCACCTGTCAGAAAGCACGGGTGTGTAGAAAATGTGTGGTCGATTCTCAGCCGACAGATGGTAACCTGGGTTCGTCTCATTTTCAATATGGATGGCCAGTTCCCCAACTCTGGTTAGTGATGTGCAGCTTATTGGACGTTTCAGAGTCCCATAAGCGTTGCCAATAGCTACAAAGTTTTTTTTTTCCCAAGAGAGGTTTCAAGTCTATGGCAGGGGCAGCATACAAAGATGTTGGTGGCTTTAGTGGCCACTGATGTGGCGGTTTCGTCCTGCAAGCATATTGCCCTCAATACTTCTATGGCCAAGTACCCAGCATGTTGTGAGTCACTGGTTAGATATATGAATTGTGCACAGAAACGAATATTTATTTATTTTATTTATACAATACTGCAGGCGTCATTGAGGCCCAGGCAGGAGGGGCATACAAAATACAGAATTGCATTTGCAGACTTAAGAACAAAAGGACCAAATTAGTGTGCACAATAGCAATGGAGTCCACCAGCTGCGAGAACCAAATGGGTAAAAAGAACACTCGGTCTTGTAACCAAACAATTCCCAAAACAAAAGTGAAGAGTAAATGTACAAATGAACCGTCAGTACAATTTTAAGCAATGAGAAGGAAAAAAAAATGAAATCAGTAGTTCAAACGGTCAATGGAATCAGTACTCTTTAGTAGCGACTGAGGTAAATTATTCCAATCGGTTATAGTGCGTGGGAAAAAAGAATATTTAAAAATGTTAGTTCTGGCATTATAGGGAGTTAGAGAGTCAGCATGACGATGACGTGTTCGGCGTGCTGCCATTGGCGTTACATAAGGCTCAGGAGTGAGGGCGAGGAGATTATTTTTAAGAAGAAAAAGAAATTTCAGCCGTTGTATTTTTCTTCGTATTTCCAATGTCTGAATGCCATGTTGTCTCATTATTGCTGTCGGGGAATCAGTCATACGGTATTTCGAAAAAATAAATCTGATAGCTTTACGCTGTACTCTTTCTAGTGCACCAATGTTCGTTTTTGTGTAAGGGTCCCACACTATGCAGGCATACTCCAGTTTTGGCCTTATTATTGATGTGTAGGCTAAAAGTTTAGTTTCAGCGGGAGCTTGTTTTAGTTTATGACGTAGAAGACAGAGTTTACGAAAGGCTGAGTCACATACGTTAGAAATGTGAATGTTCCAGTGCAGGTTATGAGTTATTGTGACGCCAAGATATTTGTATTCCCTAACCTCGGTTAATGGTTCAGATCCGAGAGCGTAAGGAAAAGATAGGCTATTTATTTTTTTAGTTATCTTCATGTAAACTGTTTTGTTAGCATTTACCTCCATGTTCCAACGATTGCACCAAGAAAGGAGGTTTTGAAGATTATTGTTCAGGGTTATCTGATCATCGCAACCGGTTACCTCACTGAACAGAACACAATCGTCAGCGAACAGTTTTATTTGAACTGGTGCTGTGACAACGCTGGCAATGTCATTAATATAAATTAAGAATAATAAAGGCCCTAAAACACTACCCTGAGGGACGCCTGAGGTAACTGGAAGTTCGTGGGAATGGTAAGTATCGATACTAACAAACTGTTTTCGGTTAGTGAGGTATGCTGAAACCCAATTAACAATGAAACAAGGAATGTTAATTAATCGAAGTTTTTCAATTAACTTGGAGTGTGAAACAAGGTCAAATGCTTTCCTGAAATCTAAAAATATTACATCTACCTGGCTGGATTTGTCTAGAATATTCGCAAAATAATGAATAACCGATGTTAATTGGGTGACAGTAGAAAAACCTTTTCGAAAACCATGTTGCTCAGGTGAGAGTACACTGTTATCACTTAAGAATTTAGTAATGTAGTTAGCTATGATGTGTTCTAGCATCTTACAGCATGATGACGTTAGCGATATTGGGCGATAGTTACTTATCAGCGTTAGGTCCCCTTTTTTCGGTACAGGTACTACGCGTGCAGTTAGCCAGTCAATAGGAAGAGTTGCTGTGGATAATGAAGCACGAAAAATGATCACAAGAAACTTGGACACCATTTCTGCGTATCGGCGCAGAAAAACATTCGATATATTGTCAGGACCAGGGGTTGATTTGGTTTTTAAGTTAAGAAGCATAGAAACTACGCCAGGTACAGATACAAGGTCCGAGTTTGCAACGGACAAAGAAAAAATGGGAATCGATATATCACTTGTATTTGCAAAGACACTATGGAAGTATGTGTTGAAATGCTCTGCAATACTTTGCTTTTCGACGATAAGAATGCCGCCATCCACTATTTGTTCAATTGGTTTGTTTTTTTTTACTCAAATATGTCCAAAATTTTTGTGGCGCGGTACGAATAAAATTGGGCAGAGTGTGGTTAAAATATCGCCGTTTAGCATGCCCAATAGACGAGCTTAATTTAGCTCTTGCGGTTTGAATTTGCGTTATAGGGGCGTTCTTTCGTCTCCAGCGTTTAATGTTTCTTTTCAAGTGAATGACTTCCCGCGAAACCCAAGGATTAACTTTCGCTGTTTTCTTTGTCTTGTTTGGTACAAAATTTTGAACACAATATGTGCAAAGTTCTTTAAACCTGTCCCAAAGTTCTATAACATTGTTTCCTTTAAAGTTGCTGAGGTGAAAATCTAGATAATCTAAAATAGTTTCGTCCCTGGCACGTGAAAAGTCCTTCACTAGAACACTTTTTGCATTACTGCGATTGCATTTTTCCAAGCAGCATGAAAAACATACCATTTCATGATCAGATATGCCGCGTTCAACAGACACTGATAACTTTTCGACATTTCTATTCACAAACACAAGGTCAAGTATTGACGACGAAGATCCGTATACTCGCGTGGGTAACGTTACAACTTGATGTAAATTGTGGCATAGAATTATATCACGCATATAATTGACATGGGGAGTAAGTTCAGTGCAAGAAGTATTATCCTCCCAATTAACTCCTGGAAGATTGAAGTCTCCTAACAGAAATATTTTTTTATTGTGTGTGAACGAAGCGATATGCGTACGCAAATCACTCATGAATTGAAGCGGTGAACCGGGTGCTCGATAAACGGCAAACAGGAAAGATTGTCCCCAACAAGAAATTTTTAGGCTAATAGTTTCTATATCGTCAGCCTGACGCAAAAGAGTGGACGGCATATTTTTCTTTACCAGTACAGCTACCCCACCTCCTCTCGTTGGTCTGTCGCGTCGAAAAACACGATAAGAAGGCGGGAACACGACTTCATCTTCTATTCCGCTGTGTAGCCATGTTTCAGTTAGAACAACTATATGCGGACTATAACCTATAATAATAGCCTCAAGTTGATCACATTTATTAGCGATACTACGGGCATTGATGTTTATAATACGGAGTACTTTATTATCTGCATAGTGAAGTCAGTCTTTCTTAGAATTGTTGTATTTTCCAATTTTTACTCGAGCGTTTTCCGTATCATCCCAAACAAAGACGTTATTATCAATGCGTAGTTTTTCGTGAATTAAGTTTACTTTCCTTTTTTGTTGTCTTTCCTCTGAAGCACTGTGCCACAGAAGTTTACGCTTCCTGAGCGTATCTCGCGAGTAGTCATTTTGTACAGATGTATTGGAACCTTTTAGTTTGTAAGCATTTTTCATAATCTGGTTTTTTTCCTCGTAATCCTGAAAGTACAAGATGACTGGTCTGGAACTGCCAGACCGACCAAGACGGTGAATTCTGCCAACTGATTTACATGTGACTTCAAGTTTAGTAGAAAAAATTTCAGTTAGAATTTTGTTCCGCAAATCAGCCTCTGTTTCATTTTCGTCCTCAGGCACGCCAAAGACCACTAGATTTGAGCGTCTACTCCTGTCCTCTAAGTCAGTAATCTTGGCCTCCAAGGATTTTACCGTTCGTTCAAGGCTGTCCACGCGCTCAGTTTGCTTTTCTATTTCTAGGAAGCGGGAATCCCACTCCGCAAGACGTTTTTCCATATTTGTTTGCTGTGTTCGGAGGGCTGCCACATCCTCAGCTAGCTTATTCTGACCTAAAAGCAACTTTTCCAGCAACTGGCGAGTGCTAGACTCCTCTGGATTAGGGCCTGGATTTACTTCAACGTCTCCGCACAAGAGAAGCAAGCACATACAGTACACATCATAAGCCATCGAGACACAGTGCTGTGGGCACGGTAGGACCAAAAGATAACAGCAGTTAGTTTTTATGGAGCTGTAGTAGGGACTAACCTGCACAAGGCAGAAGAATGGCTTGTTAGGCCACATGCTCGTTCCAAGTCCACCGTGCCCACTGAAGTTGAATGCTTGTAGCTGCTGGTTTATAGCTTGATGCGGTGAAGTCACGTGAGGGCTAGATGGCGCTGTTGGAACGCCACGAGGCAGTGAAGATATGATGCCAGGGAATCGAGGGGCTGAGCACTGCGACGATTGTGACGCAGCTGTAGACTGGGATTGCGTGGTGGTGATAAGCTCGATGAACTGTTCGTCTTCTTTCGCTGATCCGGCAAGCCCAAGAACAAGCACCTGCACAAGGCAGAAGAATGGCTTGTTAGGCCACATGCTCGTTCCAAGTCCACCGTGCCCACTGAAGTTGAATGCTTGTAGCTGCTGGTTTATAGCTTGATGCGGTGAAGTCACGTGAGGGCTAGATGGCGCTGTTGGAACGCCACGAGGCAGTGAAGATATGATGCCAGGGAATCGAGGGGCTGAGCACTGCGACGATTGTGACGCAGCTGTAGACTGGGATTGCGTGGTGGTGATAAGCTCGATGAACTGTTCGTCTTCTTTCGCTGATCCGGCAAGCCCAAGAACAAGCACCTGCACAAGGCAGAAGAATGGCTTGTTAGGCCACATGCTCGTTCCAAGTCCACCGTGCCCACTCAGATAATAAATAATAATAAAGATAATTAAGCACGGAATTTTGTGTTTAGAGAAGGACATTATGGATCTTACGACACTTGACAAGTCAGTGAATATAACAGCTTTTTGTATCTTTGTTTTCTTGATGCGTTTAACAGCGGACAATACTTCATAGGGGTCAGCCGTGAAGATACACATTTATGGATGCAAGATATTTGACTCCGAGAAGGATGGACCAACTGCTGCGTAAGATACACCGGCATGTAACTTTTATTCGTCAGTGTAGTATTCAGAGCAGCTGTACTTCGACTGAAGCTCCAAGAAACACATGTGTACTTGATCTCTGGAGCGTGCTTTGAGACTTCTAGAAAATATATGTCACATTGTACCACCTACCACTTCCTAGGCGGTAACAGCTTGGCTGGAGGCATTAGGCGATGTTCGATAAGTGGGACATCCATTTCTTCGATCAGTTCCCTCACACGCAGTGTGAGAAGGTGTCTCACAGAGGGTGGATTATGAAAATGTGTAGCATATGTCCTATCATTACCTTTAGTAAAACAAGAGTATTCGCGGCTGCAATAAACATTTAGAAGGTATGTGAAGCTAATGTATGTTCTTTGCAGATTGAGTGGCCACTCATTTCATTCTACGTACCGACTTTCAATAGGACTTGTTCTGAAGGCGCCAGTGGACAGGCGGATACCTAGATGGTAGACGGGATCTAGCATCATTAACGCACGTGCCTCGGCAGAATGATATGCCACGGCAGCATATTCCAGTCGTGATGGGATGAGGCTCCTGTAAATGTTGATCAAACACTTTGTAACTGCCCCATGTTGTGTGTAATAAAATTTTCACAAGGATAATTATTTTTAAACATTTTGCCTTCAGATGTTTTATGTGTGTTATGAAAGTCAGCTTAGCTCCGCGTATTATGTCTAAAAACGTGTGTTCTTTGAGCAGAGGTATTTCTTCTCCATACAGTTCTACACTTGGATCCGCAACCAGGCCTCACTTTTTTTGGTGAGGGTTAACTTTATCTTGTTCAAGCCCTGCTGTACTTGTCTCTCACACACTGCAAGACTACATGATCTGAAACCAATTTGCATGCCGTCTATGTAGATGGAATAAAACATAGATGGCGGTAATGAAGCACGGAGTGTGTTCATCTTAACGATAAAGAGTGTGCAGCTGAGCACGCCTCCCCGAGGGAAACCAGTTTCTTGTATAAGTGGACGCGACACTACATTGCCGATTTTGACACGAACGGTACGATTTGACAAATAGCTTTCTAATATTTTTTAGCATGTTTCCACGGATGCCTATTTCCGACAGGTCTCGCAAGGTACCGTGACGCCACGCTTTGTTGTATGTCTTCTCCATATCAAGAAATATTGAGAAGAAGAACTGTTTATGAGCTAACGCATCCAGGACATTTCCGCCAGTGCGCAAGGGAGGATCAGTTGTGGGCTGACCCCCTCTGACGCCGCACTGAAAATGGTCAAGCATTTTGTTAAATTCAAGGAAGTGTAAAACGCGACGATTTATCATTTCTCTCAAAAAGCTTACCAACGAAGCTTGTGAGAGCTATGGGGGCTAACTTGATACGTCGGATGAATCGGTAGTCTGTCTCAAAATTGGGGTAACAAGAACTTTCTTCCACGAGGATGACAGGTGTCCGTTAGCCCAGATAGAGTTAAAATCTTAGTGCCCTTCCACTCTGTGAAGAAGGATGACCAGCGAAGCTATGTGGGCCCCTTAATGGCGAGCTGCACCTCCGCCGCGGGTCGGCCCGGCATTGCACTGCCTTCGGCATCGGCCCACGTATGGGGAGTATAAAAATTTGGAAGACACTTAAGATTCGTCTTTAAGAGTGGAACGCGATAGCATTGAAAGATCGGTGACAGCCTGTCACACTTCCTGGCAAGTACAGCTTTGTTTTTTTTTTTCTCCACGTTCGCCTCGGCTCGCCTCTACTGCTGGACGGATGGATGGATGTTATGAGCGCCCCTTTTGGAACGGGGCGGTGGGTTGCGCCACCAACCTCTTGCTATAATAATGCCTAATGTCCTATCTAAGTTAAACAATAAAAAAATAAAAAAGAAACGTTATGAACTCCCACACCCAAATTTTCTGATCCCCTATTGCTAACTGTGCTTTTGTACGTCTCTGTTTTTGGTCGTTTCCCTACTTTTCGTCCACCAATCCTCCAATCGCCTCTTACTAATGCCTATTACGGGCACGTTTACTTTTCCATTGCTCCCTCTGAACCCAAGGGCTTCAAGGAGGCCACTGGTGCCTAAATCGAACGCTGGGTATACGTCTTCACATTCTAATAAAACATACTCCATATTTTCCCTAGCTTTACCGCAGCAAGCACATGCTTCTTGCTTCTTATATCTCGCTTTATAGGTGCGTGTTCTAAGGCATCCTGATCTCGTTTCGAAAAGTAATGAGCTTCCCTTTGAGTTATCATAAATTGTTTCTTTCCTGATTTCGTTTTTTCCTCTTAAGAAGTTACTCATGGCAGGTTTCTTTTCCATTTCTGCCACCCATGACTATATTTCGGTTTCTCTGACTTTCCGCTTGACATTCTTTGTTGCTGTGCTGCCCACCTACAGGCCGCATACTTGCTGGTACGCTTCCTAGTCCTTTTCCTCCACTGTGAATCAATGTTCTTCCTGTACAGATACCTCAACACTCTACCAGCCCATTTAGTTTCTTCCATATTTCTCAGCCGTTCTTCATACTCAATTTTACTGCGAGCTTCCCCCATTTCAAAACTAGTCCAGCCCATATCACCTTGCACAGCTTCATTTGTAGTCTTCCCGTGAGCACCCAATGCGAGGCGACCCCCTTACCTTTGGTTCTCGTCAAGTCCTGATTGTACCCCTGATTTAAAGCAAACAACCGCATTACCAAAAGTAAGTCCTGGAACCATTACACCTTTCCACATACCTCGGAGGACCTCGTACCTATTGTATCCCCATAGCACTCTGTGCTTCATTATAGCTGAATTTCTCTTCCCCTTTACTGTTATGGTTTTTCCCTGTGTTTCCATATATCTATTGCATTCGTTTATCCATATACCAAGGTATTTATATTCTGTTACCCGAGGTATTTCCTGGCCCTGTATCTCCACTGTCTGTTCACTCTTTTCATTGAATACCATTACGCCTGATTTTCTAACACTAAATTTCAAACCTAAATTGGTGCCTTCATGTCCACAGATATTAGCCACACGTTGCAAATCACTTTTTTTTTAGCTAGCAACACAATGTCGTCCGCATAAAATAAACCTGGGAGTTGCTGCTCTACTACTGTACCCGCCTGCCTGCATGAGAGATTAAACCGAATATTACTTCCTTCTAGCGCCCTCTCCATCGTCACCATGTACATAATAAACCGCAGCGGGGATAAACGACCCTCCTGCCTCAGTCCCTTGTTGATATGAACTTTCTCCTCGCTCCCCATCTCTTCCCATTCAACGCAAACGGTATTTTCTAGGTAAATCCCTCTCAAAAGCTGTAGACAATCGTTACCTATCCACATATAACATATCCCACAAAATGTTGCGATCTACGTTGACGTAGGCTCCTGTAATGTCTAAAAAAGACCACATACAACGGTCTGCTTTCTGCTTTTGATATTTCAATACACTGAGTAAGAACGAACAAGTTATCATCCAAACCTCTACCTATTCCAGTGGTCCGTCAGGTGCTCCGCGCGTCCGGCGCGCTGGCAGCGTCGATAGCGTCCGGCGACCGCAGATGGCTATTTGACGTCGTTGACGAGACTTAAATGAGGTTCTGTCTGTTACTAAGCTAGGTCCAATGAATGAGTGCACAGTATGGCGTGGTGCGGTGCGATGTGGCTGAGTGTGCCATTGCGAACATGCACTACAGCCACTTTAAGATTGTGGCTAGTATCCTCTCCAACAAATTTACATTGCCGGTAGCCATTTCATGCTTACATTTATTCTCGATGGCGGGAGAGCCAGAATTTTTTACAGTGCGAGTTGGTAAAATTCCTTCAATACTGTTATTCCCTTTGAGCAATATTGTTAATACAATATCCGAGATGGTATTAGAAAATGAACAACCAAAAGGCATGCGCTTTAAGCCAAACAATTTTTTCAGCGTTTAAGATCCTTTGCATTTCTCACATATTTTAAATGAATATTTTCCCAGCATTTTCGGAGATGCACTGAATGAACACAATATCTGTGCTAAATGAGTTATACGGTTCGAAAATTTTTGCGAGCCCTTGTAGTCATGTTGCCTGTAGATTCACTTTTCTTACTCCTGCTTCCCTTTGTTAGAACTTTGTCTCATACATGTAGGTCATACATGCTAATTCACGATAGTGACACTGCCGGTACAGAAAATTGGCGGTTTCATGCATATGGTAACATGGAACGAGAAAGACAGTACAGACGTCTTGACTGTTATGCGGTAGTCTTAGTAGCATTTCAGTGGCAGATAAGCATATATACCTATGCTTGTGTACAAGGGGAAAGTGTGCCTCACCAGCACTACTGTTACTATGAGTTACAATTTAAGAGTTACAATGATGCGCCCAGATCTAGCACGAAAAGTAATTTTGTCTAACTTAATTACTTAGTGAGCCGCCCTCTGACATCCGGCATTAGTTGCACAATAAAACAAATGTCGAATCTTCCTATTTCAAAGCGGTGCTTTTAATGCGAAAGCGTCAAATGGTCCACTGAGAGAAAAAAGCGTGCGCAGCTTGCCCTAGTGTTGCAAGGCAGGAGTCAGTAGCAGAGCTTGCGATCACCTAGCTTTTACGTGGCTTACCTAAGTTGCTTGTAGATTTTGCGAGGTTACGCTGGGTTTTTCTAAGATGTTCGCAGGCTTGGTTAAGTCGTTTCTAGGTTTTGCGAGGTTATGGTAGGCTTGGGGGCTAAGTTGTTTCTAGGTTTTGCAAGGTAACGTTAGGTTTTGATAAGTTGTTGTCTCGGGAGTCTTGACGCTGCAAGTTTTCGTGCAGTCGCAGGCCGGGATCGTTTTCTCGGTGACGTCGAACGTTCAGGCGCCGGCTCTCGCGTTCCCTGGACTGAAACGGGGGATCCTGGGACTCGGCGCCGCCTCTTCTCAGCCGCCGCTTCGGCGCGGCGTTCCAGATCAGCTCGGCGGCGACGCATCGCTTTCTCGCTTGGCAATACGGCGCTCCTGCTAGTAAGCCGCTTCTTCTTCGGGTGTCCGGACTTTCTTCGGTCTTGGTTACGACGCCACGTCACGAATGAGCCTCGACGAAGCCGAGCGGGGTGAAAGGGAGCTGGCCGCACTGGCGTGGCGGGTGCTGCGTGAGTGGAGAGGGCATCACCGCCACGCCTGGCCACGTCACCGCCGCTATCACTCTGGGAATCTGGCGCGTGGTGCCAGAGCCAGCACCGCAGGCTACGGCTACTTGCTGGTTCGGGCAGCACGTCTCGCTATGGGTGTGAAGCATGCACATCGTCGGCGGTCACAACCTCGACAGTAGCGAAACGTGGCCGCCCACTCGCGAGTAC
This sequence comes from Dermacentor variabilis, assembly GCF_050947875.1. Classification (NCBI taxonomy): domain Eukaryota; kingdom Metazoa; phylum Arthropoda; class Arachnida; order Ixodida; family Ixodidae; genus Dermacentor; species Dermacentor variabilis. Next base: position 68,981,099 of record NC_134578.1, read on the forward strand.
TCTGCGGACGAAGTAAGGCAGCGGAAGATCGCAGTAAAACGAGCGAACAGACGGGCAGCAGAATCCGCCATCGTCGTTAGCTCTCCAAATACAAGGTGGGCGGAACGACCAGCTGGGCAACGCGCCAGGAGACGGCGCGAAGCCATTCGAAAGCGTGAGGTCGAAGCGGATCTCCTAGCAAAGCCTTCCGAGCGGCAAGAGGACGAAGCCCTCCGAAAACGCGAAGCCAAAGCAAAGCGTCGCCCTATGCAGCAGGAAACAATAATGTCTTCGCATTCATAACTCACAAGAAGTGCTTATGTGTCCTCGGTATTTTTTTTATATTCCTGACTGAATCGCACATTGCCTAAAGCAAGTCACCTGGTGCGATATAGCCTAAAGAAAGAAAGAAACACGTAGAGAGAAATAATAAACGCGTATGAATTGGAGCAGAACAGTATAAATTTTGAGTTGTCACAGTGCGCATCTGAGTGATAACTTCAGGGAAGGTATATTTAGCAGACAGTATTATTGATTGTGAAATCAAGGATTCAAGAACCGGTGTTTAATTTATGGCGGGGCAATCGGTGCTCTTCAGACAGATCACTTTCTCAGTCTCATAGCTCAATAGCATGGCGCAGGATCTAAGTATTCTCCAATAGGTGAATTACGTTGGCGTAAATCACATTTGATCGGTGCCGCGAGTACGAAGTCGCATTGCGTGCTTCCGGAAGATTGCCTTAATTGTGATGCAAACCGTTTTACACTTTGATGCCATCGTCAAACTGCATTGTTCGCCTACCCCTATTTTTTTTAATAGTAGAAGGATGAAAATACCTTCATGGGGTACTGGGTGGTGGCTGTTCGCTGAAGGTTGTGGTTTGGCGCTCATTCGATGATATTCCGAAGGGACCTTTCTTTACGGGCATAACGTCGTAAACCTTCCAGTCATAAGCGTGGCAGTTTGGACGAGTTGGTATGTTATGACTTCTTTAGGCTTGTAGCGCCGCTCAGAAAGAGCAAAATCTGTCTCAAGAGCGCTCACTCTGTTCTTCGTCCCCTTTCATTACCCCTTCCACCTGCCTTTTTGCTCTTTCTGAGCTGCGCTACAAGCCTAAAAAAGTCACTTCCAGTCATAAACTCGTAATGTCATAAAGCTTTAAGTCGTAAAGCTTCACGTCACCAGTCAGTTTGCATAAGTAGCTGATACTGCGAAGTGATAGCGAATAGAAAGAATCCTTCTGATAACCAACTGCATGGTTTACTATGTTCAAGTGATTTGCAATTATGCAAGAAATACACATGCAAATCGAACTGACAAAGCGTTAACTGCCCAATGTAGAACCCCAATTACATTTATCTGTGTCAGAAATTGTAGGCATTCTACATCACACGCGTATGTATGAAGTGCTGGAGTGAATCTAGCGCATGTGACAATGACAGTACTACAGCAGATACAAATAATGGAGTACTATAATGAGTTTAACCAAGACGCTACATCATTGTTATACTTAGATGTTCATTACCTGTATAATATAGGAACGCTTGGTTTACATATACGTACCTCTGAAAGGCGACTGTGAGTAGTGTTGCACAAGGTGTTCGCAAGAAATATTTGCGACGGCCAGGCACTGTAACACAGGGGCCATCTCCGCTCATTACTGCAAACTGCGACAGTTTTAAATGTTATTGAAGCTGAAATTTGCTATTTGTTTCTGGGTGATAAGTCCCACCCATGAGACGTCCTTCGTCCGATCGTAACCCAATTTTGTAACACGCGTTTCTTTTTTTGAAGCGCGTGCATTTAGGAACAAGTGATCAATTTAAGGTGGTGGTAGCAAGACAGATGTAAAATAGTTTAACCACTTCAAGCACTTGCAGGTTATTAAAATTATGCTCCTGTGTAGTTTCAGGTCCTATTAAGGGTATAAAGTTGTGGGAATGATATTCTTACCTGAACCTTTGCCATTTGTTACAGAGTACAATAGCCAAAGAAGAAGACAAGGTTGCATGCGATTACTCTGGATTAGCGGATCAATTGCTTCTCTCATTACGCCATAGGTTAGTACTACGGCCCTGTGTTAAATTGTCAATAAACCGAAAAAAAATTTCAATTGGGCTCGCAAACTGCCCTTCCCCATAATACTAAAAAAGCCACTCTAACCGCCGAGGCGATGCCGGTTTGAAATTACCTACTTAACGTCAATGATTTGGACGCGTTGTGCTACGGTCTAGTTAAATTTTTACAGTTAGAAACGCTAAGTGTGTTCGGAAAAAGCCAGAGACTGAACATAGGAAATTTCAAAAATTTTCAGTGAATAACAACAGCCAAAATGATAAAACATACATTCACTTACGTAACGAGGGTCTCAACTTCCGCAGCTTTAAGTATAAACCCCATGCAAGCGATCTTGCTCGCGACAGCGACAAGCGACGCGATGGAGATGGCTGTCGCGTTCGCTCGTCGCCTGCAAATCGTACCCCATGCAAGTGATGACTTCGAGCGACGTCTCCCCAGTGTTGCCGGTATGAGGGCAGCAATATAGGCGCCGAAACTAGCGTGACGCGTGCTTTATTAACTTAAGTTGACGTGTTTTACTGTAAAAGGAACAAAATATTTATCAAGGTCTTCCAGTACGTTCTTATCCTTGCACTATAAAATTCAATTGTTTGCTCGTTGCGTGCTACAATCGGTAGTACTTGAGTGATGTACATCCAGTTCCGGTTTTGCACTATCGGCTAGTCGCTCGTAGCACTTCCGGACGACGAGCGACGAATTCTAGATTTGCAAAACCGAGCGATCACGCGACAAGACCGAGCGATCTGTTCAAGCGACGGCCTGATCCGTCGCTCGAAGCCGTCGCTCGTCGCTGTCGCGCACAAAATCGCACTCATGGGGTTTAGCCTTTATTGCCTTCAGGTAGCATACGACAGCCTATTGGCCACTTGCCTTCTCTCAAGTTAATACATCATGTGGCAGCTGGGGGCAGAAAATATGTTCTACATCCGCTGCCAAGGCTGTCAGTTGTGTCGCTGACTATCGCTCTCAGTTCTAGACTTAGTGCACGTGTAATAGTCAAGATAGTGAACACGAAAACGGCGCGCCAGTAGCACAAACGGTAAAAACATAGCGCCTTTATAGCGGAGACTGGAGTTCGAATCGCACCTGCAGCCTGTTGTTTTTCGTCCACTTTTATTTCCCTTTATAATTTCTATATTTAAATAAAAAACAAAACAAACTGATGACCTTTGCTTTCTTTGGTGTGATAATGTGCTGGCTTTATGTGAGTAAAACATACTTTTAAATACGTGACGTCACGTTGACGTACCGGCAACAGGGTTTGGGTCCAAATTAAAAATAGAACTCTGACCGTCATTTGGTCTTCTTATATTGAATCTAATACTGCGAAATTAACGAAAGTACAGTTTCTCAAGAATGCAACGTCCATCTAAAACAATTGAATGTTTCTCTTCAGTGCTCCTTTCAGGCAGATTGTAGTGTGAACGAATCTTCTTGGTTTCGGAGTTATATAAAGAAATTTGCTTTACACGGTAGCAAAAAAATTGTGCGCGCTGACTGTGGATGCCCTTACAATATTTTTCTGCAGCGGTAACTGTAATAATTTCTGCAGTTACGAAACAAATTCTAACTGAATTTTCAAATGTCTTTTGGAATTTCACAGAGAATTAAGACGAATCACGATTTAGATGGTTATCCTTCAGTAATCTTAAGGGCATTTGGGCCCTTCGCTTGCATTGTGGTTTTTGTTAATATTCTTTGTGGAAAGTTTGCCTTGCTGCATAAAACTCTTGATGCATGCAAGATATATGGCTTGATCGCTTTTGTCTAACAGGGATGTATGGTAAGGACCACATGTCCACAGTTAGTAGTCACATGGGCGGCTAAGGTGTAGTCCTACTTTTGACAGGTAGTGACACTTTAATGAGCGCAGTCCGGGACCATTCCACCAGAGGGGTAGTAGATCGGCAAGGCCAGCCAAGCGAGGGCAGAAGAGACAGGTTGTGTCAAAAGCTAACCGACGGTCCGCAGCCCAAAGAGAAGTTGCAGCTGGCATCAATGCATTCCCGCACGCATTATTCCTAACGCAACTTACTAACGATGGAAGAAACTGTTCGGGTGGTCTAATGCTTGCAGAGTTATCGATGAATCAGAAGATATATTTGTTTAAATATGTTACGTGTTGAAGGGGGACCTCAGAATATAGGTATTCTAATAGCAGCACGCAAGAAGAACAGTATTCTACACACTGGCATTATGATTGAGAGGAAAACATGACGATTTAAACTGTCTCTGTAATGTACCATAAATTATCTTTTAGTATTTCAAGGTCATATCGTTGGCTATGCACCGTAGGCAAGCTATAAAAGCTTGCCTACAAATGATTGAGTAGTTTTCTTGGAGAACTACCTGAAAGATGAGAAATGTAAAAATGTCAAAGAATGCACAGCAGCTGCTCGCTTACAAGGAAAATTTGCCGCGAGAAGTAAGAAACGCGTGGTAATTAAGCTGAAGTTGTTTTTCATGATAAGTCAGCTATTGGTTAAAACATGGCAACCCACCTGTTGAAGTAGCTGATGCGGTACCTAAACACAACCTGCGTCTTCTTGAATAGCTTTAGTGCACGGCTGTCGATGCCATTTTAAAATTATTCGCTGTGCTCATCTGTACAATGGCCGTTGTTGTGCCTTGCTCCTTAGGACACGCTTAACATCTTGGCGGTAGAAGCTCAAATGTATTATTTTTTCTCACTTTACTCACTATTTAAAGTTGCAATCTGGTTAAATGTTGGTGAAGAATGTCACCTTGTATTTTATTACAGGTGGTTTATGGCCAAGCCAAGCCAAGCCAGCGAAAACGGTTTTTGAAGGCCGTTCGTCTTGCTGGAGATGTTCTGCGCTCGCAAATAGTTATAATTATTTCAAGAACACTGGCTACGCATTAACCCAGCTGCTTCTCCAGGAGTGCTATTTTATTGGCACAGTTTTGAGAAATGCAGAAATATTTTGTTAGAAGGCCAATTTATTTTGTTTTGTAACGTATCATCTAAACGAATACGGTTTGTCTTCCTTGTGTCAGACGTCCGTTTATTTAAGGCATACTGTGTGAACATGAGCGCTACTGCAGAGTCATGCCCTGCACCTGTATATATCTATAAGGCATCCCAATGAGTATGATTTAATTTTTCGTAGGGTAATATATTGGCACTATGGTGGAGCGGTTTCGTGTTTCACAAAGCGCAGCTAGAGATCGTAGTTTATAGCGATTTGCCGTTTTATCCAGGGCACGAAGGCGGATACGCGCGTGTATACACCGGGCTTGTCGGGCCTGGCGCACCCGATTCCGAAGGACACGATGCCCACTTGCACCGAACGAACTCCGTGCAGCCACGTTGTCAGCGGGCCTCCCGAGTCACCCTGAAACAATTTTGGGGCAGGCTGTTATTTTAATGGCATGAACGTTTTCATTTTTTTTTGCCCCGTCTTCGTTCGATACAATCTGGGCAGCACTATGGGTTGTAGGCCCTGCTGCCGCATTCCGGACGGTGCGGAATGAAAAGACGCTTAGAACCCCCCGCGTTGGCTCAGTGGCCGTGGCGGTGGGCTGCTGGGCGTGAGGTAGAGGGTTCGGTTATCAGCCGCCGCAGCCCCGTTAAGATAGGCGCGCAATGTAAAAGCGCTCGCCGAATCCCCACGTCATCAAAATCAAACACAGCGCCTTCACAACCTAGGTCGCTTCTCACAGCCTTTATTTAGTTTTTGATACGACAGATATGACATAAATAAATAGGCAAATAAATAAATAAACATATAAGCAAATAAATAAATAAATAAATAAATAAATAGAGAACCAACGAACAAAAGAATGAATGAATAAGTAAGTAAATAAATAAATAAATAAATAAGAATGGCCATGTATCTTGCTGTGCCCACAGGCTCGTACCAACTTAATTAGGAGCCCCCCGCCCCCGCCACAGTAGTAACTTTGATAGAGTGCAGTTTCGGGAGTTAAGCCAGGCACTATAATCTCCTCTAATGGAGAGAGAGGGGGAAAAGAGCCCGAAGGGTATGCGAAAAAGCTTCGGACGGCCACTGCTTTTTTTTCTTTATTTTTCGGCGGTATAACTGAGTATACCATCTTAAATCGCAAGAGCCGTATGAACCAACAAAGCCGTCTGAACTAATAAAAGTGTCTGATAACTGCTCGCTTGCCATATTCACTCTGGATAAATGTTGTCGCTCAACAACTGCTAAATGAATTGCAATATTTTGCGGCACAACGTAGTTACAATTCGATCCTTGCAAACTAGTTGGGTAATGTTTCCTGCAACTTCATGCCGTGACCTGTTCACGCTAGCTTTAAAATAATGTATCGATAATATTTCAGATTTGACGAGGCTTTGAACAAGCACATCACAGCGCAATGTTCATTTGAAAAAGAGAAAAACCGCAATCCTCGCATGGAAGATCACCTAAAAATGAAGAGAAACGGAATAGAAAAGCGCTATCGACAGACTAAACTTTCATCGGCACTTGTTTCGCACCTACCTTCTTTGGAGCACTGGAGGCGCTCTTAGGAAAACATGTGCTTCACTCATTGAACAATCCTTTCTCGCGACTGACAGGAAGAGGAAAGCTGTCATATCCTTTGTCCCGCCCGCTCTCACTGTCATCCGAGAACGAAACAGTGTCAGTTCAATAATGTACCATGGAATGAGCTTAAACAACCTAAAACCATCCCATGCGTGACGTAACGTCATCCTTCACTTCAACAAAACACAAGGAAACCATTGTGCGCCAGGTGACGACTCCAAGCACGGCAAAAAGGATACAGCACACCGCGTCCACATATGACATGACAATTGCTCGAGACAAGATAGTACCAAATGAAAGCAATCAATTTATGCTGGTGACACTCACGACGCCGCTGAGGAAGCGCACACTCCGTTTTTTCTATCAGACTGACACACAGATTTGTTTCTTTTCTTGTCGTCTGCTTCTAGTCTGCGACGCGACCCCAAATCAGCATCGACACAGCCTCTCCTCAGTTTGTTGGTCTTTATTCTAGTTCGCCGGCACATGGCGCTATAAATCAGTGCTAGCAGCCTGAAGGAGAAGAGTAGGGAAGAAAAACTAGCGAACTTCTATTGCAGAGAGGGAGATCAAAGGAGGCAGAGAGAAAGCCGGAATGATGCGCGCGTAGAACCGAGCGCATTCGCTGCCTCGTTAATGGTGCAGAAGAAGCGCAATGGCGAATGCCTGTGTCGGCGCTCAAATACGTCTTACTCCGTATTCTGCTTTTCTTGTGAACATGGTGGCAGGCGTTCAGCTAAGCACTGTTGTATGCAACAATGCATTTATTTGCTTTTTTTATGTGCCCGTTTGATTCTGAACGTGAAAGACGTTTTGCTTCATGAATCACAGTACGCATTCATCAACTACCCCACCGCGCCATCTTGCTGGAACTATGCACTGCTTCGCTAGTGTGCTGTTCGTAGGTTTCTGTATAGTTAATTTCCTCATTGCTGTAACGAACGTGCGGATCACGTTTAGGAAACAAAGCAAGAAAACAAGGACAATATATAAGATTTTTCATCGGCCCTTAAATATATATGTTGGCATGTCTCACCGAGAAACTTGTTAAGTATTGGCCACTCTAAACAGTAATGTGCTTATAAAGCTTTTTGCGAGACAGGATAAGTTGGGATTGGCCCATTAGGTAAGCGTTAGCGTACTCCCATGGAATGAGTACGCTAGTGAAGCTGTTGCCCTATCCTGACTACTATAAGAGAACCACTGAGGCGTTTTATCAAAGAATGTCGCTTTTGCAGTAATGTCCAGTACATGCGCCTACGCTGACACACATTTCCGCTGTGAGAACTTTGAGCAATAATAAGGGCAAATGAAAGTTTGAGCATTCTTAGAGCACTTGGCGCAATTTTCTGGGGTTGTATATTTATGTAGGTTTGTATATATGTATGAGCGTTCCTATCGAACCGTTTTAGCGCCTACCTGGATCACTGGGTAGTACATACGTTTAATGAGTAGCGGATCGAGCTGCTGTGCTGAGGGAACAGGTTCGAAACAATACATCTGGACCAACTTGGATGACTATGTGGCAATGTGTACATAAGTGCCGCTTTTCAATGAACCTCTTTGACGCTGACGTGTGTCACTGTAGAAGCGGGGCTCGCTAGGTGCTGCTGTTCGAGGAAACTCTTGGCGCCGACTTGGAGCACTGCGTATGTGCCATTCGGTCGGTGCTGGCCTTCGATGAAGCTCTGCGATGCCTGTCTAGGTGACTGGCTGTGTGGTAGTAGGCGTGCCACTGTTCTGAACATCACTGATGCCAACGCGGGTAGGTAGGTATGTGCACCTAGGAATGTGCCATTCAGAACGACAGTACAGATTGTTTAAATTTGTCCGATGCTGAGTGGACTCGAGCACAGGTCACAAGAGTTGCTGAACGACAGCAACCCGAGGCTTTAGCAGGCTGCGCCACAAATGTACTCCCTGCGTGCTGCTTTTAATGAGTGCTTTTCATGCCAATGTTTTACAAAGCTGAGCCGTCAATTCATTAAAAATGTGCTACTCTTCAGGGAACATCTCGCCAATTGGGGCCAGCGGGTAGGTGTCACTAGGTGTGCGGCAAGCGAGAGAAAAGTTCTCAGCATTTGCAGACACCTGCGCGCCACGTTTCTTGTCTCGCCGCGCCCGCGCGGACTTCTCGGCAGCGACCACAGATGGAGCAATGTGAGGAGCTTGCTTGCCGCATTCCGCTTTCTCAGCGTTCGCGCGCGCCGGTGTGCCATGCATTTTGAACGCAAAGCACCGGCTCAGCAGCGGCCCCAGTAGAGGGCACCGAGTGTTCCTACGAAAGCGCGAAAGAGGAGTGTGGCTGCGCTAAAGGCATCATGCATAACTCGTCTCGAGAGTGACAATACGCAGTGTTATTATATTGATTTAAAACTAAGCGCATCACCATGGACAGTTAACGGGAGATGGGTTCTGCCGATTTTTTTGTCGTTGAAGTACCGCACATACGCAGTGGCACATGCCCGTGCCTCAAGTCGGCGTAAGGTCCATTGCGGAGTGGCACACACCAAGTGCCACATACCGAGTGGCCCAAGTTACTCCGATGGTTGGTTTCGAAACCTCTTCCATCAGCAACACAGCCTGATCCTTTACTTGGGTGGAATGGGTAGTCCAAGACCTAATGGTCTTGGACTACCCATTCAGACGGACGCACAGACAGACAGACAGACAGACAGACAGGCAGACAGACAGAGATACATACATACATACATACATACATACATACATACATACATACATACATACATACAGACAGACAGACAGACAGACAGACAGACAGACGGACGGACGGACGGACGGACGGACGGACGGACAGACAGACAGACGGACGCACAGACAGACAGACAGACAGACAGACAGACAGACAGACAGACAGACAGACAGACAGACAGACAGACGTACGGATGGACGGACAGACAGACAGACGGACGGACGGACGGACGAACGAACGGACAGACAGACGGACGCACAGAAAGACAGACGGATGGACGGACGAACGGACAGACGGATGGACAGAAAGACAGATGGACGGACGGGCGGACAGACAGACAGACAGGCAGACAGACGGACGGACAGAAAGAAAGACAGACAGACAGACAGACAAATGGACAGAAAGACAGACAGAAAGACACACAGAAGGACTGCCAGACAGACAGACGGAGGGACAGAATGACAGACAGGCGGACGGACGGACAGACGGATAGACAGACAGACAGCCAGACAGACAGACAGACAGACAGACAGACAGACAGACAGACAGACAGACAGACAGACAGACAGATGGACGGACGGACGGACAGACACAGAGACAGACAGACAGACAGACAGACAGACAGACAGACAGACAGACAGACAGACAGACAGACAGGCAGGCAGACAGACAGACAGACAGATAGATAGACAGACAGACAGACAGACAGACAGACAGACAGACAGACAGACAGACAGACAGACAGACGGACAGACGGACGGACGGACGGATGGTCGGACGGATGGTCGGACGGATGGTCGGTCGGATGGTCGGACGGTCGGTCGGTCAGTCGGCCGGGTGGACGGATGGACGGACAGACAGGCCCGGGGAAGTGCGCAGGTACCATTGGAGTGCTAAGCACGTTAAAACCAAGAAGAGGAGTTCCGAGATACAGCCACTAAACATTATTCGTGCTTAGAGGGACACTAAAGCAAAACAATAAATGAGTTTAGACTAATGAAGCATTGTTTGAGAATCCTGCAGGCACTCATTTAAAAAAATAGTTTGATTAGTAGATGAGAAAATGAAGGTCCAAGTATCAGTATTTAAATTTCGCGCCGAAACCCCAGCGCTGGTACGTTAGCGTGACGTCAGGGATTCCAAAGTACGTTTGCGCATTTGGGGCCGCGTAGGCTGAATGAAGGTTCCCGAAACTTGCTATGTTTGATATTTGGTTCCTTTAGAACACAATGTAGTCAATCCGTACCGCTATATATACTTGGTAGGCTCTAGAAGATTCCATCAAAATCCAAGACGTCACAGTCACCAGGTGCGGGAAATTCAAGTAGGCGTCGCCATCCCTATTTCGTTCTTGCGCTTTTTCTGGCTTACCAAATGTCTTATCGTTGTAAGAGTGGTGCTTTTGGTGTTCTAGAAAGGTAATTTACTGATGCAAAAGAAATCATTTTTCACTTTAGTGTCCCTTTAAAAAGGGGGCGCACTCTTTATGTTCAGACAAATGTATATGCCTAAAGAAGGCATCTACCGCCACTTTATCCAGGTTGTGTTTAGCCAAACTTTGCAAATAGACGGCTAATTACAAGGAGACCAGTACTATCCGCCTAAATTCAAACATGAGGGATTCAGAAACTACTCTTACATGTTCTTTCGTTTACAGCTTCACTCACATTTGTAGCAGAGTGTGAGTTCATACTCGAAAACGTACAGTTGACTACTCCATATTTAGAAACCGGCTACACTGAGATTACACTTTGCGCGTTCACGCAATTACGCGCAATGGGCGTTCGAATCTGCTATTTTCTTAGACTTTCAATTTATACTAACAGTACCTCGTAGGCAGTGAATGACAGAAATGAAAAAAGACTGTTCAAGTGCAAACGGCTATTGAACACGGCAGAATAATTACGGCAAGATTAGCGGTCTAGGCGCGTATGTTTTTGTCCATAAGGCGGGACTTTGCTGTGAAGTAGGTCAAGACAATAATTATTGACGCACTGCGAAAGGTATAATAAAAAGAAAACAAAAAACGCGCCTGGCGATTTGCCCCATTTCTGTTTTCTTCTTATTGCATTTTGCGCAGCACTTTGACGAACTGTTTTTGTCTGCTTCATATGATCGAGAACAAAGCAATGCAATTCAACACGAGAACTATCTGGAGGATTTGGACGGCACAAAACTAAGTACTTCAACGAACTTTTATGCCTTTGAAGGTCACTGCAACTATGTGGTGACCATGAAAATGGCTGGTTATAAAGTACGTCCCCTTGCTTTTTAATACCCTTCAAACATTTTTATATTTCCAAGTTAAAGCGTGGTCACGAGCAGTTTATCATCATTTCATACCACAAAATGCATTCTTGCCGCTGTCACAGTGACACTGCAAGGTAACAATATCCCATATGTCGACCACATGTAACGAGTGCGGCTCGTCACAGGTAATTACAGTGATTGCACCATTGAAATAATCCATTGCAAGCCATGATCAGCGGTAACTTAGCTGTCCACACTCCTACTGTCCCTAAAAGAGGACGGCTGGTCTGTTGAAATGTGCGTACTAGGAATTATTGTCGCGAAAGGAAGCAGCTATTTTTTAAGCAAAAAGAAAAAAAATGTTTATTTTCGTTTTTAGTGCATCTACTGTTGTTTGGGCATGTGATGAGGTGACGCAATTTTGCCAGTCGTTGCTCCTCGAGACATATTGTATTCCATATTGGTGTGAAAATTGCTCGTAATGTTCAGTTTCTAATATCGTGAATTCCGATTGTGTGTTGACAGAATGAACGTCAGTGCATAGCATTCATAATGAAGGTTTCACTGCTTTTCTTGAATGATGTGTTTGAAGAAGTGCAATTGACATCCCTTTGTTCAAGCAGCACAATTGTAAGAATTGCAGTTTTTGTGCTGACAGCAGGAATGCGCATGAAAGCTGAAATGAACCACGCGTCTCGCGACTTCAGCAAGTTCAGCTAAAGTATTAAAATATTTCAGTAATACCTTACAGCTGTCTTTGGACACGGACGATGTGCACATCACATTGCCTCTGTGCAGTTTTCTCAGCAGGCTTGGTCTGTTGAACGTTGCTTTGCACAATTCAAATGGAAGCACTTCTCTTGTAATGTAGAGGAGGTCATCCGATGATTGACCACCTGAAGAATAAACGCATTTAATCGGAAGCTGATATATTCTTAAGGAGTATATTTGGCACAATATTGAAGTTCATAATCAGCACGGTTACAAGACAGCGATATTTCTGGGACATGAGACCCATTTTTAAGGCATTAACCTAGTCAGTTCTTCGTATGCTCTGCTCATCACACGTTCCTTGTTTATCGTGATCTCGCAACTGTATTGGGCTAACTTCGCTGTATTCTCGTTCACGTGTAGAATTTTCCGGCAAAGAACGATATGCCTAGTTCAGCAATAGGCAAACACAGACTCCAATAAAGCGTATTGCTCAAGTCGACCGAAGATAATACAGAACATTATTTATAAGATTACCATTTTACTAAATAGAACGGTAACGATAATCAGGTGTATGTTACTAACGTTTGCGGGGTGTAATAAATGATCACACAAAATGGGATACTTGCTTTCTGCTATTCTTCCCCATCCTGCTACGAGAGAATGCCTTCTTGCAAGATTGAAGTTCCTTATTGGTAGACAGACAGCATGTACAAAACTGTCGAAAGGAATAGGGCGCTGCAACTGCAGAAATAAAAAAAGCTGGACACACAGACAAGCACAATCGAATGCAGATGCATTATTGAGGTCAAAAGTAACGGAAAAGTCACCTCATCACAAAAGCTGCGAGCGTCTTTGTGTTAACCAACATTCAATAAGAAAGACCTGTGGACATTTGATAATTCATGGAGTTCTTAATGTCGCCAAGTTTTAACGTTCAAAATGTTTTGTAATAATGCCTCATGCTGCTAGAGAACATATTTCACTGAATTCACACTGACCGCCATGTTCGCATAATAAAACACTAATTTGAAGATACGCTATGTTTAGCAGAGGAAGAGAACAACCTTTAAGTTCTTTTTTGCGCTATATAACTCAAGGGATGCTTTAGCCCAACCATGATTTCTTCTCATTTGAGAGTATAGATAGCAAATTGCTCTAGTAGTGAACAGCACTTCTAGCAGCAACGTGAAAAGTGTTATTGCTCTTCGCAGAAAAAGTTTTCTGCATAGAGTAATGATAAAAGCTGAAACGGATGGTAAGATTGTCTGGAATTGCCACATGACTCTTTCTTCTGGCGGTTTTTCTTAATATACATGAACAAATATGCGAGCGCTTAGCTCAAGTCGTTCCAAGCTACTGAATAGCCAATTGATTTGATTGTGCACACGATAGTGTGGATTTGCGGAGCCACGTGAGACCGCCTTTTGGTGTCGCACCTTTATCAGACCGATGTCGTTCGCTGGGTTATTGAACCAAGGATGACGAATGAACAACTCAGCTCTGCGCCGGGGTCCTTGCTTTCTCCTTGTCTCATTGTAGTAGATGATAGCACCCAGTGGTTCTCTGCGTCTTGGAATGATGCGGACGATAGGTTTTAGTTACCGCAAAGGACAGAAAGAGCAAATAGAATGCATGGCATCGTGAAATTCCTTTCTTGAAGTTGTAATCATTATGAAAAGCTGACGAACACAAGCCCCGCGTCAAAAAGCTGGCGGTTCTTAGTATCAGTTGACCATTTTCTTATGATAATATGTCTCGCCGAACAGATATACCAAAGCACACAAATAATGATTGTAATCATTGAGTCCCCTTTGTATCCACGAAAAAGTCATGTAATAGCACCTCCTAAGAGGAAATCTGTAGACGTTATGGTCGGATAATGCAGGATTGCTGATGAGTACTCCTTTATTACATCATCTGAGGAATTTGTGTAACCCATGCTTGAACTCTAATACCGAAACACCAAGTGCTCTGAACCTCTGAATGACATTGCAACTGATTAATCTTTCTCTTGATGACCACAGAGCAATTGTGTGTAAAGAAAGAAGGCAAACGTGTACGCTTATGCTTGATGAATGTATGTGTTTTTGGGAGTGGGGACTGAGCCAGCGAAAATGTGCGCGTTTCGGTTTGGCGTGACAGAACACCTGTGCCTGAGTAGCGTGATTTGGACAGTCAATACTATCTACGTAGACTAGCACCAGAAGAAGCGCTTGTACATGCTCAGCATCGATTTTTTAGAATTTGTATTCGCAAAAGAGCCGGCTTCTTCATTTATTGCGTTCCAATAAATTTTCTATTCTCACTTAGAATCCAACATTCAAGGTGCGTATGTGGAGCACGTTGGAAGTGTATACCAAAGCGTTTCGTACGGAGTTATCGTGATTGCGACCACGATATTCTGTATTTTAGGTGCACTCTTAGGCTGCAAACTTGCGACAATGCTTGCTGCATATTGAGTTATCCATGACGAACCACTAAAATGTTGCAAGTCGTTGGACGACAGAAGCATACATTTTACAACTCGTGTGCTGCCTTTCATGGTCTTGTCAAGGGTTGTGACAGCTTTTCGTTTATGCTCTTAATTTATTTGCTTCTCGCAAACGCATGATTGTGAAATATGTTTGACAGCGAATATGTCATCTCGTGACTCTTGCAAGACAGCGAGCGATAACTTGGAAGTTCTTGTTCACTATAGTTCTCGTTAGAATTCTCCTCGAAGTGCACCCTCCCATCATGCAAAGTTAACTAAGGATTTGTATTGAAAGCTTAAAACGCTTGTATGTTGTTCACAATGACAAGCCGTTCATATATTGACGGTGATTGAAAATTGCGTGTTTAGGGGCACCTGCTCCACATATATCCAAGGAAGCTGTGCGAAATCTGGTATAAGATATGCTTTTTTGTGCACGCAATAATCAATTGTATTTTACATGTGGAAGAACAGATGGAGTGAGAAATAGCAACTCATTGAAACATTAAGAATCCCTGCATGTGAACTAAAATTTTACAGTTAGCAGCGAATCTGATTGTCAAAGAAAACGAATAACTTTCTGATCTTGGTGAATTATCCGTAAAAATTTGTGGATCGCAGAAATGCATTGGACGAACCAGTAAGACTATAATACCTTGGGCTGAGAATTTATCTCATAATAAAGCATATGCTGTGGTGGGTAAAGTATTTACGGACTAATAAAAGCAAACATTTCTAGCTGATCAATGATCAACCTTTTTTAACCGAGGATATTTCCTTTGGTTTTATTTTAGGAGTCATGAAAACGCACAGACGTCCATTGTGCTGCTTACATTTTTGTAGCTACTGTAGAAACCACACGGCGCCCCTCTCGATACGTGATGTGAGGTGAACACTAAATACGCTGCAGACAGGAACTGAGAAGAGACTCCATCTTAGTCATGCCCGGCGACGAAGCATCCGACACGCGTGAATCAACGGAAAGGGCCGCCGCAGGCGAGGGACACCTCCTTGCAGTCCCTTGTGTACACACAGGTAAGAATCCCCGTTTTCTCCTTAAACGGAAACGAAGACTTTTGATCGGCGAAGGCAGCGAGGTCCGCGACCCCTAGGGAGTGTTTCCGACGGCGAGTTTCTTCGGCAACGGCCTATGATATCGGGCGGCGTGCGCAGTGGTCTATTATGTTGGAATTCCATTACGATGTGCCGGGTTTTCTTTCAGCCTTTTTTTTTTAAGCACACGTATGCCTCTTCCTGTGGCTCATATTTTCTCCTATGTGTCTATCTCTTCATGCGGTTAGCTCCGGCCTTAAATATCAAGGCACTGGCCTTGGCTTATCATAGTGATTTCGCCTCCTGATTTATTTATTGCTGCTTTCGAAACTCTTCATGGTCTGTTTAATGTGATTAGCATTCTTACGCTATCTATCTATCTATCTATCTATCTATCTATCTATCTATCTATCTATCTATCTATCTATCTATCTATCTATCTATCTATCTATCTATCTATCTATCTATCTATCTATCTGTCTGTCTGTCTGTCTGTCTGTCTGTCTGTCTGTCTGTCTGTCTGTCTGTCTGTCTGTCTGTCTGTCTGTCTGTCTGTCTGTCTGTCTGTCGGTCCGTCCGTCCGTCCGTCCGTCCGTCCGTCCGTCCGTCCGTCCGTCTGTCTGTCTGTCTGTCTGTCTGTCTGTCTGTCTGTCTGTCTGTCTGTCTGTCTGTCTGTCTGTCTGTCTGTCTGTCTGTCTGTCTGGAACCATATTGCCGGAAATCGGAGTCTCTGGGTATTCTACGGTTTGGCATCGAGTTGGTTTGCTAAAGGAACAACGTTCACAGCGAACCAGCGGAAAAAACATGGAGTCAGCGGGCATATTGCAAGCTGTAACTACCTGCCACTCAGAAACGAACCACTTTGGCGCCGGCATGGGTCACAATTTCTTCGACACCCCGTGGAGTCTAACCCGCGCGGAGCGCGGACTCTACGGCAGAAAGCAGCTCGCAGTAGCAGCAACATGTTCAGCGGGAGAAAAAGCCAGGCTGACATTTTAACGCGACATCGTTAAGGGCCCCGTGTCGAAGAAAATTTGTTGTCGGCGTCGGTGTCAGCATAGAGAAAGAAAAAGGCTAAGAGCGGACACTCCGAGAAACCTGACCTCAGGAACTGTGTCACGGCTACGTAACGAACTAGTGCTCTCTCCAAACGCCAGAGGACGCAGGCGAAAAAAAATGTTGTAATGAATTCTGCTCAATCGTTGTACAAAATAATAATTATATACCCAAATTTGGCGTGTTTCTTCTGCATAAAAACAGACTTTATCCAAGACACCTTCGCTGCTTTTTGTTTTTCCTCCGTACTGCCATCAACACCAATCACCATTCGTCCATCGAGAAGAAATCAACGATTCGTGTAGCAGCGGCGTGCCAGCGGGAAGGTTTCGTGAACGTTGCTTGCGGCGGTGTTTTCTGTGTACGAGACAGGTGAGTCACGTTTTCAAGCGAAGCTTGGAGTAACTGACTTGTTAGGGCGACGAGGTTCGCTAAAAACAGTTTGCGCCTTTATATGAGGCGGCTAGACGTGAACAATGCAAAAAGCATGCGCCCTGAAGAAACGCATAGTGACAGGGCTGGTACCATGTACTTTCTTGCTACCCCCGCCGAGAACGGAATAATCTTTGTTGGTTGCGTTCCGTGAAAATCATCAAACAACGCGAAGCTGCCATTAACTTGCACCGGTTCACGGCTGTGTACTGCACTGCGACTCGCAGCTTGTCAGACGCCATCGAGACGCTGCGTCTCGGTTTGCGAGGGTAAACCGTTCTTGCCCAGCGCTGTTTGCGATAACCACGGTATCGATGTTCCATTGAAATAGTACGTGTTGGCGTACTAAAAACGATCTTCTGGACAACGCTTAAGCTCAATATCAAGAATTGCACATTTCAGGAAAATTCCGGTTTCGAGAAAATTGAATTCCTATCCCGCGTTTAGATGATCGCGTGACGGTTGACGGTCCTTTCGTTGGCCCGTTCGAGAGGCTGACGAACGCTGGAAAGAACATAAAAGACGCCACGCCGATTCGGACTTAAAACGGCGTTTCGGAGACGGGCGCTAACTAAATAAAGAAAAGCAGGGTGTTAGGCACGCTGCAGCCAAGCTTTGCTCGCTCGTTTCCCCTATAGGGTAAGGGCTCCTGAATATTTTAATAATATTGCTTGCAAACACTGGCATGTGACATAAAGAGCGAGTGTAGCTTATTGCGCTTTGTACTGCAGCGAGGTGTGTATCTACGGCGCACGGACGGACGCTGGTGTACACCTCCGTGCTGATTGTTTATACAGAAAAGTAACGGTGGGAAAAAGTCTCCAATTGCTGCTGCATGTACTTATTGCGGCGGCCGTGTTGGGAAGTACTGCGAATTCTAGTAACTTTGGGTTCCTTATCATTTTTTCGTGGCAGAATACATTGCACAACGTATTGTCGCGTAGGCGTGGCGCGGCACGCATTTGAACAAAGGCCTCGTATTTGGACGTTTTGTATTTATCTTTACCACGCTTATGTGAACTGCTATTTTGCCTACCAATGTACTCCTTATACTGAGTACGTACAGGGGTGTCCAAAAGTTCAAAGGCAGCGATGCCATGGGATTACATAGGATGGTGGCCTGGGAACTTTTGAACACTCCTGTACGGGGTTTTAACATTTATCCTTGTAAGTACGAGTTTTATGCGTCAGAGGTCAGAATGTGTCAGTGGTTTTCTATTGTGCATCGGTTCGCTATTCATTCAAAGCGGTTTACGGGTACAGTTATGACGTGTGCATATCTTTTTGGTAATTAGCGAAGCTTGCACTTATTGACATTTTCAGATCGTGCTGATGCCATCCATGACTTCCGGCTGTCCAAGCTACGTCAGCTACTGCTGTGTGTCGTGGTACTTTAACAACGGCAGAACCCAGAAGAAGCCTATCTTGCCTTTAAATAAAAACGTTGCAGAAACTCTCTCTTTGATACATATGACCGCCTGCACCAAAACACAAAAGAGAAACTTCTGTGTTTTGTGAAACACGTGCAGTGAATTATGATTACCTCTATCTCCATCTGTTATAACTTAATGGAAATAAAAATTGTGTCACGACCTCAACTCACACCAAAGATTGAACTAGACAAAATAGGGAATCGTTAAACCAAAACGACAAATAAAAGCGCTGCCATTTGGGTGATGATGAGTGGTCTGAAATGCAAACTTCCGCTACAGCCTAACGTCGGTTACGAGGGGTAATCCAAATTTCGCGCCAGCGTAACCGAAACAGGAAGTGCAGGCCATTTGCTCTCATCAACCGCCAGGTGCGCTAGGGGCGATTGGGCCGCTGGGGTGTATGGGAGTGTCCACTCTCAACTTTTTTGTTTTCGCTCTCTATGGTGTCAGTTCGCCAAAAAGTATTCTGAACCAGATTTCGTACCTATGCATACCTAACCCGTCTTCTACCACCAAAGTGGCTCATGCCTTGTCTTTCATTATTTACAAAGTTATTCCTCGGAATTTCGAGAACGGGGGCCACAGACAAATGTAATGAAAAAAAAAACTCCGACCACGCATATGTTTTATGTTAGCTCTTCTCATACTGAAATATTAAAAGTGCGAAACAATAATAGGAGATCGACCCGCGCAAGAGGCCGCGTTTCTACCTGAAAGTTTGCTTTTGTACATAACGTTCCCGGCCAGCGTTTCCCGGTAAACGTTACGGCTACATAAGTTGCAGCTACCGGGACGCATGAAAAGCAGTCAGGAGTCTTTGAATGCTATCGCGTTCAACTCTTAAAGGCGAAGCTTAAGCGTCCTTCAATTTTTTTTTTACCTGCACCAAATTAAAAAAAATGCGTGTGGCAGATAGCACAATTCTAACTAACCCTTGACATAAATGACTCGATGATGAGGCAATTACTCTACAAGAAATGGAAATGCTCAATTGAATAATTTAAATAATTACGATTAATAACTTCCTTTTAATTAATTACCCGCCGTGGTTGTTCAGCGGCTATGGTGTTGGGCTGCTGAGCGCGAGGTCGCGGGATCGAATCCTGGCCACGGCGGCCGCATTTCGATGGGGGCGAAAAAACACCCGGGTACTTAGATTTAGGTGCACGTTAAAGAACCCCAGTGGTCAAAATTTCCGGAGTCCTCCACTACGGCGTGGCTCATAATCAGAAAGTGGTTTTGGCACGTAGAACCCCGTAATTATTTATTATTTAATTAATATAAATTAATCACTTTACGGCATATATTCTAATCAATCAATTCTAGAAGGGGTGTTGGCAACTTGGAACAGATTTTCGGGACTGCAAGAATTTCGATATAATAATTTTTAGTGTGCTTGACGAAATATGTTGAATTATGGGGTTTTACGTGCCAAAACCGCTTGCTGATTATGAGGCACGCCGCAGTGGGGGACTCCGGAAATTTTGACCACCTGGGTTTCTTTAACGTGCACCTAAATCTAAGTACACGGGTGTTTTCGCATTTCGCCCCCATCGAAATGCGGCCGCCGTGGCCGGGATTTGATCCCGCGACCTCGTACTCAGCAGCCTAACACCATATCCACTGAGCAACCACGGCGGGTCGACGAAATATGTTGACGCTCTAGTTACCTCTTTAGAGAAACCACTGGTTTGTGTCTTTAAGCAGGAAAGCAACTAGAACACCAATGCATTTTTTCAGACACTTTGAAAACCACATCAAAATCGGTATAGTCCTGAGAATTCGCTGCAAGCTGCCAAAGAACTCGTTTCATGCAGCTGTGCCTTGAGAACTCACTAGCCACGATTCGTGGATTAAAATGTGTGCCGTGATTTAAATAATAAATATTCGTAATTCTGTTCAGGTTATTCGTTCAATTAAACGTTTTGATTTCTCGTAGTGGTGATGGCTGCCTCATCGAATAGTTCAGATCGAGGCTTAGACTTGTGCCATCCGCCACAGACAATTTTCTGAAAATTTGGTGCAACTAAAGAAAACATCCTCTATAGCTCGAATGCTAAGCGCATTGCCGTCAACAGTTATCCTGTGATGGGTTTCGTGCAATCTTTCGTTTCCATTATTTACATGGAAGTTACTGCCTCTGTTTCTTCTTATTTTTTCATTACTCCTTGTTATGCAATTTCATTCAATTACCCTGTACATGGCTGCTGAATTGCTGGATCTCTTTCTCCATTCTGTGCACACATTTTTGCGGTACAGCTATTTGAGCACATTACCCGGCCTTTTCTTTCGTCTATATCCCCTTAGTCTTTCCTCAAACCATTTCACTGCCCGTTCCTTTTACGTCAAGAGAAGCTCAACCCATGTCACCTTGCACAGCCTCATTTGTGGTTTTATCCTCGGCTCCCAAAGCCAGTCGGACTCCCGGATGCTGGTTACAGTCTCCAACTCCTACAAGTATTCTTATTTAAAGTACAGAATTGCCTCGGCGAATGTTGTTATGCTTTCGAGGCAAGTGCCACTATGCCGCGAAAGGCAACTCCGCCAACTGAACGCTCTGTGTACGAGTAGGACGGCCCCGAAAAGACCGCGTGCGCCTCCAAATCACGGAGGCCGTGCTTCGGCTGCGGTGGCTATCAGCCACCGGGTTAGCCAAGGCAGAGTCACCGAAACAGAAAAAAAAAATGAAAGTCACTTTAACATACGCCAAAGAGGGCGAAGTCGAAAGCTTGCGCGCTCAAGAGACATCCATTAAGTTATTTGACATTCGCATTCGAATGCGTTGTTACTTGTTGTTACTTGTTTTCTCCAACTAAAGGTTGCATGTCGGAGGGCATTAATTACAGCTACCTTAAATAACTATTCCTTAATCAACTTCGCCGTACTTAATACCAAATGTCGTGGGTTCGACTCCCACCAGTGGTCGTGGGTTCGAGTGCCTTAATTAAGTCCATATTAATTAACCGGGGGTTTTTGGCATGATTAGCGAGCATGACACACGAGCATGACACGAGTGCTCCGATTAACTGTTCCTTTTTTTTCCGCATGATTAGCGGCAACGATTTGGAAGAAGACAACGATGAACGCGCGAGCAGTAGCTCGAGCGCTCCGATTTTCTGTACCTCACAACGGAACCTTGAAACATACGGGTCTAACAATTTTTCCTTAAAACTTCCATTGTTCTCACCAATAATTTTATCTCACGTTTAAAGATGAATATGGTTACCAAGGAACAAACCTTTAGAGTGAAATAAAAGAAAAAAAAAAGGTTACTGTGGAATCTTACGAAGCTAGAGGCTGTACCAAATTAAATTGGCACATTATAACAGTAAGTTATGGCACATCATAACATAAGTAAGTAAGTAACAGTAAGTGGCACATCATAACAGTAAGATGATGTGCCAATTAAATTGGCACATCATCACAGTAAGTTTGGCCGAGATTCATGCGCGTCATTGTGATTCGCGCTTATCTTTAAGTACTTACTTGCTATAGAGGCAGTGTGCAGCCGTGAGTATGAAGCTCGGAGAGATAATGCTTCCTCCACACTTAACTTTTACCCGACGGTTTGTTCGATCCATGTACTTTATTTCGAGGTATACCTATGGAAGAGAGGGCACGTGGTAAACATTGAAATGGGGAGGAAAGTAGACGAAAACTGATGGTTTTAATGCATTTCTGCAATCTGCACTCTTAAACATAGCTGTTCAACGTGAGGGTCAAATTACACCTTGAATATACATGGATCGGTGGAATATTCATACCTGAGTATATTCATGACAACCATCTAAATACGCTTTATGCCACATAATATACGACCGGTGCTCCCGTAGCAATACAACCTTTGTGTCACTTGTAGGCTCAGGTAAAAAAGCACTTTCCTGCAGAGGCAAATGAACAACTTTTCTTTGTTTATTTTGTCTGCGAGAAAACTCTGATATAATTTTGAGGCACGCCGTAGTGGCTGCTCCAGAATAATTTTGACCACGTGGGTTTATTTGCAGTGCACCTAAATAAATGACAACGGGCGTGTTAGTTTTTTTTTTCGCCTCCATTGAAATGCGCCCGCCACGGTCATGTTTGATCCGCGATTGGGACACACAATCGGAACGCTATAGCTACAGAGCTACAGCGGCGGCTCAGCAAGTGCAGATGAAGGTCACAGCGAGTGCCTTAAAATATGGCACAAGCACAGTGTGTGGGAGAGGCCAAGAATTCAGTGGAATTGCAAAAACAAAAATAGAAACGTGAATGCGAAAGAAACAGATCCGAAATAAAATAAATTTGTTACTAATACGGCGTAGCTCAACTCGGTAAAAAAATAGCTTTGAGGCAGTGCGAGGTGAAAACGTATATTTTCCTGCCCGGTGATTTACACGGACAAACATAATATATACGAAAGACTGCATGGGAATTTTCGCAGTGTCGGTCAGCTGGCTGATCGCATCCATTGGGTCAGACAACAAAGTTTTTGTGATGAAGTCGGTTCGTTTCGCAGGAATGATTGACATGGACTGGGAAGGAGAATCACGGGAGGTCAGTCTCGTGTGTCTCGTTTTTCGTGAATGTACTAGCAAGAGAGTGCAAAAAAAAAAGAACATTAGTGCCCCTTTCTCACACTGGGAAGCATGGTGTAGAATTGTTCGAATGGTCATCATTTCTAAAGGAAACAAGTAAAACTGCTTTACAAGAATGACGTTCAAATATAGTATCGAATACCAGATAGTCCCATTTTTAAACAGAGCAAGGAATTAAGCATTACATATTTTTAACTACCGTTGTCGGGGACCTTCCAGTGACCTTGAGCCAAAAGCCAGAGCCGTTATCCGGGCACTCAAACGAGAAAATCCGGTCAAGTTGCGAGAACAAAACTATATCTTTCGGGCAACCAGTCAAAACTTCAGGAAATGTGGTCTCTGGCTTTTAACCCTTTGTGCGGAACTGCATTACATGTACTATTTACTGCCCAAACAAGTTATAAAAATACTGCTTTCGAGTTCTCTCTAATGTTTACAATATCACTCAAGCTGTAACTTCTAGTACGCTGAAGTTTTTGTCATTTCCACTTGGGGGGGGGAGGCGACCTTCAAAAGACAGACACAGGGCACCATACACTTCACTGTCATCTTCTGGTGCTGAGAGAGAGTTGCATCTCTACTTTTGAACGCCATTGGTCCGTGAGTTCCGCAGTGGCGGTTTTGCTTCGCCTCGAGAGATGGCGCCACGGTGCGCTGCGCTCAGGCGCTTTTGTTCTAGCTGGCAGTGCGCTTGGTCTCCCTGGCGTCTATCGTGCCGCCTTCAGCCGGTTTTCTTCTTCTAGCTGTGAAGCGTCCACATAGACCAGTGCACAGTACGGCGTGGTGCAGTGTTGCGTGGTGGGGTATGCCGATGTGGACATGGGCTGCATCCGTTTTAAGATTGTGGCCAGTATCAAGTCTGACTAATCTACTCTGCCGGTTGCTATTGCATGCTTACATCTGCTCTTGATTACGGGAGAGCCATCAATATTTGTATTTTTCTATGCAGGTCGAATTCGCTTCGTGAAAAAGTGCTGATTTGTGTAATTTATTATTCGAATATAGTTTTGCACAGAACTGAACCCCTGTGTAATAATAGATGAAGATTTATTAAATAACAAATATCGGACTTAAGGTACCTACTGCTCCCTGAAGGAAGACGGTAATGGTAAAAGCACGCCACCCGATGCACATGCAGTGATAGGCACGTTAGAGGAGCTGGTTTTCATGCTATACTCATGCAGATCTTTCTGAGTGGAGGAAAAGGTGTTAAGGCAGGGGGAAATTACATTACTTTCGCCTAACTTGAGAGAAGATGTTAGTACGCTGCCTTAAATCCAAGTATTACTGTGAAAGACTAGCGCTATTGAGCAGAAATTATTTTCGCGCGCCCTCACTTGCTCAGCAAATTGTACTTTTTGCGCAATAAACTGGCTCTCCTGCAGCTGAATCCTTTGTTACAGTTCTCAATTGAACCGGTATTTCCCTGCCAGGACCGCAGTAAGTACTGTTATTACTTATAACAAAAATGATTATTCTGTGATGTCATGTAGTTAGGACTCGAACTGAGTACATTCACAAATAGACATTTACGCTCAAGTATGAAGGATGCTACTGGAAGCATGGGTGTGCTCTCGGATAGTTATGTTGCTCACCTTTAGCCCTGTCATTGCCATTGAAGTACCAACTTGATACTAACTAGACCACTGCCAAAATAACACTTAACATAGTATCGTGCACGCAGTTACCTTGAAATACGTAGGCAAATGTGGGCAATTTTTTGGTGGCGAGTTATTTTAACAAAGTCAAAGGAAAGAAAACTTGCACACTCGTTTTGCTTTTAGAAATTGGCGAGTTGGGCACGCTCAGATTACTGTGTGAAGCGTACTTTTCAATCCCACTTGCTCTGCTATATGCTTACAATCTCCTTGCTCAAGACGTCATCGAATCATACGATGTCCGCCTAAGAGCTGGCCATTGCATAATGTTTCGTTGGGTTCCGGGACACTGTGGCTTACATCGAAATGAGCTCGCCGACGTGGAGGCGAAGATGGACCACATTAATGCCACCCCAGTGTACATACCATTCTTTTTACGACCATACACTAATGGCCTAGTGTATAGACTTCTGCGCGATAATACCGCAGTATTAAGGGATTCGTCAAGTCATCGTCATCGCCGCCTTTACGAAATATACCCGGAGATGAAAGTACGGATGCCACCCACCAGGAAAAGATGCAGTGCATGCTTGTTGCACAGATTGCTACTAGGTGTGGCCTTAACCCACCGATATCTGCATCTCGTCGGCCGGGCGGACTGTCCGAATTGTGTGGAATGCGGTATTCCTTAGACGACAGAACACCTCTTGCGCATCTGCTCACGATTTTATGTACAAAGAAAGTCACTGACACACATCTTGTCGAAATCTGTCGTTGCGCTATTGACTAAAAAGGTTCTATTGGGACTTTCCGGTGATCCTCATCATTTGCTTGATAGTCTGAAGGGTTACAAGGGATTTTCGGATGACAATGGACTGGACAAGAGACCTTGAAGAGTATTGAACCGTGCAAGTTTTTCACCACCAACTTTATCCTCACAATGAACGTCTTCTCTATTCTATCTTTCTACACCCATTCCCCTTCTCCCAGCGCCGAGTAGAAGGTCTAAAAACCGATTCAGGCCGAGCTCTGAACTTTTCTCTTATAATAAATATATATGTATATCTCACTTACTTGCTGCCCTAATTCGCGAATTTAGCCGTTTGCTTTCACCGAAATCGCCGTTTGATCAAGTGCACGTTCGTAAACGCGTGTTTGTGGTGTTTAATAAAAAAATATCGTGAAAATTTCTCAACTAATAAAACACGTCTAAGTGCGGTTTTCAAAAGAACTTTGATAGTTATGCCTATGTCAAGTTAGTGATGCGTGAGAATGTCTCCCCAAAAACGTGTGGTCATTATGGCAACAAAAAATTTGACGATGGAATTGTTAAGGAGCGATGTAAGTATGACGGGAAGTCTCTGCCTACTATCCATGGTACTTGTAGCCGGTCAACTTTTTCGCCATTGACAATCCTTCCGATTGGTGCTGAAATGCCGCAACCTGTAAGACGAAAAGGACATGATTGCAACACAGCGATATACTTAAACAGATGAAAAGGTTTCGGTGAAATTAAGCTTCTATCACTATTCCACGTGATTGCGAATCGTAAAATAATAGTAATAGTAAAAAGCTGCACTCTGAAATCACTATTAAGATCACAAGGAAAGTTTGTGTGTGCGAGAGAGAGAGAGAAAAAGAGATAAAAGCAATGGAAAGGCAGAGAGGTTAACTAGAGGAGATTTCCTGTTCGCCATCCTCTGTTGAAGGAGGGGAAGGGTTGCGAAAGATGAGAGAATAAGAATGAGGATCGCTTTTATGGAGGTAATTAGCATGATTACAGGATTAAAGTATAGAAGGAGGTCTCGACTGGTATGGGACCTCTCTGAACATAATAAACAACACATTACAGTAGTTGCAAGAAATCGTAAACAAAGAACAATTAGATGTTTATAACATAAATAGCAAGAATAAAGGACAAGAAGTGCACAAATATGCACCATATGAAACTGCACCACCGCATAATTTCGTTAAACAACGGTAGAAATTAACAGTATAAATGACACGACGTGCATAACGTAATTAGCGAACTCGAATGCATATGCATAACAAGTGCATCAAACAACAATATTATGGTACCACAATAAAAACTAAATAAAGGCACATTGAAAGAACGTTTATTAGTATTAATTATGCAGCAAGATAGGACAGAATATATCATTTTAGTTGTTTTTTAAATTCGTGAATTTTGAATGTTTCAATATGGTTTGGCAATGCCTTCCAGTAACTGAAGTACGAAAAATGGACACTCTGATTACATAATTGGTATGTATTTTTGACCAAATGAAATCCACATTTATTGCAAAGCCAGTAACATTCGTATTTATTAATAAAGATAGAGGTGCCAAGGTCTCATGTTGTGTGTGATTGATTTTGCGGAACGAAAAGGTTCTGAGGTTATATTTAACGAGTTTACGACTAAGGTGATCAACCTGTAAAAGTAGTTAGGCGTGGTTGTATGCGTTAATGTAGTTATCCTAATAGCCATATCCTGCAAGATTTGCAATGAGTTTACATGGTTTACGTGTTTCCATGAACAAGTAACGCAGTCTTTAATATGTTAATAAACAAATGAAAAATATAAAAAGAATGATGTTTGGTGGTTACACACGTATCGCGTTTTTAGAAGCAACCTAACCCGGAAGTAATCTTGTGTTTTACTTTAGAGATTTGTTCTATAAAATTGATATATAGTCGGGTTCTGTCCACCACCACGCCGTACCGAGTGGCGTCTGGTGGTGAGTCGTGGTGCCAACCTCGGTCATCACAAAGAAAAATGGCGATCAGTCAAATAACTGCATAGCCACTTAAGAGTACAGCCACCGATTCCGACTTAAACCAGAGCTTCCACAATGGCATAATGTACTACATCGTCGTACGCGTCTTTTGTGTCAAATAACAATGCCGCAAGAGGCATGTAAACCACTTTTCATGGTGAACGACCGTGACCAAATCGATGAGATTATTTGTGGATGAAGACTCGCCAAAGTTGGCGTGATGCGATGACTAATCTAGCTGTAATTTACCATGTTTTAGAAGCGAAACCAACGGGCTGGATTTCCGTTCGCGTGGGACCAAGCTGTTTTACCAGGATTCTTTGTACTCTTTTAGTAGCACGTGTCGTGGTTTCAGCTCGAGATCACTGAGCATCACGCGAGTAACATCGCCAGGCCCAGGCAAGGACAAAATTACAGCGGTGAATGCGCTGCCGTAACACGATCTGAAGTCGGCGTCTCAAGCAGGGATACCAATAACCCTTTCAATCGAAGTGAGGCCATGCATGAATAGCCTATTTCTTGTAATATTATAACTTCATATTTTAACTGTTTATGCGCTCTCCCAGAGTGTTGAGCCTATGGTAGCAGTCGTGGCTTCTAGAAGTGAACATGTTCAGTGGGACGCGAAACAGACAAGTGTCGTCGTGGCGTTTGTTCTGTCATCTACATGCTCCATTCTGAAGATCATGTGGTTGCCCAACGTTCCATTATTTTGCTTTGCATTGCTTGGGGAGTTATTGAAACCCTTTTGCGCGTGAGTGTGGCTATCATTCGTGCGCACAAGGTAATTAATCACCGCGGGTCAACTACAGAGACGTAAAGCTAGTAAGTGCCATTTGCAATCACTGCGAACATTGGTTTGCTGCACGCCGACTTTAATATCGACTGAACGCCGTCATATTGTAGTAACCGTGATTATTCGAACATTATTATTTGCTTCTTGAGGATAAGAAAATGTGGCAGATAAGTCAACATAGTTCTGGAAAACCACAAGGCGAATTCCTGTCACTGCTAAGAAGGTCGTTCGTGAGCTTCGAATTTCGCGCTGAATGCCCCGCATTATGGTTCGACTATGCTTTGCACTTATTACACAGAATGGTTACTTGGTTGTTTCGTTGGAGTACCTACTTGCGTACCGAAAATGAAAGAGCGGTTCCATGCAAAGAAATTGGTCATAATTTTTAATAAGCTTCCTCCAAGACACGTTTTCTCGAATGAAGTAACCCATGTGTCCCATATTATGAGTTGTGTTTTAGAAATCACAGTGTACAGTATTGTATTTGTCTTTTATAAAATTATCCAAAGCTACATTGCTTGAGTTATTGTGGTAGGAGATATTGGGTTATGTCCGGATTTATGAGGTGGCTTACTGGAAGTTATTCTAGAATGTGCTAATGTCAGGTGGGTGAACAATTAGTTGACCGTAATTTTTCATGGTGGGGTCACTCACTTTTTTTACGCGTGGACACGCTCCGATTAACGGCATGACATTATTAATTTTTCACAAAATTAAGTTACTGTCTTACTTTCCCATCTCGCAGGAAAGGCAACATCACAAACTCGGCAGCATATTGGCATGCACTCCGTAGCATCATCTCAATTTCCGCGTAAAATAAATGCTTTCTTTCTCGACGTGATCTGCAATAAGCTGTGCTCTCATTAATCTGTTTAACTAGTTTAACAATGCGGCAGATGTATTGCTTAAGATTCTCACATGCTCTAAACTTTTCTTAGTGACAGGATGCAAAGCTCTTTTGAAAACGTTATTACTAGCGCGGCCCCACCTGCAATAGCACCGATGGCTTCTCAAGGTCCAGGTCCTCGCAGCCTCTTGAAAGACACCTTCGACTCTCACAATCTCTAAGTTCAGTGAAACGTCTGGCCGAGCACTTAGCGGATGGTGGCATGTACCTCTTAAAAGCCTGAAGCCACCTTAAGCGTCCGGAAACTGCGAAAGCGCACAAAGACAAAGACAGCACGGGGCGCTTACTAACAGCTGAAAAAATTGTATTGAAGGTGATAACTGCGTCAGATATACCTCGGTCTTGCTACATGATAAGGAATTTAACTTTCTTGATAGCCTTTTTTCATAAATGTATAACGTTGCCTTTGAAAGCCGTAACCCGTAGTTCTCTGCATGCATACGCAATCCTCTTACTCCGTTTTTTGCGTGCGTGTATTTGTTTCCTTCGAACAAAATTTTTCAGTAGTGACTAAGTGCCTCGTCCTGTCTTCTTTCTTCGTTCTCGTTTTTGTGCGCTTTTACCGTTTCAAGACGGAACTAAACCAACTAGCCCTGTTGTCCATTCTATTACACCTTAACAGTGGGTGTAGGCCGGTGTATGAAGGCTTTGCAGTGAAGCAGCGGTAATTTCAAATGGCTGACCTACTTACCCTGCACATTTCTGGTGTAAACTAACTTGAGGTGGGCGTTCTGGGGCCGATTCTTGAGCTATAGCTATTCAGAATAATAGCTTTGCTGTGAACAAGTGATTGTCGACTGTACAAAAAGAAATGGTGAATAACTTCAAACAGAGCAGAAGCAGCCCTGTATAAAATGAAATTGTCATTCCGCAATTAAAAAGAAAGCACTAGGATCGCCGTAGTTTAACGATTGTTAGGAAACTTAAAATTGCTCGCGATGCCTAGGACACCTTAAAGAAATGCAGTCACCTCTAATTCGTCAACATTATTGCTAGGGAAGGGTACAGTATACATAGCTCTATAAAATGCAAAAAGAGGCTCACCAGGCCCGTTGATTCTATCTCCATGAGCCTGAAGTAGTGCAGGAGCAACGAAAATGCAAATAAGGCAACGTAAAGTCGTGTATTTACCTCTTCTAAGAAACAAACTTCGGAAGGAAATAGCAATTATTATTTTTACAACTAATATGAGAAAATTGTGATTGCAGATTGCGAGGTGCTATTGTTATGATAACGTCAACTAAATACATATTGTATAATTGTATTTACGGGATTTGCAATGTTCTCTTGTATAAACTGAATGGCAGATACAGATGGCAAAATCAAGTTTGCTTAGGCTCGAATTTACATATTTACATACGACATGCTCCAGTGGGCTGGCTCTGCTAGGCTGCGGTTGAGAACGAGGTTGCGGGTTCGATTCACGCCCATTACGGCTTCATTTGATTGGACAGTTCTACGAAACAGTTCGTGCGAGCTGCTTTACAGATGTTTTTTTAAAGAAACTTACTTGATAAATATTCCAGAGCACTCCACTACTGTGTGTCTCATCATGTCTACGTTGTTCTGGGGTTAAAGGTTTATGAATAAATCTAGCGATGCGCACTTTTTTTACGCTGGCACTAATGCCAATGTGGTTTGGTACCATCACTGGTTTGTAATACTTATTTTAGGAAGAGCAGAGAGAAAAATATCAACAGAGAAGAGGCAGGACATAAAAGTAGGAAAAAAGGGAGACGAAGGCAAGCAACCACAAATCACACAGTCACACGCATAGTACGACCATTAGAGAAGAAAGTCTTGTCCCGTGGTCGACAAGAATTCTGGTACAACCTTTTGAGCCTCGTACAGAGTTGAAACATGACTTTTTTAAAAGCGAGATATCATTAAGCGCAGTTCTAGTAAGATTAAGTCGGCAGAACTTGCTCAGCAGCACACAACGGCAGCTGTGATCTTGTACATTCAAGTAGAAAGCGTTAAAACATTTAGCGTTAGTGTCTACAAGCCCGACTCCTGTAAAACATCTGCAGTTAGATTCTTCACCTATAGGCGAACAGCCATAATGTGTTGTAAGCTTCCTGTGGTACCTATACCAGGTGACTTCTAGGGAGTAATTTCAGGAACGGCAATGATGTTAAGTGCTGGTTCAAGATGAGAACGGCCAATTCTCAAGAATGTGCGATGCTGCAAAACTTTCTTCTTTGGCGACCTCTTTCTACTGTTAAAAAGGAAGTTACGATCACCACTGTAATTCGGCGCCACATAAAACGATCGCCACACAAAATGAACCACGCAGAAACACCTGATGGATGCCCAGATAAAAGTAGACAGAGAAAATGCCTTACTTACCGCGTGTGTATAGTGCACAGAGGCCAAAAAGTGAGCGCTAATGAGCCATCTGACGCTCTGTGCTACGAAAATGTTGGCCACGGAGGCTGCCATGATGTTCAATAACGCCTGTGGTAAGCAGCTGCGAGCAAGTACAAAACTCGCAGCTATGCTCGGTGCGCTCCGTCTATTCACTCTAGATGCGCTTTCTAATGAAGCCGTTACATAAATAAATCACGCCCTACCGAGGTCGTTCGGGGGAGGGTAGCAGTCAGGGAATCCGCCTCGATCGGTCTCAACAAATATTGAGAACATTTCGTGGCGGGACGGAGAAACGAAAATCCGATAAATTGTCTTTCGTTTCTCGTTGATTAAAGATCGCTTACGAAAAATTGTCAACTCCCTCTCATTATGCTGCTTAGAACTGGACGCGGGGTGCGTAAACGCCCTATAGCTCCCTTGGGACACTCGGTACGATGCCGATACGCGGTAGTAGCGCCGCTTCCACCACTGGCGGTAGCCGGATATTCAACTGGAAATATTTCAGCAGCAAAACAATGCCTCCATGACTTCACTGATGACGTCAGAAGATAGAAGGAAAGGGCGCGCCGGCGGGAAGAGGTGGCTTGCCGCGAAGCCCTCTTTCCCACTTGGCATTCAAGCGGGCTTTGTTCGTTCTCTCTTGCAGATATGCTGGTATGCTGGCCATAGAGAAAGAAATTTCAACAAGAGCGGACACTCCCATAGAGCCCAGCGGCCGAATTGACTGTAGCACACCAAGCGGATGTTGTTGACTCCTTCCGGTTTCGGTTTTGGGCGCGCGCGTTTTGAACACCAGTTGGTACACGCCGCGCCGGCTCCGCTGCTCGGCGCGGCATTTTTTTTTTTTCGCTTCTGCTGAACCTCGCGTGGCCTTGGCGTAGAATCGTTTCATTATTACGTAGAAATGATTGCGATTGACCTTTACAAGACTGCACCGAATCTGTCAGGTGCAATTTCATAAAGAAAACGAAAGACGTCTTCTGAAATGATGAAATGTTTATTTTGCTCTATATAAATGCTCGTTCCGGGCTTCTTCTGCATTCATCGAAAGTTGTGGCACCAGGTAAGCAGCAGTCGTTGCCGTACGATGCTCCACCGGATCCCATCAGCTGAAAGTAAATTACAAGCATGTATCATTTTGGCATATTGACCTAACAGGAGTATTTCGTGTAGAGGCGAAACGTGCGTAAGTGGTGAATGAGCGGCATTACAGATAAATTCACTTTTACGTACATTTCGCAGCAAAGACTCCTCCGAAACAATGCCATAAAATCTGAACATCCGATTTTCAAGCACCCCTCCTTTCCCTGGCATTATTTCCTGCACCTTAAGTGCACAAATACACGGGTGACTGCGCGTTTCCAAAACAACTTGGCCTCAGTCGACACGATGGTACGCGAAGTACACACACAGGCTCAGCCAGACCATGTTACACGCTCGCAGAATGCCTTCTAATCGCACTCAAGTCAGACTCGTGGGTGCAAAGCCTGTTTTCAGTCGCTCATAATACGTAAATGTCATGTTCTTGAGCTCCTCCGTGTTATCTATTACGCGTCCTGCCGGCGCATGCAACACTCCAGTGTTATCACTCTCGGCAATCGCTCGTCGCGTTTTCGAGAAGCGTGAGTACCGAAATAAGGTATATCTTGTTGCAGGGCTATAAAATGCGTCACAAACTTGTCCCACTAAAATTCAGTACACGCAAAACTAACTCACTATGGCCGGCTTGCTTTTTTGCTAACACCTTCACAACCCCAGGCGCGGCGAGCAAGCCTTAAGATATCCCAAAAAGTTACCAGATAAATTACAATACTTTTTCGGGTCAGAGAATGCGTCACGAACTTCTACCAGTAAGATCCAGTACACGCGAAACTAACTGCGGCACACAGCCGAGCTGCTTTTCGCTAACTGCGTCAATAAGCCGGGCGCGGCAACCGTGCTTCTAAACTACCCCAAATATAACGACGCTAGTTACAATAATGTTGGGGGCCACAGAATGCGCGAAAACTTGTTTGTCTTAGGCGCTACGACGCAGTACACGCATGTACATACGTACACGCGCAAATGCCTCACACGGCCGAGACGGTTTTCGCTTACTGCGTCAATAAGCCGGGCGCGGCAAGCGTGCCCAAAACCTACAGAAATAAGTTACAGTAATGTTGGGGCTCACAGAAAGCGTCGCAAACATCTCCCAGGACGAGGCATTAACTCAAATTAACTGCGCCAGGACGGCGGAGCTGTTTTTCGCTAACTGCGCCACTCGAACTAAGCCTAAATGTGCTTAAAATGCGCCGCACACTGTCAAACACAATTTCTCACCTTGCCGTAGTCCAGTAGTGCAGTGGTGCCGTGTCGCAATGCAGACGATACGCAAGAAAAGCATAGAGAAGGCCGGGAGCCCAAAAACATGGGCTATATCCAAAACAGACGGGTAGCCGAGCACGCGAGCTTCGCACGTACGGCCGGCCTCGCTCACTCCTGCGGCTTGTCTGGCGCATGACGTATGCACGCGCGTCTGGCACGCCGCTAGCTTGTTGCTAGGCAACGCAACAAAAAGTTGCAAAGTGTAAGTTCATTTACACGCAAAACTTTTTCACTTTTAGTGGGAAAGAATAAAAAAAATAAAACGTTGTCTGGAAGTTTATTTCACATTCTTTCTTTTTCTGATGCTCGCGTCAACTAACGGATGTTGTTGAAACTAGGCGTGACGTCTTTCCTGTTGCCAGTTTTTGAAGAGTGTCCCCTCTTGTTGAATTTCTTTCTCTATGTGCTGGCCGCGCGGCGACAGTGGCCAAATCACGGAGCAGAACCCGCTGAAGTGTGCCGTGTTTACGAAGCGCTTTTCTTTTCTGCCGTGTTTATATTGGAAGGCTCTATTCAGTTTTTAAAGCCCTAGGACAGTGCTTTTACACACCAGGGCCAAGAAATTATAATGAAGAATATTTATATAGCAAACATTCGTTAACTACCGATACTTGCAGATAATACATTACATTTGGACAATTTGTAAAAGTAGTCGCTTCGAATTTCCTAACTTGGTAAGTTTAGGGCTACAGTTGAACTAGTCCACAGATATAGGGTAGGTAGTGTAAAAAATAACTTCCGGGCACCATAAATCGTCAATGTTGTTCCTATATTGTTTAGTGCATCAACCAAAGCTGGCCTATTTTTCAGTCAGCTAAAACTCAACGCAAGAAAAAGGTTGAACGTTTTTGTTTTTATTAACACTTTCCATACTGCAAAAAGACTGACCTCCACGCAGTGCGAAAGTGCCAATCTACAGAGGCAATTTTCATTCACCAATGAAATTTGCACATAATGAACGAACGTAGATTCGAGAAGATCCGAACCGCTACGAAAACTAACCATCACGGGTTGGCCACACGGAACTTGACTGTCACGTATGTTATGACGGCGGCACATTTCGTGGCTTACAGAAAGGAGGTAGAGTACAATACGTGTATTTCAGTGACAATATGAGAATTAAGGACCGACGGAATTTCAAACTGGCTACATGCATTTGCATGAACAGGAAGTAGCCTATAATTGCTCTCATTATTTGACCTACATGATGAATGAGGAAGCATATTTCTATACCGCTTGCAAGTGCTTATAGTCTGCCTATCGTCAAACATTGCCTCATCTTCGTACATAAAGATGCAAGGCGAGTTTTACGACAGTATTGTGATACAACAGCAACGCAAGGAACCCAGCATTCATAAAGAAATAGCACTCTTCATCGCAAAGACTATTACCAGTTCGTACTTAATTAGTATTAAACAGACTAGATTTGTGTTACTGGTATTATTATATACATTTTGCCGGTGAAAGAAATAACATTGCGCCTCGTCTGTAATACAGGCGCTCAAAAACTTGCGCATACCGCAGCTGAGCCTAAAGCAAGGTAACTGAGCGTATGGTACCGTCTGCACTCTAAAATTAAAAAAAAAAATAGATGGCTTAGATCTCCTCGAGTACAATATCTTAGTAGCGGTGCATGAAAACGCAACAAGAAATTACGTACGTGCATTCTTTGGCCGACATTGCTCTCGAAGTTTGATAAAACATCACGGCTGTGTCTTTTTCTCTTTAGCCTTGGCTGTGTGTGTCGACAAAGAGTGCACGAAATGTATAGCCCAACAAACAAGCACTCAAGCCCCTCAGTACAAGTATTTCACGGAAAGCACACGCGTTGCCGTCATGACGAGCGACACTGCACTTATGTCACTACACTCAGGCTTGCACAGAACTGGTCTACTCATGCACAATGAATACCTGCTCGAGAATCAAGTGAAATGCTTGTGCTTACCTGCTGTCATTAGAAGACCACAAAAACTTCGCAGGACTGGAATTCCCTGTGCTCGAACAAGACAGCCGTCCCATACATGTGATGCCCTGATATAGCCATCTACGTCTGATGCTTGGTTGACTTGGTTTCCTGCGTCTTCCATTCATTGCACACATGATCAAGCTTCTGTCTTATCTTTCCCGTCTTCAAACTTGGAATGACAACCGAAGCAGATGGCCAAGGCCGATCCGACTTGTGATATTGCTGAGCGAGTGGCAAGGGTGAGCGGCGGTAAGCTAGACGGACGTATGAAGACAACCACTTCCAGCGCTTCGCCCAATTTAAAATTCACCAAAAGAGACATGAAAAAAATAAGTTAGGATGTGCGGCAACCGCTTGGAGCACGCATGTTCCTTGAAACCGAAACTAGCACTTGCTTTCTGGCTGTTGCTGGACATTCCACGGTACAGCATTTCCATACTCGCTGAAGCTTACATCGTAAGTTATTTTGCTCTCTTTACTTAAGTATAGAATGTCAAATCAGAAACTTCCATCTGCAGCTATTCTTCCCCTTGGCGTATGTTTATTGGCGCTCAGGTAAAATATTTAGGAAAGTGAGAATAGATAAGCTTCGAAAGGGCGGACCAACAAATTTTCTTTAGTGCCTCGGCCAGGGACTGAAGAGGCAGGGGTTCCAATGGGAAAACGGCATTTATTGCCCGAAGCTTACGGCCTGGTGTTTACATCAGGAATTGATCGATGGTGTACCGAGCACGACATTTCAAGCACTAGTGCGCACATACGCACTAACAGCAGTCTGCTTATCCGGAGCGCAATCACGGATACAACACTTTCTCCGCTTTTACCTTGTAACTATGACAGTTCACGTTCGCGCTTGTAATATATTAGGTGGTCGACGATTCCGAATGGCGTAGCGTCGATCCTGGTCGCCACGTATAGCGTCGACCGGCGATGTCGGTGGTGGAGGAGAAACACTAGCGGGTGGTAATGTAGGTGCCGCCCTCGATCCGATGGCGCTGTGTGGCCCCACGGAGAACCCATTGTCATGAACGACGTTGTTGGCAGGCACTCTCATGCCTTGAACTAATTGGTTCTTGTAGCGTCACCACTTCAATAATCATGAATGAGGCGATACGTTAATCTTGAAAGACAGTTGTCCAGTCTGTGCAATCACGCGGGTGGTAATGGACGTGCCACCCCTGATCCGGTGTCACTGTGTGGCCACACGGAGAACCCATTGTCTTGAACGCCGTTTTCGGCAGGCACTCTCGTGTCATGAAGTAACTGGTTCTTGTGGCGTCGCCGCTCTAATAATCCTGGAGGGGTCGATACCCGAACCTTGAAAGACCGTTGTCCGGTCGCAACAGTCACACAGCTGTCATCCATTTCGGCTGTCCTATGTAATTGCGTGAGAGAACGTGATCACCGGCACTCACTTCGCGCACACGACACTGGTGGTTCACCGTCTGTCTGAATGGTTCGTAAGCCACTCTCTCCCCCACTGCGGGTTTGCGCACATCAAGACGGTTACGCAAGCGTCGCCCAACATGTTGGCCGGTGCCTCGTGCGTAGTAGCATGAGGAGTGTGCCGACAAGCGAGCAGAAACTTGTCGAGCTTCACCTTGAGTGATTGTCATGAGTCGTCCTTCCGTAGCGCATTATTCAATGTTTGCACGAAACGTTCCGAGAGCCCATTTGTGCTGTTTAAGGCTATTAGCGCAGCTCAGGACGAGCAAAAAAGGAAAGAGGTAGGGGTAATCAAAGGGAGCGGAAAACAGGGTTTCCGCTCCCTTTGATTACCCCTACCTCTTTCCTTTTTTGCTCGTCCTGAGCTGCGCTAATAGCCTTAAACAGTTATGACATACCAACTCGCCCAAACTGCCACGTTTTTGACCTCCATTTGTGCTAGGATTGTAGGGTGCTGTTGGCACCTGCCGGCAACCCGTCTCCAGGATGAACTGTTTTGAAGTCCTGCGACGTGAATTGCGGGCAGTTATCTTACACAATTGTCTCGGTGAAGCCAAAACGCGTAAAGACGTCAGTAGGTGTGCAACAGGTCGATGGAAACTGCTGTTTTAACTGCTTGTAAGACATGATTGACAGCGCAGCTTCCGTGTCTCGTTTCATCTCTACCACTGTGTCCTTAGTGCAACAAACATGCGAGTGCAGCTTGCAGCTACTTGTTTGGAAATGCTGGTAGTCGGCTCCTGCGTCACAACTTTGAGAGTTTTGACACTCAGTTTTCAATTATACCCGTCATGAGATTGGCTGTTGCTGCTCCGACGGGCCATTTGAATATCTGCTTTCTTTGCCCTTTAATAGCTAGTATCCTTAATGTCAGGGCACACGGCATGTGTATGGTTCGGGGAACCGTAGCGGTAACAAACCAGTAGCGGCTTACCGGCTGTCGCTTGCACTTCTTACAAATCAGCATGTGCCTATTTACTCCCTCCTTCTACTTGGTGTAGCTGTACGGCCAGTGACTGCACGACTAGAGTCTCGCCGACATTCTTCCGGGCTGCTTCCATGGCCGGGGCGGAGTCAATTGCTTTCGAGAAAGTTAATTGTTCACCCTCGGCAAAATTCACTCACCGCACTTCCTTCCGGTGTAGTCCGCAAACGAAACGACCCCGCAGCGCTTCGTCTAAATTGACTCCAAATTGGCAGGTCTGGGGCAACTTGCGAAGCTCCGCAACATATGCAGGCTGTGATTCACCTTCGTGCTGTGCTTGCGGTAAAATTTGGCTCGTTCGACGATTACGGACATCTGTGGAGCAAGGGGGGCGTCCAAGATGCTCTTCAATTGCTGGAAACTTTTCGCCGACTGCAGGTCAGGCGCCCTAGACGACTTCAGCAACCCATACGTTCCCGGGCCGATGAAGCTGAAGAATGCTCTCACTTTGTCGCTGTCAGGAACCTTGTCGACAATCATAAATTATGTCAATTTCCCCCTGTATTTGTTGAGTCACTTGCGGTAACATCAAATGACTCCATCTGGCTCGGCTGTCACGCCGACTGCATTGTCGCTTCTTAGTTCTCGTTGTACAGAGAGCAGCACTATGAGCACTCTTCAAAATCAAACTTGAACAGAGGCTGATTTCGGGAAGACTTGTCTTCTTCCGCAGACCGATGGTTGCCTTCACCCGATCCTCGCCGCCATGTGTAGTGTTTCTGCCAGGGACTGAACAGGCATGGGTTATAACGGGAAAACAGCGTTTATTGCCCAAAGCTTACGACTGGTGGATAGATCCGGAGTGAATTAAGCGCTAGCCCGCACAACGCACTAGCGCTTCCGCCTGTCAGATGCCCATTCATGGGCACAGCAATTATAAAGGACTTTGTAACAATTTGTTCAGTTTAAGTCGGTCTCTTTAACTGATCCATGTTGTCTCTGCTACACCTGGAGGAAGCAAATAATCTTCTCCATAAATTCCTCTAAAACTGCCGCCCAGTACTTGTAGTTGTATAAATATTGAAACTGTATACAAGATATTGTAACACCTAACTACAATATTTCTGAAGTTGATTAATTATTTGGGACTAATTATCTAATTAAGTTGAATGAAGAAAATAATTTGCTTATCTCCAAGCGACGGCAAACAACAATACTTTCGTTCAGTACAGCTACGTGGCATTTGCGTATTTTTAATGTCTGGCTAAAGTTTGCTGGGGCACCTTGTACATTTGGTGCTACTACTGCGCAAGGAAACACCCAGCTATTAGGTTGTATCATATACAGTTGTCCTTAACGCTTACTATTTATTAAATGGTACGTGTTACTGGGCTGGTCTGTTGATACTGAACAAGTTGAGATCATAAGATTTATACTCACTTAGTTCAAGATCGAAACAGAAAAGGGAAGGGTAAAAGGTGAGCGGAAACATTGTCCCCTCCCCCTTTGTGTTTTATTTTGTGCCAAGTGGCCATACATCTTGTGGTCTAAAATTATTTAGTGCTACTTATGTTGTGTTTTTGCAATGTTCAATAAGAAAGCACACAACATTTTTTGAAAGAGCATGTTCAACTTAATCGGTCTTCTCTTTACGACGTCTTAATGCCAGAATGCTTCTCAGAACCACCACCTAATCCACATCATGTTCCGGATCCAAGGCACGAAGTGGGACACCCTGGTGTGCACGTTAGGATGACCTGCCTTGCTGCAGCCTTCGGAGAAAGAGACGACGCCCACTTGGAAATACTTGCTGTGACGCTTCCGCCAGATGGTGATTGGACCACCGGAGTCACCCTGAATTGGTTGTTAGTTGCAAGAGAGAAGCACGAATGACAAAAACATTCCTGCAGAACTTATATACGATGAGTGACCAAGTAATGCCAACATGCGTTCACAGCTCGCATGTTTTGTTCAATTGTCATAACAGTGGATTGAGCAGATAATGAAGGTGCGTCCGTTTTGCTTTGTCGCTTTTGCAGCCAAACACACTGGGCTCCTCTGCAGACCTTTTAATTCTGAACGCGTTAGTCGCGCATGCGCGGCGACATCCGGATAGCACTACGACGGCCGTGCTCTTTCGCTCTACGGTCGCTCGCGTTCTGAAATGTTGGCCTAGTGCCGATGATATGTAGTCGCTTACCAAGGCTTCGCTTTCTCAAAGGGATACATTTTTTTCCTAATTTTTTTGTGTAGTCTTGGTATCATGGCGCCATATACATACCAGATTAGAGCAGACACACAAAGAAACGCTACTGCGCTTACCATTGCGTGGTTAAATTGTGCTCTTTATTACAGTGTAAAAACTTGAAAGTCAAGCGCTTTGTAACCGTATGGTTTTGGAAGTTTCTATGTTTAACATTCTTCATTGAACGGCAGCAAATTTATTGAAGTGTAGATGAACAACAAGATACACACATACGCGAGCGTTGTTCAGCAAGTATTTGAACGAGAGATGTCGCTGGTGCGAATGTTTTGACCACTAAACTTGCCTTCATCAAAACCATGAAGGAAAAAAGATCCAATGATAGAAATTTTGGCTATAGCCTGAGAAACCTCTTGTTCGACTACTCCTGAGTACTTCAAGTTTGCATGATCCCCTGATCCCTTGCCTTGTTGAACTTTCTCTGTGTGATTGGTATCAAGAAATATCTCTTTCGGGCGAACTAATGTGCAATTAAATGACAGGATTTGGATGGTTGCGTAATTTGTATTTGTTCTTCGTGGCAAATGGATATAAGCTCATAAGTAGCTTCATACAGCATTGCCCCATTTAAAATTTTCTACGAATGAAAGAAAGCTTCTAGAATTCTAATGCGCTACTTAACGTTATCACATCTGTTCCTCTACATCTATACGAAACAAGGTAAGCAATAACGTTTGTTGATCCAGTAGTTGGTGCACTACCTCACCGAGTGAGTGGAAGCGACCATGAAAATTTTTGCAGCAAACGAAAGGCATATAATTTATTTAAAGTTTTGGAAGTCCTCGCGCACCAGAGAAAACTTGACGTTAGGCTGTCATGTAGTGCCTACAGAGCCCTAGATATATGATGAAATGTGGCGAGGCGCACAATTTCTTCGATTGTTGGAAAATATTAAAGTGCGAAAGCTTGATCATGAGTCCCTGTAAGCTACCAGAAGCCCGGCGAGCTGATGCTAACATTGCGAGCAGTACCTTAGCCAAAGACATATTATTGTGAGAAAAATGTTCCTCGTATTATTTTTCGGAATAGCGTGGAGCGCTTGCAGAGTTTGTGGTGTCAGTGGTTGCACGGATGACTGGAGAGAAATAATGTGTTTGCTGACATAGTACCCCCTGACTCACATATGTTAAGACATAGATTTGGAGCAAAACGCGCTGTTCGTTGTTGGGGTTCTTGGAATGTACTATTATGATTGCCGAAAGTTTCACACGCCTAGCTGTAATACTACGAGCGAAAATTTTGGCTGAGGCCTTAAGCACGACGGGTTTCGCACAACATAGCTAGCCGAGGTGAAACGTCTAATCCGCATTGAGATACAGTTTTGTGGCAGTTATGATGTGTAGAAAGCGTTTTATCGAAAAAAAAAATGTCCAACGATTGCGATACGCCTAAATGCGAAATTTGTGCGTAGCTTTATACGTGTTTTTATTTCGGTATATATTGAGGCAAAATATGCCGAAATCACCGCAGTGGGCCAGTGCCGTTAGTGCCTTCGCAGAAGGAGGGGCACTAGGGAAACTATGGCACGATGAGCGTCATCGGAGCCAACTGTGGAAGAAGACGATGACGAAGGCGCGAGCAGTGGCAAGAGCGCGTTATCGCGGTCACGCCGACGCCGACGCCGACGCCGATGCTCAACTGAGGAACGGGCGCCTAAGAGCTGCGCTCTAAAAACTAATTTCGATATAACATTCAGCCATCACTACATATTGCTAGCCACTGTGGTTTCGAAGGGCGCGTTACTTGAAAGCATTAAAACTGCAGAATTGGTGCTGGACTCGGAAATGAATGCACGATTACTGCCGCATGTTGCGCTTGAGGCTTCTCCGTTTTTCGCCACTTTCAACTCTAAATAAGAGATGCACACAATCAAATCACGTGGTGCACGATACAGACATGCTCTCATTGCGAGCTATATTTGTGAAGAGGGCAGAATGATTAAAGCGATAGGTAGGTATAGTTTTACTAGTTTTGAAGAAACAAACCACATAGCACTTCAACTTTTGTTCGTGATTGCGGTTCAACTTGCTTGAACATGTGAATCGAAACACATGAATTTTACTACGGTATTAAGCCCTTTTTTCTGCAACCTTTTCTTCTGCTCGGATCTCCTTTTTTTGTTCTGGTACATTGATTTCGGAGGCTTCTCTACCCTATTGCTGATAATCTAATGTACAGAACACTTCACTTATTTATCAATACTGTGACCTTGAACAGACGACCATTGCAGGTGAGTATAAATATTTGTACAGTAACATATTGAGACAGAAATGAAATACATTCAGGCAAAGGCTTCAACAACACATAGCAGAAACTTGTTCACCAATGTCATCACGCGCAAGACCGTAACAGAATGTTAACTTCAATACATGATTTACAAGCACCGTAGATGGCTCAACCACGCGCACACAACATAAAATAACTAATTGCTGAATTTGCGCCTGAAACAATTACAATTAATTCTGAGTTACTACAGTGTCAGCAAGGTTGCTCCAGTCGGATATGGTTCCAGGAAAGTAGCTATATTTGAAACGGGTAATTCTTGCTAATAACGGCTTTACTGACAGATCATGTTCCATGCGTGTAGCATAACCACTGGGATAACTTATTATTTGTGAAGTGGCAATATTGTATCGGCCATTCACCAAATCGGAAAAGGATTTCAAGCGACAAATACGATTCCTATGAGCTAGTGGCGGTAAACCGCTTCTTCTTAGAAGGTCGGTTATGGATGCACGTGCTTAAGAACTATAGCTAAATCTCACTGGTTTTTGTTGAACCTTTTCCAGTTTTAAGTGTTAGTTATAGTGGAGCGGTCCAGATTATAACAGCATCTTTTACGACTGGTCGAATAATAGCTTTAAAAGCAAGTAAGCGAGTTTCAGGGGCAGCATACCGCAACGACCGCCTTAAACAGAACAGTTTACGAAGAGCTTTTGCGGAGACGGCATCAATATGTTTACTCCAAGAATGGCTAACAGAAATCCAGAGGTCAAGATACTTGTAGCATGTCGTTCGGAAACTGCATGATTAGTAACGCTACACTGGTAACGGAGAGGGTTCCTTTTAAGTGTTATTCTCATATATACTTTTTCATCGAGATTTATTACCATTTGCCCCATCTGACAGGTACTTTTTACCTTTTGAAGGCCGTTATTAAGCCTAATTTCATCCTCAATATAATTATTTTTTCATAAAGGACACAGTCATCAGCATATAACTTAACACGGACAGAAAGACTACGAAAACATCATTCATAACAATAAGTAATAAAAGCCGTCCAAGAACAGATTCCTAGGGGACTACGGGCCCGACCAGGATGTTGTGGGAGATAGGCATTATTAAAAGAAACAAATGGAGACCGGTTTGACATGTAAGCCTCGATCC
The DNA here is from genome assembly GCF_050947875.1 of Dermacentor variabilis. Lineage (NCBI taxonomy): Eukaryota > Metazoa > Arthropoda > Arachnida > Ixodida > Ixodidae > Dermacentor > Dermacentor variabilis. The sequence continues at coordinate 69,025,190 of NC_134578.1, forward strand.
AGGCTATTAGTTTCATAATGTAAGAAAGGCTTCAACTAAATAGGTGTTTTAAAGCTTATCTTTAGTTTACGCTCTTAAATGCCAGCGTGCAAAGGTATTCGTGGAGGTTTGAGAAAATTTGTGCTTGCCTGACAGACGCCTTTTCCATTCGTTTCCGTGCATATCACTGAGGCGTCAGTAAATACATCCTCCATCTCCCAGGAGTCGAAGCTGGTTGTGCAATTTCTAAAGGGCAAGATATTTGTCTTGATGAAGTGAAGTCGGTCAGTACCCTTGACTTCTGCTGTAAGGAAAACACATTTTAAGCTTCATAATTTGGTTAGACCGATGAGTCAGATTTCTTTGTATTATGTCGCTTTATGCGTACAAAATGGTTTGGTCCAAACGGCATGCCACATGGCAAAACCAGGTAAAATTTTTAATGTTTGCGGAGCTAGCGTCATAGTGACGACGAAGCGCTGCGTTATACCCGATGACTTTGTGTTAATCCTAGCGCGGCTCCATTTTCGGGAAGGTATAGCGTTTCAGCTTTAATTTCCGTTACTTAGAAAAGCGCTCAAAACATTGTACGGAATCATACCGCGAGACGTCATGAAGGGTTCCTCTACAGTAACGCTCCCAGGTTAATGCATATTGCACTGCCATACAGATAACATTCCAAAGGAGAAAACAACTTTGATACTACAGTATAACGCATACCAAAAGTCGGTCACGTGGCGCAAAAGACCTGAGAAAAAATTTTCGTTTCGTACGTCTTTTAGGCCTAACAGTGTCAACAATGCCTCACGAACCAGCCCTCTGACTTCTGATGACATGCAAAGTTCCTGTTACCTGTTCCTGTTCTGTTACCTGCTATTACTGATAACACACATACGGACAAGTTTGCTTTACCTAATTTGAGTTAACTCTCCTTTCAGTACTAGTCCTAACTACGGTAACGCAATTTCTAACCCTGACAGCGCTCCCGGCCATGTGATGCTCCTTTGATTCGCGAAACAATGCGTCGTTTTGTTGACGCCAAGTAGACGGGTTTCAAAAATGAAGGAAGTGGCTGCGTTTCTTTTTTTTTTGGGGGGGGGGCGATGAGATGTCTACATTAAGACATATGTGCATATGCACGTACCAGAACACTACCTGTACAGTGAGGAGGAGGCTACACGGCCTCGCGAGTTCAAAAAACGGCCATTCGTAACTACACAAGAGGACTGATAGCGCCCCAAGCACAGAAGATTCTCTCTGACACTCCTCCCTCAAGGCAACGCCGCGTGCAGATCATCTGGGCCCCTGGTCACTCGGGTCTGGCTGGAAACGAAGCCGCCCACGATGCCGCCCGAGCTCTCGCACACCGGGCGCATCATCCTTCTTCTGCGTCTTCCGATCCCGACCAGCCCTCTGTTCTGCATCGCGGTCACGCGTGGGACCGAATGGTCACGTTTAGAGAAATTCTCCTGCACTACCGCAGGGAGCGGTTACGCTACCCCCCAGCACACAAAACACTGAATAAATCTCAATCTACCACTTAGCGACTCCTTCAGACACGAACCTTTCCGAACCCCGTGCTTTACAACCGCATGTACCCCGATGCATACTCTCCACTCTGCAAAGCGTGCGAGGCCCGCGCTGACCTCGATCATATTATCTGGCAATGCCCCAAAGCCTCACCCACCAACACCTCCCACACTAACACACGCATAACTACGGCCGAGCAGTGGGAGACATTGCTGCTCAGCTTGGACCCAGAGGAGCAGCTCTGGGCCGTCCGGATGGCCGAAGACGCCGCCAGGAAGCAAGGACTGGCCGCCGTCTGAGGAAGGGGGGATTGGGGGTTAGTCTCCCGACCCCCGCCACCCCTGAACCCCATCAAGGACATAACAAAGTTTTATCTCTCTCTCAAAAAGAGGATTCGGCCTGGGGAAGGTATGCGCTTTGCTACGACATGGAGTAATAGAAAATTTCAAGTGGCGAGCACTAAATCCCCGACTATTTACTGCTACGCGTTTGCTTCAGCAGTGACAGCGTAGCGGTGAAGCGTAGCTCTGTTAGGACGTGGATTGGCGGCGTAGTGCAGTTGCATTTAACCTCTGCCACTGCTACGGCAGAAGTTCAGAAACTTTGTTCAGAGATGCTGGTAACGCCTGCCCAAAGCTGCCCTTGAAGACGACCGCATTCCCTTGAAGTCCAACAGGGTTTCCGAATACTGCGGAGACTCAGATGGCATCTGAATTACGACGCCCATATTCACCGTGCATCAAAATACGAGCACAAAGTAATTCATAATTGATCATAAATTATTTGGTGCTACAATTGTGTTAGTTCGCATTCCACCGTTTTGAGGGGAGTAATACAACTCTGTGATTGGGCTATTTCAGTTTCTGTCTTGGTTTCAGTGTCAATACATACTATGTCTGGTCTTCCCCCATCCAGCAGCAAATGCTTGCTTGTGGGCCAGTTGCAATCGTGTCACTGGTAAGCAGATTGGTTTGACGAATTTGTCAAATTGTAGTGGTTTTGTCAACTGTAAGTAACAAAAAAAAAGATGAGTTCCATTCGAATAACTTGCTTTGTGGAGGCAACGAGCTGAGTTTGCTAGTACGACCAATGAGCTAAAGAACACGTTTTAAAAGTGATTATTTCAGTATAATTTTAATGTGTTGCATGCAATGCTTAAAAAGATATCAGTGAAACTGTATGCTTGCATTTGGCTGCTAATTTGGCTGTATGCTGTTCATTTGGCTCTAAAGTTGTATATGGCAGTTGCATTCGGCATTTCACTTTGTACCTGGCTACGAAGATGGATCCATGCAGAGCTGACTGCACGTGAGAAAAGCCCGCTTTTGAGCTATCGTCTTTTGAAGGCCCGTCCTAGATAGGTTTTGAAAGTGCAGCAAAGATCTTCCTCATTGAAATATCTGATTCTTCGTGCCCGGATAGTCCAAAGACCGAAGTTTTCTACCTGCAGACCGATACTGGAAAGCGAGATTTCTTTTGGCCGATTGTTTGAAATTAAGGTGCGCATTCTTACCTTTAGAAGTCCGATATCGTTCGCGACAGTTTCCATGTTGAACCTAGGATGTGGTATAACATCTTTCACCGAAGCAAGTGGGCCATGCTTCAAGTAAGTACTGTTGTATCTCACAACAATGGACACGGGGAGTCGGTGCCTTAAAAAGAAGAAAGCATGCTGCGTGAAAGTGAACAAGACAAGCATGCGTTCACCGATTATGACACACGATTGAACGTTAGTATGTTGCATAATATGATATGCAAGGGGACTAGACAGACTGTGCAAGTTAGTTTCATGGTTGTAGCTTATAATGTATGACAAGTGATTTCATACAGCGATGTGTGGGGCTCTTTTGCCTAGAATAAAGGTACCTCGTTGCAGAAAAGCGATGGTTTGAAAGGTTTTTCCCTAAGACGGAAGTCCTGCCTCATTCTTCAGATCATCAATTGTCAAGATTTTTCCTGGCACATAAAGGAAGACATGCAAGCTGCCAAAATAAAGCCATAGCAACTTTAGAAAAAAAACGCGCATCTGTCATGTATTTAACGCCACACTTCGGTATTATGCACACTTATTTAGCGAATAGGAAGTTAAATGAAAATAGTTTGGATGATAAGATTGGATGGTTTTATAACAGAGGCGCTTGTAAAGCAAGAAGCTTTTTTCTGACTCTGTGTATAGCGATCTCCAGATTTCGAATGCGCACTATCTGTAAAAATTGGCGCAATATGTGTAATGTACAAGTTTTCGCCATACTTCCTCCCTGCATTGCATAAAACCTATGCTAGCGCTACCCGAGTTCCAGCGATAAATGTACAAAGCACGCACCTTTATTCCTTTAAGCTACAAAAGCAAAAGAAAATATTTGGATGGTAAATTTAGGCATAAAGTATCGCTTTAGCATTCTGTGCGTGGCGTAAAATTATTTGAAGCAATTACGTACGCTCGAGAAAGGAAAATAAGTATTTGTACCACAGGGACGTTTTTTAGAAACTTACCCAAAATTTATGCAATGCGCTGCAGTTAGTATGAACCTGCGGGACAGTATACTACCACCACATGAGATCTGCTTGATTGAACCCGACTTGAACTGATACCTTACGACTAGATGTACCTGCGCAGAAAAACAGCACACCCTATATAGCAATCGGTAGATATTTCTGCAAAATATCTTCACGTATTGATTTGGTAAATATGAACATATACACGTGTTTCAGCAAGATGCAAATAAACTGCTGCACGAGTATATGGTTGGAGCGGCGATATCATGCTAACTCTATGTAAAGTTAATAATTTATTTCACAACATGAAAAATAAAGGCTCGATCATCACATCACATCAATATTCTTGGACTTTGGAGATCGTGATCTTTTATTTCTTCATCCCATTATGATCGCAATAACTAAATAAACGTTGTTAAAGTCAGCATTGGACGCTCATTAACAACTTCTTAATTTTAAAGGAGCAAAAGAGGAGTACTTTGTTCTTTGAAATGAAAACAGTTTATTATTACTTGGTATATTGCAGCATATAAGATATACAAAAGAGGGTCCCAAAGTACTAGAATGCAACGGGACCCTCGTTGAAGATTACAGTTAAATAAAACAAGAATTGGCAGTACTGAAAAAATAGAATAGATATATCAAGTAACAAATAACAGTAAGCATAACGGAATAGAAAATATAAAAGCTCATGGAAGCAAAAAATGAAGAAACTGACGAATAAATACTGTATGTACAACTCAACACGCAAGAACATCAAAAATTTAACAAATATACTTTTAATGAATTCGTGAATGAGATAAAAGAAACTTTCGATTTTAGAGATTTACATAAATTATTCCATAATGTGATCGCGCAGGAGGATGATGATTTGCCGTAATGCCGTAATGCCAAATTATCGCAAATAACTGAAACCTCACGAAGGCCGCACCTTCGTCTCAACGAAGGTGCGGCCTTCGACCCCTGCCGACCACTAAACCAAGAGTGGGTGGGAAGGGCTGCCTCAGGACTCAATAAAGTTATTTCTGCCTCCTCTTTAGGTAGCAAAAAATTATTGTTAGCAGCTAATCTGCTACAGTAGGTATTTACTAGAAGCTCAAAATTAATGAAATTGATAGAAAGTTCATTTGCTATTTCCTTATGCCACAACAAAATCTAATTAAACCGAAGCACGTTATTAATAGTTAAGATGCTGTTGCTACGAAGAAGACCACAGGCGCTGCCGTCGCGAGGACAGTGACAAATATCCGAATACCTCGATTTTGTAAGTTCTGAAGGGATGAAAAATGATACTGCTAAGTATTGCAGCATGATTATCACCATCATGATCATGATCATCATTAACATCATCAGCCTGGTTACGCCCACTGCAGGGCAAAGGCCTCTCCCATAATTCTCCAACTACCCCGGTCATGTACAAATTGTGGTCATGTTGTCGTTGCAAAATTCTTAATCTCATCCGCCCACCTAACTTTCTGCCGCCCCCTGCTATGCTTCCCTTCCCATGGAATCTAGTCCGTAACCCTTAATGACCATCGGTTATCTTGCCTCCTGATTACATACCCTGACCATGCCCATCTCTTTTTCTTGATTTCAGCTAAGATGTCATTAACTCGCATTTGTTCCCTCACCCAATCTGCTCTTTTCTTATTCCTTAACGTTACACCTATCATTCTTCTTTCCATAGCTCGTTGCGTCGTCCTCAATTTAAGTAGAATCCTTTTCGTAAGCCTCCAGGTTTCTACCCTGTACGTGAGTACTGGTAAGGCGCAGCTGTTATGCACTTTTCTCTTGAGGGATAACAGCAACCTGCTGTTCATGAACTGGTAATGCCTGCCAAACGCGCCCCAGCCCATTCTTATTCTTCTGATTATTTCAGTTTCATGATACGGATCCACGGTCACTACCTGCCCTAAGTAGGTGTATTCCCTTACCACTTCCAGTGCCTCGCTACCTATCGTGACCTGATGTTCTCTTCTGAGACTGTTAAGCATTACTTTAGTTTTCTTCAGATTAATTTTTAGACCTATCCTTCTGCTTTGCCTCTCCAGGTCAGTGAGCATGCTTTGCAATTGGTCCCCTGAGTTGCTAAGCAAGGCAATATCATCAGCGAATCGCAAGTTACTAAGGTATTATACATTAACTTTTATCCTCAATTCTTCCCAATCCAGGTCTCTGAATAGCTCCTATAAACATGTTTCCCCATGATACGATGCCATAACGGATATGAGTATGGAACGCGAAGGGAAGATAAAGAAGGGTCCGATGAGAAAAATATTAGCTTGATTTAAGCAACGCACGAATGCCGAATGGTGCCATCTTTCTTATATGAGCAATATGGTTAACGAACTTAAGGTTGCTGTCGAGGTGAACGCCAAGGAAACATACACCATCACGGACACAAATGAAATGCGAGTCACTTGTGATGCCTGGCAATGAGGGTAACTTACGTTGAGGTGACTTAGAAACCAGAAATTTGGATTTATTTGCAGTAATAAGTAAATAATTTTCCTGGCACCACTTGCACACGCTACAAAGAACAGTATATAATTTGGGAGTGACAGCGTTAATACATGTATCAGCAACGGAATTAGTCGTATCGTTGGCACATAAAACACATTGAGACATGCTTATACTATCAGAAAGATCATTGGTGTTAAGCAAAAAAAGTAATGCACCAAGTAATGAGCCTTGAGGCACCCATTGGGTAAATGGTTTAATAGCGGAGAAAGAGCGCGAAACACATACTGTGTGCTTTCTGTACAGGACGTAACTTTTAAGAACTTGAGGGCTAGACCTGAAATACCGTATGCTTCGAATTCGACACAAGACGAGACGAATAATGGTGTCAACTGCTTTTGTAAAGTCCCCCCAAAAAACGAAAAACCGAGGCAACTACGCATCCTTAATCAATAAAGCGTTTCATATTGTCACTCAGGAAAAGCAGGGCAACGTTAGTGGAACTTCCAGCTCGAAAACCAAATTTTCATAGCTTCAGTAAATTAAATTTTTGCAGGTATTTGTAAAGGTGAATTATAAAGAATTTACCAATAACTTTACAAAGGGGAGAGAGAATGCAAGTGGGACGGTATTTGGAAATGGACAGTCTATTGTCCTTTTCATATATCGGTAGAACTTTAGCTAGTTTTAGAGAATTCGGCAAAATGCCCTCTTTGAGCGCAATATTTGTAATTACAGAGAATGGTTCACGATGACATCGAGTAAAAGTAGGAGGCTTCGGGCCGGGGTGGACCTTACACCGGCTGTTATCTCAAGGTGGAATTGATCGCATTTACCACTGGGTGCTACGTGTCCATACTGCTCTGTTCCTGTGATGGAAGCAGATACATAACACCTAATATGGACATGTACTGGTTTAAAATCGGAACGCTGGCGTCTCCTACTGCAAGCCGGCCTCCGCTACAGTGTGACGACCAGCTTTGACCGCTGGATACATGACAACAGATTCCACAAAGCACTGCTTCAATTCATAAACAACACAGGCCTCACAGCACACATATAATACACATACATGCACCAAGAATTATACCTTAAGGGCAAGTCTTTATCGCAATAAAAAAAAGAGTACAAGTTCTAAGTGCCGGATGAAATTTTATTTATACTAGGGCCGGTCACTTTAAGATTTTTGGTTGCTTTCGACACATCAACAGGGCTCACGGGAAGAACAGAAAAAGCTGTGGCTAGACTGATTTAGGTTACAATGTGAAGTGCTATGTCATTGCCTGAATATTTCGAAAAAGTGGTCACTGAAAGTGTCAGCAGCACTGGCAGGGCTACCATGAGTAATGCCTTTATATATTACTATCTTTAAAGATAAAACCTGTGGTGATCGATTTAAGAAGTTGTTTAAGGGTTGCCATTGTCTCTTATAACTGTTTGAGACATGAGATAATTGATTTTCGTAATATTTTTTCTTAGCATTTTCTAGGAGACTTGAAAGAGTGTCGGAATATTTCTTATAGCGCGAAGCTAAAGCAGTGTTAAATGGTTGCCTTTTAATTTTCTGAATAAGGTTATCTTTCTTCCCCCTACTTTATGCAATCCCTGCGATAACCGCGGATTCTGGAGAGATTTGTATCTCTTTTTACGTTTTATTGTTGTTGTGCACTGGTCCACGGCTTTGACAAAAAGTGAAAAAATAAACTTGCCGAATGCCTGATCTGCATCACATAACGATGTAACGCTAGACCAATCAGTTGTAGTTATGGTATTAAAGAATGATTCCTGGTCGAATACGGAAGTACCACGAGTAAGTGTTCTGAAGGGCTTAACCGCGTTGAATGCAAGAAATATGGGATAATGATCAGCAGTGTTCACGTCAATTACTCAAGCATAGGGAGAAGGGGAAAAATTACAAAGCACATCATTCAGCAATGAACCACTGCCAGAAAGAAGACATTTAGTAGGAGATGAGATGAGACGCTGAAGAGCATAGCCGCTGAAAGTCAAAATATTCTGGAGAAAGGGAATTTTCAATATTCAGCAAGTTAATGTTGATGTCTCCAACTAAGAGACCACCTTTGCTTTCAGATGGTAACTTATGGAAAATGGTGTCCAGGCCTGAAATGAAATCCATCACGTCATAGAAGGGAGAGCGGTAAATGCACCCCAGAATAACATTGCTATTATTATAAAAAATAATTATCGAAATGAATCTGTACGGATTCACAATGTATGACGTCTAAAGAAAGATCTTGTCGGTGTGTGTAGGGTCTGGAGCGTTAAAGATTGCTGAGCCACCATAACTACCTGACAAATGGTGGCAGTAGGCAGCTTCATAGGATCATAGGCCGAAAAAGTTCCCGTCGGACGTGCAGAGCCAAGTTTCAGAGACGCAAACGATTGAGAAGAAACGAACATATGAACTTATAAAGTTTTTGATATAATCTCAAATTTTTTGCTAGCTTCGTGCGTTAAAATGAGCCAGGGAACGATCATTATCACTTAACATGTGCTTCGCCTCTTCAGGAGATAGCAGGGGCGTAATCAAAGGATCGAAGCGAAGACAGCGTTGTGAAAAAAATGTACAAAGGGCCCAGTGGCCAAGATGCATAGGTCACTTTCTTTGACAATACAATATACCCTGCTACCCCTAGATTTGCAGGCCTTGATACGGCAATTGTCTGTCAACAGAAATTGCCATTTATGCGTTTTTAAGTGCAAGGGCCTTGGCAAACAATCTTTTGTTCTCGGGAGACAGGTAGTAATTTACATAAAAAAAGAGAGAAAAGGATGCAGAAAGAAAGGGAGTTTAACCAGAAGTAGTTCCGTGTGGCTACCCTGCACGGGGGGGGGAGCTAAGGGGGATAACAAGAAAAAGAGAGTGGAAGAGGAAATAGAGAGAAAGAGAGACGAGCACGAACAAACCGCGTACTCTATAGAGCGGTAAGAGGCTGCATTGTTAAAGTTTATCGTAAGGCACCGTTGACGGCAGGAACTTTAATAACGCGGGTAAGGCCTTAAGCGCGGATGTTTTTTGGGAGAACTGACCTAAAGCTTTCAGTTCTGATAGGAGACGATTGTCCAACTGGTGCAGTACTCTGCACAGCACTTACCTCTGAGCACTAATCGTGGGCAGACACAGATAATATGTGCGAGCGTCTCATCGCTGTTGCCTGTGTCGCACGTGGGGCTGTTGGCGATTCCAATGATGAAATCATACGAGTTCGTAAATGCGACGCCTAGCCACAGACAGTATAGCGTGGTCTGCTCATGTAGGGGTAACCAGTAGGGTAGGTACAACCGCATGTGCGGAGACAACGAGTCCCACAGGGGCAAAGTACATTCACGGGACATAAATCGCAGCCCAGCCGCAGCGTCTGTTCGCGAAAGCGGAATCGAGACACGTTGAGCACTTTCATGGGCAGATTGGGCGGCTTCGTCAGCGTGGTCATTCCCGCTGATGTTGCAACGTCCTGGAAACCATTGAAAGATAATGTTGTGTCCCTTGTCACGGCTGCAATGATATATCTGTCGAGTTCCTGAGGCCGGTTGTTGAGCGGGTCCATGGCGCATTGGGCTTTGTATGCACTGAAGGGCTGCCTTGGAGCTACTAAAGACTATCCATTGTTGTAGCGGTTCTTGATTATTGAAATCAAGTGCAGCACGGAGTGCGGCAAGTTCAGCACCCGTCGATGTGGTTACACGTGAAGTTTTTAATCTGATTACTTCGGATTTTTCCGGATTCACATATATTGCCCTATAACAGCTACCGGAGGAGCCAACACCGGAAATGCCCGGATGGGCCTTACGCGCTCTACGGACAAAGTAGTTTTTTTTTGCCGGCAACAAAACCTCGCGACAATGCTCTTTTCATCTGATTTAGTTGAGATGCGGCGGAAACCAACAAAGTAGCTGGTCGTGACAAGACATTGAGTAGCTTCACCGATCCGCTTCGCAATGGCCGCACAGTCTTCTTGAGTGACTGGTATGAACTTAATGTCAACGTTATTAAGGCGCTCTAGTTCCGCAACTCTTCTGGTTAGCGCCTAATTGTGCGCAAACAGTTGCTTCTTAGCGTCAATTCATGCGATTTCAACTTGATAGAGAGACTTTGAAAAGGAAACTAATTTCTTTGTCTTGTAAATAGATTTATTCATGTTTTGTTGGAATTCACTACTGATTTCCGATCACCACGAAGCATGATGATGATGATGATGTTTGAGGTTTAATGGCGCATGGGCCAGGTATGGCCAAAGAGCGCTATGCTAGTGGTAATGAATATGTCGTGGTCTGATGGGCTCTGTGAATTTAATGTGACGTGGCTGTAAAGAGGCCTAAAAGAGTTTGTATAAATTGCATAAAAATTTCACGTAATAAAATTATGGCAATGATTAATGACATGTACTATGATCACTCAAATGCATTAAAAAAGAATGATGCATTATATCAAATATGCGAGATGCTAAAATTGTCTAAGAGCACTACTGCCTCACCAAAGCCCTTGAAACGCAAGGGCCAAGAGGCATGTGCTATACGAAATAGCTATCACAGCGGCATCCTCTGGAGAGAGGAGACGCTATGAACGTATAGGGCTAATTACATGTAACACAACATCTTTCAGGAAGTCTAGGACTTTGTTAGTGTCAAAGAGTGGTTCTGGGCCGAGTAACATTACAGGATGAAGGGGAATGTGCTGCCGGTATGCTAACGCAAAATGTTTCTTTCTGTCAGATTCGGCTTTCCGACACTGCAGGAGGACATGGAGGACGGTCAGCCTCTCCCTGCATCTCCCACAGGTTGGGGGCTCATTTCCAGTGGGTAAAAAATTGTGGGTACCAAATGTGTGTCCCATTTTTAGACGGCAGAATAGGACATCTGTGCGGCGTGATTTTGTTGCAGATGGCCAGAACCCTAATTGTGGCTTTATTATGTGCAGTTTATTATTTGTTTCCATGGCCCATGAGCGTTGCCAGTAGTTTCACAGTTTTCTGCGCAATAAGGGCCTCAGATCTGTGACAGGGACTGCAGCGGTAAGATTTACAGAACGCGATGCAATTGGTGTGGCCATCTGGTCCGCCAGAACATTGCCTTCGATGCCCCTCTGACCCGGCACCCAGCATATGATGACCTGATGGTTACATATATACGTTTTACATAGGAGGGAATATAGTTCATTGATTACTGGATTTTTGTGCTTAGACGGTGACATTAAGGCCTTCACAGCACTTAGGGAGTCCGTATATATAATTGATTTCTGGAGTTTTAATTTATTTATATGCTTTATGACCGACAGCAGTGCGTAAGCCTCAGCCGTAAAGATACTAGTTTCCGGATGCAGTACATCGGTTTCCGAGAAGAATGGACCGACGGCTGCATAGGACACCCCGTCGTGTGACTTCGATGCGTCTGTGTAGAACTCCGTGCAGGAGTATTTGTGCTGGAGCTCTCGAAAATGCATTTGGATTTCAATCTCTGGAGCGTGTTTTGTAACTTCCATGAAGGATATATCGCATTGTATCAGCTGCCACTACCAAGGAGGTAGCGGCTTGGCTAGATGCATTGGGCGAAGCTCGAGGATTCGGACACGCATTTCATCACTAAGCTCCCTCACACGCAACGAGAAAGGCTGTCTTATGGAGGGACGATTACTGAAAAGTGTAGCGCACGTCATATCGGTAACGGTATCAAAACATGGATGTTCAGGATTAGAGCGTACTTTAAGGAGATACGTAAAGCTGATGTATGATCTGTGTAGGTGGGGAGACCATTCATTCGATTCGGCATATAAGCTTTCAATCGGGCTTGTTGTGAAAGCGCCCGTGGCTAAACGGATACCTAGATGGTGAACAGGGTCTAGCATCTTTAGCGCGCTCGGGGCGGCAGAATAATAGATCACGGCACCATAATCTAATCGTGACCGAATCAGGCTCTTATAGAGATTCATTAAGCACGTCCTGTCACTACCCACGTAGTCTGCGATAGGAGTTTAATTAAGTTAATTGTTTTCAGACATTTTTCTCTGCGCACCCTGACACCTTGTTCAAACCATGCTGTACCTGTCTCTCGCATACTGTGAGGTTACAGGATTTGAAGCCTATTTGAATGTCGTCCACATAGACAGAGTAAAAATGGCCGGTGGTAAGGAAGCACGAAGCGTTGTCATCTTAACAATAAAAAGTGTGCAACTGAGCACGCCTCCCTGGGGTACACCAGTTTCTTGTGTAAAAGGACGTGACAGCACATTGCCGACTTTTACCCGGAAGGCCCGATTGGACAAGTAGCTTTTTATTATGTTTAGCATGTTACCATGAATGCCCATTTCTGACAAATCTCTCAAGATTCCGTAGCGCCATGCTGTATCGTAAGCCTTCTCCATATCGAGAAATATCGATAAGAAAAACTGTTCGAGTACGAATGCGTCGCGAATATGTCCTTCAATACATACAAGATGGTCGGTTGTGGAGCGCCCTTCTCGGAAGCCACGCTGATAGGGATCAAGCATTTTGTTTTGTTCAAGGAAATGGATGAGTCGCCGGTTTATCATTTTTGCAAATACCTTACACATGCAACTTGTGAGGGCTGTTGGGCGGTAACTTGCCACTGAGGAAGGGTCTTTCCCTTCTTTCAAAACAGGGACCACAATGGCTTCTTTCCATGCCGTTGGAAGGTACCCTGCGCTCCAGATAGTGTTGAAAAGTGTAACTAGTGTATCTTGCGTGTCATTGTGTAAGTTTTTTAGCATTTCATACATGATTCTATCAGATCCCGGTGCAGAGCTCTTGCATGCGCTGAAGGCAGCTCTCAACTCTGCAATACTAAAAGGACGGTTGAACGGTTCGTTCTGCTGGCACTTCCTTATGAGTGGCTTGCATTCTTCTATTTGTTTATGTTTGAGAAAGGATTTTGTATAATTGGTGGAACTTGAAACGCTCTCAAAGTGTTCCGCAAGTGAGTATGCCTGATCTTGCAGTGTATCGCCCTGTGTATTTACCAGGGGGAGTGAATATGTTTGCCGCCCTCTATTCCTATTAACTCTGTTCCAGGCTTTGGCCTCATCCCTAAACGAGTTAATACTCGATAAAAACTTGTGCCAGCTTTCTCTTCTCGCCTGTCGGCAGGTTCGCCTGCCTTAGGACTTTATTTTTTAAAGTTCATAAGATTCTCTGCAGTGGGAGATGCGCGTAGCAACCCCCACGCCTTTTTCTGATTCTTACGGGCGATCCTACATTCGCTGTTCCACCACGGTACACGTCGTTTGCATGCCAGACCACTCACTTCGGATATGCATTTTGATGCGGCATCTATTATGAATGATGTAAGATACTCTACAGCAGCATCAATCTCTAAAGAAGACATGTCGGCCCATGAGATGTTAGTGAAAGTTCGAAATTTCTCCCAGTCGGCTGTGTCTATCTTCCACCTAGGAGCTTGCGGAGAATATTCGTTTTCTTTAGATGTTCTTATCAGTATAGGGAAGTGATCGCTCCCGTAAGGATTGTCGTTAACTTACCATTCAAGTTCAGACAGTAGTGACGGGGAGACTAGGCTAAGATCTATTGAAGAAAATGTTCTGTTTGCAAGAGAATAGTATGTCGCTTCCTTCATATTCAGAAGACAAGCACCAGAAGAGAAAAGGAACTGTTCGACAAGACGTCCTCGCGCATCCATACGAGGGTCGCCCCATACGTAATTGTGTGCATTGAAGTCGCCAAGAACAACATAATGTTCTGGCAATTCATCTATAAAGGACTGAAATTCATGTTTAGTTAATTTGTAATGTGGGGGTATATAAAGCGAGCAAACAGTGATGAGTTTGTTTAGCAGAACAACTCGCACCGCCACTGCTTCAAGCGGCGTTCGTAGCTGTAAAGGTTGACATGCTATACTTTTATGAGTGAGAATCGCAACACCACCCGATGATGCGACGGCATCATCGCGGTCTTTGCGAAACGTAACATACGTACGGAGAAAGTTTGTGTGTCTGGATTTTAAGTGAGCTTCCTGTAAACACAGCACTTTGGATTATGTTTGTGGATGAGTTCTTGCAAATCATCAAGGTTTCTAAGGAGACCTCTGATGTTCCATTGAATAATTTGTGTATCCATATTTAATGTAAATAAGTGCTGTGTGTACGGAAAGGGAGGTGATGCCTTAGGTTACAGAGCTCTTTCGAGGCCCTGTAACGGGGGTTCTGCCCTTTCTGGAGCGTTCAAGGGAGCCTCGACGCTCCTTAGGCGTTTGGTGCGCCTTTAGGACAGGTGTAGTGTCCATTGCCTCTTGTGAGGCGCCGGACACGTGCTCTTGCGAGCGAGAAGTTACAAGGAGTCCTGCCTTGGAGGGCAAGACCCCTGCGCCCACCAGCCCGGAGGTCGATGGGGCACCCTGCGGGATTTGGCTGCGCCGGCTGTTGCCAGCGCTGGAAGGTGTCGGGGCGGTTGGGGCAGCCTCGGCTGCGCCCACCTTCGGGGTCGATGGCCCCGTTTGCTGAGTAGGCGGAGCAGCGCTAGCTGCAACCACCGTGGGGGCAGGTGGCGTAACTGCCGACTCACTGCCTGTGGGTCGGACAGCCGCCGGAGCCCGTTGGGGCGCTGCCCCCTGACGCGCCACTTCGGCGAAGGTGTTCTTTGGCAGGAAGGACACCCGCCTGCGTGCTTCCTTAAAACTTATATTTTCCTTTACTTTGATCGTTACAATCCCTTTGTCTTTTATCCAAGATGGGCACGACCGCGAGTACGCGGCGTGCTCCCCATCACAGTTCACACAGTGGAGAGTGTTTTGACACGGTTCCGCGGAGTGCTCATGAGCACTGCATTTTGCACAGGTTTGGCAGCCGCGGCAGTTCGATGAGCTGTGGCCAAATCGCTGGCATTTAAAACATCTCAGAGGGTTTGGGACATATGGTCTGACCCGGAGCTTCACATATCCTGTGTCAATACTCTCAGGGAGCACACTAGAACAAAAGGTAAGAATTAGATGTTTTGTTTTGATCTCTTTTCCATCGCACCTTAGCAGAATTCTCTTAACATTGATTACGTTTTGATCGCTCCAGCCTTCTAATAGTTCAACGTCCGTAAGCTCCATCAGGTCATCAACCGAAACTACACCACGGGTGGTGTTCATCGTGCGGTGCGGGTTAACTGTGACTGGGACATCTCTAAATGATAGAAGGTTAGGCAGTTTCTCGTGTTGTTTTTTGTCGCGGAGCTCCAAAAGGAGATCACCGCTAGCCATCTTCGATGCTTTATAACCTGGTCCAAATGCCTGAGTTAGGGTTTTTGAAACAACAAAACGTGAGATTTTTCGGGCTTGTTTTCCTTGTTTTTCAGAGTGGATTACATGACATCGCGGGAAAGTTTCTTTTTGGCGTCCAAAAAATTCAAAGATTTCTTCGGTGCGCCCCCTTTTCAGGGAGCGATCAGAGAGTGGAGGGAAAGAACTAGCCATAAGCGGGAGTGTATTTTTCGGTAGTAGCGCCAGCCACCCACCATGGAGCCCAACAAGGGGACGCTGCAGGGCCTGTAAAACAGGGCCTACAAACGCCAGCTGTACGCTACCACTATAACCAAATCTGACGTAACCCAGGTTGGCTACTCACACAAGGTTAACCCTTGCTGCCAGGAAGATCGGAAGTAATAAAGAAATGACAAGGAGACAGGAAAGATGAAAAGTCAGAGAAAGACGAAGGCTGGAGGGAGAGAGAGACAGGAAAAGGCAACTACCGATTTCCCCCGGATGGGTCAGTCCGGGGGTGCCGTCTACGTGAAGCAGAGGCCAAAGAGCTGTGTTGCCTCCGCCGGGGGGCCTTAAAGGTCCGAACACCCGGCATCCGCTCAACCCCCAGGATCCCCTTTCCCCGGACACAGCTAAGCCGCGCACGGTTAAACGCGAGAGGGTCCAACCCTCGTGTGCTCGGGTACGTGGTGTCGCAACACACCAAACGCCTGCTGACGCAGACGCCCCTGCGGGGCACCACGAAGCAGTTGTGAGGAATTCCGTACTGTGTTGTAAAGAGAAGGGGTTTATGATAGAGGCTCGAATTGCTGTGTTATACAACACAGTAATAAAAAATTAATAAGAAAGTTAGTAGAAGTGTGCGAAACACCCCCACTCACGCCAAATTATGACCGTGACGGTCGTTTCATCATGAGTGATAGTGGAACTTAGTATAGTGTTAAAATTTTATGAAAAGAGCCACATCACTCAGAATACTACAGTTTACGTGTAAACTGCCAGTCATATCGGCACCAATATCTCCCGTGTTACTGATACCCTTTAAATATTTTTTATTCCGTTACAACGAGAATATATATATATATATATATATATATATATATATATATATATATATATATATATATGAGCTTGCACGTGGCATAGTTTATTTAGATTTTACGCGCGAATTCATGTTGTAGGAAAGAGAACGGTCTTACTATCCATGGCACACGAGAACGCCCTATCATCTTGCCATCGACGATTCTGCCAAGGACTCTTGCGACACCGCAGCCTGCATACATTAAACAATTGAAGTAAGTTGCGCAAGCTGTTCACACTCCCCTAGCATCGCTTGACACAGTATTGAAATAATTGTGAAGCAAGGTTTCCTTGAGAATGCTAGTGCGCGTACTAAATTATTGTACATTCGAACGATGGGCAAGCGCGTGCACGGGAGATTGGCATTGTGAGGATGGTCTAACACGGACAAAGTATTGAATGTAGCTTAAAACGACATTTGGTTCGATAAAACTACGCATTGCAAAAAAACAAAAAAGGAACAGGGAACAGTGATCACGTGTACAATTTGCCGCGTTGAAGTGGACCAACTGGAGAGCAGCCAGCGCGAGCATGAAGCTTCAGGTGTTGCTGTAGATTCTCCAGCCTACGCCCTCAATTCCTTTCACTGAAAAAAATTCTCAATAGTCTCACTTCTTTGTTAGCGAAACTCCTTTGCGTGCGTTGAGATGTAATAGTTAAAATGATGGTGCACACTGAAGGACATTGAATTGCCTGCAATATCGCACCTAAATGCTTTTGAATTTCCTTGAAAAACATGATACGAAAAGCATCACAGTGGGTTTTGGTATATGTATTGGCTAAAAAGTAAAAAAGAAGTACTCACCTGGTGGATTAATGCTGTCCAAGAGCACCTGTAGGAAAAAATTACAAGTGACATTTTGTATAGAACGCGAACTGCGCGGCAAGTTTTGAGGAATATTGGTCGCCCGTCAATAGTAGGTTCCATAAAGAAAAATGCTTGTTTGTCTAACTCGCATAGAGTAAGAAATAAATGAACGAGACGGCAGCCTTCTAACAATAGAATTGAAGAGGCTGCCGGCTAACATCGTGTGTCATTCTATCGTCTTAACAGCTACATGTGGTCACGTGAATTACAATGCTTTACTGCTTTGTGGAAGCAGCATTCAGATTTCGCGTGGTGTTGAATGGTAATTTCACTTATCAGCGGGTCATTGTAGGCCTTTTGTGCGTAAAATTAACATTTTATGTTTGCACTTGTATATGACTGCTCAACGAATTTTAAGCATGCATAGTTTACGTACTAGCAGAGGCAACAGCTTCGACGCCATGTTGATTTGCGGCAATATTGTGTCCTATTCAGAATGATGTGTGTTTTCAAGGAGCCCTTCACGGTATTGGATACTTGTTTTCGCAACGAAACCTTGAACATGTCTTGAAGCTCGTACACGTGATTCAACGTACGAAAATTACTTATGTAATATGGCCGAATGATGAAGCGCATCTTGCAGTCGAGATTCATTGTTTCAGCACTAGCTATTTAGGAAATGATTTTAAACTAGAATAATTTCTCATCACGAAAGCTTTCTTGGCGAGTTAGCCGAGATTTAATTGCTGTATGGTGCACATATGTTTGTAGGCTGATTCCGGAAATATTGCAGCCTATGTATAGGTATGGGCTGCTAGGGATACTGGCTTTAGGCCACTGGGGCAACTTACAGATAGATAATATATTTATGTTAAATTTATGCATTTATTTATAGATAATATATTTTCAGCACCTCAGCATTGATTTTTTTATGCCTTCTCTTAGCCTCATCTTGTTTAAATGGTTTTTACACACTAGATTTCTTGGCTGTTGGGAGCTGATTATTACAACAAGCCCTTCGCCCTTTGTGTGTATAGGGGCTGCTACTAACAGCTTTACAGCAGACTAGATTGATGCAGTAAGAACGACTCAAACTGCTCTGCGTGACAATGCAGAAAAGGCGACCAAGTGTACATGTGCGCTCACTTAACGTTTTTTCACGGACAAATAAAATCTTCGATTCTCAGGCCCTACGCTGGCCGCGAATGTGGCGCTAATTTCGGACGTTCAGGAAAAATTCGGCACGATCCCCAGATAACTGTTGCTGATAGAGGTTTTTCAAAATTTCTATCTGTCTCGGATAAAAATCTCGGGATTTTCCTACTGAAAGGACTGTCAAAGCTTTTGAATGTCGAACACTATCGGAGGGCATTGGATCATCGAACGTTCTCAAATACAAGGAGGTGCCGTTAGCCTCAGCGGACGTTGAGCATTCCGTTCTCTGTAAGAACGAACGGTCAGTTAAAAAACGTGCAAGGAACCTAAAAATCTGGAAATTGGGCTTCTTTTGCATTGCTCTCAGAATCGTTCTTGTGGTGTCTATAATAGAGACACTAGTTTCGAGATATATATTGTAACCTAAGGAACTTGCATTATTTCAAAAGAGGACTTCTTGTTGGGTTAATCGGTAGCTGTTCATTATAAAATATAAAGACGCCTTCCTTATTCCTTATCCTTCCTTATCAGCTTCTTCAAGCCGATAAGGAAGGCCGGTTTGTAGTCATGTCGGATGATAACTTCTCAATAAGGGCAGCTCAGGCGATTAAAAATAATTTTTCACCTATTCCAGCAAAATCGACAAAAGTCAAAGCCACCGCTGTGGCAATGTGTGACCGCTGGGGTTGGCCAGCCTTGAGAAATAAATTAACAAAAGCAAAAGTATCGCGCTGAAGGTGTTCTTCTCAGTAAAAACGTACAAGCAAGACCTGCCTTTTCAGAGCAATAGTGACGGAAAAAGGGGCATGGCAGAAGTTTCTTAGCTCTTACCTGTTAAAGAATTTGCATAAAATATATGTACAAGATCCGTTTTTAACGAAAAGATTGGATGAAGTAGGTGAATTCCTGAGAAGTGAAGGTAGTGTGGGCTTTGCTGTTTCTGTGGATATTGTTGATTCATTTTATTTTGTTCCCCCTGATGTTCTGTTGTTTGCGGTTAGGGAGTGCATTGAAAGGAATGATCCTATTTCTTTTCAGAACTCTGCCGGTGTGTCCATTGATGACTTGTTGACCCTTTGAAAAATTTACCTGCAGTCTACTTTTATAATGTTTGACCAGTGTTTTTTTCTGCAGGAAGCTGGCTAATGCATCCTGTGTCGCCTCTGTGTTATGTAAAATTTTTCTTTCACAATTGGACCAAGTATTGTATTATGTTTCTCCAGCTAACAAGGTGTCTAAAGTGTTTAGGTATGTAGATGATTTTTTAATTATTTTAACTAAGGACGGGAATCTAAAGTCCGCAGAAGTTGTGGGTAATGTATTATCCGTTTTCAGACAATATGAAGAAGGCTTGGATTTTACACATGAACTGCCGCAAGGAAGTGTTTTACAGGTTTTAGATCTTAGCATTGAGTTCGGTAAGGATCATGTTTGTTCGTGCTACGCTCCACGTGCAAAGAAAGGGCTTTTGCCATTTGACTTAGCGCATTCGAAATTAATGAAGAGAGGAATTGCGTCACTCTGCCTTGAGTCCGCGCTCAGGAAGACGTGTGTTCACAAGACGGCATTGGGTTTCGACAATGAATTGGCTAGGTTGGCTTCAGCTGGGTTCCTTGGTTCACTCCTAACAGGAGTAGCCGAAAGCCTCTTACAAAAAATGAAGAGAAAGGCGATGAGAGCTGGAGCAGAGGTCCCACGGCAAGAGTGGTGAGACCGGTGGCTGTGCCGTATGTGCAAAGGTGGCCCACAATCTGAAGAAGATAGCGAGCAGACATGGCGTCCCGCTAGTGTTTTCAGCCCCAAGGAAGCTCGGAAGCCTTTGCTCCCAAATCGACAAAAGAAAAGAAAAAAGAACTGAAAAAGGCGACTTTCATGAAGTGTGCCGAAGGTGTTGTCTGCAAGATCCCCCTTTCGTGCAGTCGCTCCTGTATAGGTCAGACAGGGCGCTGTGTTAATGAGCGTGTCAGGGAGCATAAAAGAAGTGTTGAGCAAATGAAAGAGGGTCCAAATTTGCCTAAGCACATCGGGACCTGTCCCTGACACTCTTGTGAACCACGTTTTTCTGATGTCCGGATTCTTGCCCGAAGTAATGATACTAGAGCAAGAGAACTGGTTGAAGCTTATCACATAGGCAAGAAAGGCAGCTTGTGCGTTAGCCAAACTTCGATATCATGTTATAAGGTCGATATGAGGTTTCTTGAGCCTTGTGTATCATGAATATTTGAATAGATGCGTGAATGAAAGTTTCCTTTGTGCGCATGTTTTGACTGACGGTATATATGTGCCTGCGTTCTGTGAATAAAACAGTTACGAGTGGCGCCCTGTCCCATTGTTTTCGATTGTGTGTGTCCATTTATTTGGCGTCTTTATATTTTATAATGATTGCATTATTTTGTTTTGCTAAGAAAACATGGAATTTGACAAATCTGTCATTTAATGGTCAGCGTTGTTCATAAAATAATTTTAAGTTGTACTTAGTGCAAGTTATTGACACACAAAGCACCAATTTTAGGTGCCTAAACATTCGGTCTTTACTAACACTGGATATGTACTATTAGAGCCTATATCTTATGACCAAAATAGTAATGATGATGGTAATGGTGGTAGCGGGGGTGGTTGGGATGGTATTGAAGCTAGCGATGACATTAGTGATAATTGCTGAAATACATTTGCGAGCCTCTAGTTGACACCAGTCAAAGGTTACCGCTCTAGAGCGGCTCTCGCAATAAATTACACGATTCATACGCCCAATTTTGAACCCCAAACTTGCTCAGGAAAGGTTCGGTTTTCATTGACGGGAGTTAGAGGCTGAGTCGCCTTCCCATTTTTTTAATTACGAATCAATCCATTTTCAAGGTTTCTCGTTTATTTACATTGACAAATACAATGCCGCACTGCACATGGCCTAGCATATACGAAGGATATAATATTACACAAAAGTTTGGAGGACACGGGCCCTGGTTTACTTATCGGAAAGTGGGTAAGGTATAATTAATTTTGAACAGTTATTGGCAGCAGCCTGCTTTAGAATTTTGTTCATGCGCGGAATATATCAGAATTAACGCATGGACTCTGGAGAAGACCCTGTTTCAGGTACAGGTTCTTACGTCGATGAAGCCCGTCACTGGTTTTGCTCCACATTCCCCTACGAAGTACAAAGCAGTTACATAAGGTGACCTTTCTTCTGACTACCCTCTTGGTATTAACAAGTTAAATTCGCTTGCTCCGATGGAGGTCTTGGAGTGACGACATTGCCCACAAATGTCACGCCACCATGCATGCAGAAATTATCAGAGAAATCATGCTCCACAGTGTTAGACTGTATGTTTTCTTTCACATCTCATGCGGTGAAAATGGTGCCTGCAGTTCTGCTGTACGATATTTTGATCTTGTATGATATCAATTGTATTTGCTTTACACAACATACAACAAAGCCTGTCAAGAAATGTGGCGCGTATATAAAGAAGATAAGTTGCAGCTGAAAATTCCACAAGTTTCCTGAGTAATCGCTTTTCCCACAAACGTTGGTAATATGAAAACAATGGCTGGTAAAGTAAATGTAAGTTTAGTTGACTGAGGAAGTGATGGTGAGATTTGAAAAACGCAAAGAAGTATGCGATATAGCGTGCAGTGTGACTTTCGACAGTCTCATGAACTGTGGCTTAAAGGTTGATTTGGTTGCAGCAAAGTCGCATTATACAGACACTTTTCGCGTGTGTTGTTATCAGCTAATTTGCACAAATTTTTCATATTTAGGCAGAAAATATTCAGGCAGCATAATGCTCACGGGCAAGCCGTCATACTGTTGAGTTTACAAATTACCGCTGTGTGATTACCCTTTTGTTTACGGATATGTTTCTAAAATATTTCAGCTTAGCTTAATTAGCTTGTTATAAATGACAGAACAATATATCCGTGAAGTATTTTGTAGGCAGATTTCGTTCTGTTTAGCATTTCCTTTTAAATGCGCAGAATATTGTTTTCAAGTATTTTTCTCCTTAAAAAGATGTACTTTCTGGCCTTCTTATTGATCCCAACGAATTTTATTAAACATCGTTAATATTTCGTCAAATATATTTCTGGAAACACAACCTACGTAGCAATATGTGCACGCTTGTTTTTCAGCATTCTTTGAGTGATTTTCGCTTTGTTTTCACAGAAGGTTAATCATGCAAATTGCAAGGATATTTTTGTCTTGAATGCAAGTTCCTGTGCTATTGTAACAATAAAGAAAAAAATCTGTAAATGCATTTTAGTTTCAGAGAATGCGGTGAGAAACTAGCTTACCTTTGCTGATAGAAGGCTTGACAGAATCACTAGAGTCAATATAGACAACATGATTATTTCGACAAAACAAAGTTATTCATTCTACGCTCTGCCTCAGCTTGTCTGTGAATAACCGAAGATCGCATCTAGCATCCTACACGGAAAAGTGTTGGGCGAGTTTCAGGTAAATAATCATAAAAGATTACATCGCATAGCTACGGTCATATTTTCGTGACAGGATGGAGGCGGTTATGAAGAGCCGACACGACTGAAAAGGAATTCTGGCATATCGAGCGAAGGGGACCTTCAGATCTACATTTTTTCCGCAAATACACGTGGTCGATGTTATGTATATATATGGCCATAAATTTTCGCTTACTGATGCCCAGGACATCACCGAAAACTTATTCAATCGACATTGATAGACCCGCGCATCATTCAGAGTAAGGCTGGAATTCAGGAACAGCGATGAGCCGTGGTTTTAAAAAATAAGAAGGTTGTAAAAAATAAAATAGCTAATGCAAACGAGGGTTAGATAAGCCTTAATGCAATTTATAGACATTTCTTCAATATTGCGCGAAACATGTGGTTGAGCTTCACAAGTGGCCTGTAGTGCTAGGGAAACTTATTATCGATGTGATCTGGCGGCTCAAGAGCTGAATTAAAGGAAGTAGGTCATGCAAACACTCCCTTTGTTGCGGCCTAAAAGTTGGGCGCGCATAGATGCTTCTCGTAGCCATACTACAGAACAAGCAAGAAGTGAACGCCATTGCTTCTTTCTCAGACTGGAACATACTTATTCTTTTTATTTATTGCTTCGGACTCCACAGTAGAACTGTGACGGCCTATCGGGGAAGAGCAGGCACAAGGCGCAGCTTACAGATGACGAAGGTGTGCCCTCCTGTCCCCGTCTATACCAGTTGGAACATTTGGTCAAAGACATGTGCTAAATTTTTACATAAGAAAACGCAAAAATGAAGGCCGGAAAAGTGACGGTGTAAGAAATAAAGAATACACCCCGTCCACACATACAAAATATATATGCAGGAACAGTAAAGCCGTAGAGCAATGGCCAAACCAAATGTATTCTGTCTCCTGAGCTCAGATACTCTGAGAAAAGTTACAATTGATGAACGATGGCAGAAACATTTTCTGACCCATATGACAGGAGTTTTAAATAGTTTTTGAATTCCGTTCCTTTAGTCCAAATGCAAAAGTCGTGTCTGTCGCGTAAAGATTATTTCGTTCTTCGATATTATACTTACTGGCAGAAGTTCTACATACTTCATGCTTTCACGTTCGAAAACATCTGGACAGCAAACGTAATTGCTCGTTATATTCAGTACCAAGGACTAATTCAATACTCCTGAATGTGTGAGTAACAGTACTTCTGAGAAGTTCACCGCTGGCGGGTGACGAGCACATTTTACGCCTGTGGTGCACATGTCAAAAATCAGGGCTGACTCTTTATAAGAAGTGGATATATATATATATATATATATATATATATATCTGCGCCCCCTTTGAAAAAAAGGGCACCGTCCCGATGCACCAACGTCCGAAGGCTGTGCACAGACGGTGCAAAGTTGAGGTCATGAGGAAATGTATGGCTTCATACGAAGCACATGCACAACCTCGGGCAGATGCCGCCGGCGTTTGGAGCAGTTATGGCTGTCGGTGGCAACTTCATAATTAACATCGCTGATGCGGCGCAGAACTGTGTACGGGCCGAAGTATCTTCGCAGGAGCTTTTCAGACAGCCCCCGCCGACGAATCGGAGTCCAGACCCACACCTGGTCACCGACGTTGTACGTGACGGGTCTGTGTCGAAGACTGTAGTGTCGGGCATCGTATTCCTGTTGTGCTTTGATTCGCAAACGCGCAAGCTGCCTGGCTTCCTCTGCGCGTTGCGTAAACTCCTCGGCACCAGTCTCGTCGTCACCGCACTCGTGCGGCAGCATTGCGTCCAACATGGTTGTCACTTCGCGTCCGTAAACAAGGCTGAAAGGCGTCATGCGTGTTGTCTCTTGGCGAGCCGTGTTATATGCAAATGTAACATATGGTAAAATCTCGTCCCAGTTCTTGTGGTCGACGTCGATGTACATACTCATCATGTCTGCCAGAGTCTTATTCAGACGTTCTGTCAGCCCATTGGTTTGGGGATGGTAAGCCGGGGTCTTGCGGTGAGTGGTACCACTTAGTCGCAACACGGTATCCAGAAGCGCAGCCGTGAACGCAGATCCTCTGTCTGTTATGACCACTGCGGGAGC
Organism: Dermacentor variabilis; assembly: GCF_050947875.1. Classification (NCBI taxonomy): domain Eukaryota; kingdom Metazoa; phylum Arthropoda; class Arachnida; order Ixodida; family Ixodidae; genus Dermacentor; species Dermacentor variabilis. Next base: position 69,050,468 of record NC_134578.1, read on the forward strand.
GCCATGCCTTAGGACGACGGCTTCGACAAAAAATCGCGCTGCTTCGGCTGCTGTTCCACGTTGGACAGCACCTGTTTCGGCGTATCGCGTAAGATAATCCGTGACGACGATTATCCATCTATTTCCGGCAATAGACAGTGGAAACGGACCTAAAAGGTCCATGCCAATTTGTTCTAACGGCGCTTGCGGTATCTGAACAGGATGCAGCAGTCCAGCTGGCTTGCCGGGTAGGGCTTTGCGGCGCTGGCAATCCAGGCATGTCTGTGTGTAACGTTTCAGGATCGACGCAAGTCTCGGCCAATAGTACTTGAGCCTAATTCTTGCTAATGTCCGAGTGTAGCCCAAGCGACCAGCGGTCGGCTCGTTGAGACAGGCGCGTAGGACTTCGTCGCGCAGAGATGCGGGAATGACGAGTAGGTAGCTGCTGCCACTAGGTGAAAAGTTCTTTTTATACAGAACGTCGTGGCGCAAGCAGAATGAAGGCAGCCCTCTGGCGAATAACCTCGGCACGCTGCCTGTTCTTCCCTCTAAGTAATCAAAAAGAGGAACCAGTTCTGCGTCCTCGCGTTGGTGGCGTGAAACGGCGACAGTATCTAGCACGCCTAGAAAAGCCGTGTCATCATCGTCGTGCACTGCAGTCTGAACAGGAGACCGAGAAAGGCAGTCGGCATCGGTGTGTCGTTTCCCTGATTTGTAGACAACCGTGAAGTCGAACTCTTGGAGACGAAGACTCCAGCGCGCTAGCCAACCAGCTGGATTTTTTAAATTAGTCAGCCAGCAAAGTGCATGATGATCACTGACAACGCTGAAACACCGACCATACAAATATGGCCGAAATTTCAGGACGGCCCACACCAGTGCGAGACATTCTTTTTCTGTCGTGGAGTAGTTTGCCTCCGTTCTTGATAGCGTCCTGCTGGCGTAAGCAATCACTCTTTCGGCGCCGTCCTGCCGCTGTACAAGCACTGCGCCAAGGCCGACATTACTAGCGTCGGTATGAAGAATCGTAGGAGCGTCGTCATCAAAGTGTGCGAGCATGGGAGGCGTCTGCAGGCGTTGCCGTAGGTAGTGAAATGCCCGTTGCTGGTCTTCACCCCATACGAAGGGGACATCTTCTCTGGTTAGATGCGTTAATGGCCA